>NC_132934.1:40881484-41184515 GCF_034638445.1 Ciconia boyciana | reverse complement strand
ATTAAGATGTAAATTTCCACTAAATGATTCACATTTGAAGCAGTACATCTTTGTATTTGGAAAATCTTCTGGAAAAAAAGTGGTAGATTTGCAGGAAGAAGCAGTAAAGAAAGAGAGTTATAATAGACAATACACAGAGCAGGCAATCTATCTGGGTATTCACAGTAAATAACAAGTGGCAATAGCATGGATATTTCTGCCCTTCTGCACATTGATAGTGACAAATGCTAAAATTAAATATTTAAGAATTCATTATCCCATGTAATGTTATTTGTAATAGAAAATTATCACCAACTGATCCCATTCTCTACTTCCAAAAATTAACACAGAAGTGATGCAAGGCTAAAATAGGATTGCTTGTTACTAATTTTTTACAGAAAAATTCTGTTACTTGACACTGAAGCTCATTGTTTCCAGAGACCCAACGCCTTTGTATTAAAACACACCCTGCAAAAAGCAAATGACTTTGTGTGGTTGCATGAGAATAGATCCTGCAGTGAGAGTATGTGCGCCTGTGCACCTCATGAAAAGCTTTATGTCAGTAAATGGACAGTACTCTCACCATCCCCCTCGCACTGTCCTTCCCTTCCTTGGCACACCAGTGGTGTTCCAGCAGTGCATTTTGCTTACAGAAGATATAACCACTGCACTTGTAAATAGATATCTATGGGAAGGATCAGGCATCTTGAACTTAGGGAAGCCTCAAAGGGGATCCAGCAAGGTCAAGAGGGCTCTGTATACACCTCTTCTCTGCTGTTGCATATTGGCCCAAAACCCATTGGGTGACTATTAAAAATCAGATCCCAGAAAACCAGGCCAATAGGCCATGTTTGTATTCAAGACAAACTAACAAAGTGCTTTGGCCAAAATTCTGCACTCCCAACACCTGTCAGTGGGTTCCTCTAATGTCCCAGCCAGCAAAATTTGGCTTATTAACTGCAGAAGCTCTGTAACACAGTTGTTTTAAACAGCATGCATTATTCCTGAACATAGTAGGCAATTCTGTCATATAAACAGCCATCAAAGACTTACTTAAATCTAGACTGCAGAACATTTGTAAAGCAAACAGTACGTGCATGATTAATCTTTTCAGGAAACAATTTTGCCATTCAGTTTATCCAAGACTCCAGCAGAGGGAGCAGGGCAGAGCAAACAATTAGGGTCAAAAGGAAAGTAAAGATCAAAGATCAGATCAAACACACACAGTGCTGAATTAATCTGACAAGTACCTGACATTTCATTTTAGGTACAAAGATTCAGGCTCTCTGCTTTTTTTGTATATCAAATTCACGATGCTTCCTAGATGAAATTATCCATTTACTTTCAAAGCTGATTCATGGCTGTTCATTTGGCACTGAAGACTCAGTTTGCTAAGCAATAATTACCAGGGTAAGTTACAAAAACATTCCAACATGTCAATCATTTACTGTACTTAACTCACATATTTTAAAGTTTAAATAACTAAAGGAATATTTTATAATACAGAAGCCAGCAGAAGCAATTAAAAGAGGACTGAATGGAATTCCTCTGCCTCCCATGCCCACAGATTGTATTAGTATTATTTTACTTTGTGAGTTATTACTTGTTTCTGCTGCACTAATTCAAATAGATTATATGAGTACTGTATACAGGATTAATCTTGTTCAAATACTGAAACAATACACAACAGGAAAACATATCAGTTTTTATTGTAATTTATGAAGACAACTACTAGAATGTTTGTTCTGTTTTTCTTCATTACCTGTTTGTTTATCAGGTACTGTTTATCTTATTTTTGATGAAGAACAGTACAGTTAAATTGAGAAAAGATATTATTAGAAGTGACCAAGTCTGGGAAGAAAACCCTTTGATCTCTCTTAGTTTCAGAATATTTTCTGCAACTCTAGAAGTTGCTTATTTTTACAACTATTTGTTACAAAAATGACAAAAATCTAGGAAAACATCTTTTTTTTCTGAATGGACACATTCATTAATTTTAGAAACTGGGGGTCCAATTTCCTTCTAATTCCAGGTCTATAATTTCATCCTTCTGAATTCAATGAAGCTGTTCCTAAATTATGGTTATTTATATGAGAGGAGAGCATCTACAAAAAGCACAGCACAGTTTGCTTATTAGCATACTACACCTTGACTACAGCAGAAACTAATTCAAAATATATCTGAGTGTAGACAAAGACTCAAAATACAAGCCTAAAGTCATAAAGTACAACTTTCCTAAATCAAGTATTATGCCACGCAGTCAATTGGGCTGAATACCCAAGTGCAAGTTATGCACAGCATAGATTATATGTTACACAAACCAATTTTAAAACTCATCTTCACCAAAATATCCAATGTTACTTCAGTGAGGCTGCTGATGGTGGAAATGAATCAGGATTAGCCTGTTTTCATTTGTAACAGCATACACTGCAAGTTATTTATTCTGCTGGTCTTAATTTGCCTCAACTCAATTCCACAGCATGGATTTGAAGAATTAAAAAGCAAATAGCTTTGAGAGCATCTGCTACAAACACATTCTAACAGTGATGGTGTAAGTCTGAGTATCCGGAAATCTGTGCACAACACACCTGCACTTAGTGCAGGAAATACATATCCTACATTGCACGGTGCAGGGGTCCCCAAGGTACAGATGAGCGAGCTGGGTCTAGGGCTGGAAGTTACATTACCATGTTAGGTGCCCTCAGACAGGCTAATTATCCCAGGTACAGCAGGATGCTGCTATGACTGTACTAATTTCACAATGCAGGGTCTCTGCACAATACTACTTTGTGTGATGTGACGTAGCAGCTGTCGTATGTATAAACTTGGTATTCCCAAACTGGCTCACTGCAAAATACACATACTCTGGATTGGGTGAAATTCTGGCTTGGTAAAGGAAATGGCAAAAAAGTCATTCTGCAAAGACAAGAGTTAACCTCTTTGATCCCAACTTTTTATCTCAGAGGAGTTTTCAGTAAAATTCTGGTTAGCTTCTTCACTACTCCTATTCTTTAGGTTCCCATTTTCCTATGCATTGGTGCTGAATGATTGGACTTGTTTTACTACAGCACTGTCACTTCTGCTTTTCTTATAGTTTACTTGTACCTTGTGTTGTTGAAGAGTAATTGAAGAGTTTCAGCAGAGAAAATGATGCTACGCTACATCACAACTACTAGAGTTCTACTCTGGATTACTAATTTGATCATTTTTGTGTTGTTGCTTAGCTGAAATAATTCTTCACAGAATCTTCTCTTTATTGCATGGACAACCCAACTGATGTCATATTACCAGCACACTCAGTTTCATCCAATGTTGCTACCAAAAGAATTACTCCTGATCTCCCCCCCACCCCAGCTGTTGAACCAAAGTTGGCAATTGATCTGGATTAAAACAAATACAGCAGGAAAAAAAGTGGTTTTAATCCAAATCAGTTCCCTGAGCTGGTTCATTGCATTGCTGTTTGTGCCACCGCAAGCTAAAGTATAGAGGAGAACCAAATAAGGAAGGTGAAGCAGAACTGGTTTTTTTCAGTTGGCAGTGTTGGCTTAGAGTAATGCAGGGTGATCCTATACCTAGGATGTAAATATTATAAATCTTCTTCAGATAGTTGTGGATTTTTTTTTATATGTATGTCTTCCCTTTCTGTCTGACAGAGCTTCTTCGCTGAAATACAATAGGGCTGCCAGATCTGCCAGCTCCTGGCTGGCTGACAGCCTCTTCCAACACCTCCTACAGAGCTCAGAGGAATGACGGAGCTGTCAGATTTTTCACTGACAGATTGAACACCCAAACTTCTGCAACAGTAAGTGCCAGGAAATATGTATAGCTTGATTCTTAAAACGAAAATGCACTTAAAAACACTGTATTTCTCCATCAGGTAGAATTTTTTTTGCTTAAGTGTTCAAAATTCACTTTCATCATGACATACCTTCACATGGGATGGTATAAAATAGTCTGAATATACATAAACACCAGGTCCTTAATCTTATACCGACATCATGTATACCCAGTCTCCACACAATTTTGTTTGCTTGTAACTGAACAGCTGCCCTTCCGATAGGCAGAGTACTGAAATACCTGAGCTAGCTTTAAACAATTCAGGTCAAGGAGCAGGGTTGAGATGTGCTAACTTACCCTACCAAGGAGAAATCTCCTGTAGAGACTTTACGTGGTGGATTGGGCTGGCATGTACTTTTCATGTCGTTATACCAGCACAATCTTCAGGGAAAAGGACTGTGCTCCTTCTAGCATAAAAGTATCTTCTCTTTGGATAAATTATTTCCCTTTCCAATAACTTAAATTACTGGGGACAGAGCTGTACAATTAATATGTGGAGGCAAAATACTTCAGGACTATTTCTACTGAAATCAGCTGGGCTGTTCAGAGGATAAGCTAATATTTAGTATGAGTAGAGGCAGCATTTATTCTGATCCCAAATAAATGATCTCTGTTTCCTTCTTTTTATGCACAGTGTTTACATAATCCACTGTTTGGCAACTTCATTTTGAGGCCAGTGACCCACCACTTCTTGTGATTGTTACGATGATCAACAGAAAATCTCTTCAGGGCAAGGAATTAACTGGTGCTGTTCAGTCAAATCCACTGCTGTGTCTCAGTTTCAGGTCTCAAATATCAGTTTTGGGTCTTCCTGGAGACAGTATTGAGCAATACTATAAAACATCAGTAGCCAAAACAAACCTTCAACAAATGTAAACTGTTGCTGCCAACTCTATTGCACTTGTGTGCATAGGTGATATGTGTGTCCCCTGTACTGCACCTGTCTGCTCTGCTTTTTTTGCACACGAAATGAACTTTGCAAGATCTCTTTTCTTTAGCTATTCCAAATGCTATAAAAATGCTGGAAAGAATCAGTGGCCCTATTATTTACATGTCTTAAAACTTGTAACACAGCAAGTCAATGTCAGCACTAGAACAGTGCCTGGGGGTAAACACCTGGCTCCACTGAGGCTGGTAGCAAAACTCCCATTGACTCCCATGGGAGGAGGACGTCATCCCAGGCCTCTGAGTGCCTAATGCCAGGTTCTACCCAATAGGCAGTATTTCTCAGTTGTGGAAATCATGCAACAGCACATTGCTTTGCCTGGAGTAGTACTGCTGAATGTAGTACTGCTGGGTTCACTGGGAAGTTTTCTACGTATTTTTTCCAGCCCTTTTATCGTTTCTAAAATCTGCTGAGTTAAAGGCAGGATGCCTTTGGTATGGGTCACTAAGGAGAGGAAAGTGTGACATTTTCTGCTGATGAAATCATCCTCATACCTTTTTTCAAGTAAGGAAGTTCAAAAATCTAAGGAAGTTGTTTATTTCAGTTTCTTTTATTTCCATATTGTTCACCGTTAAAGCTTTTCTTTCTTTACTGTTTGCTTGTCATGCCTGCTCCAATTATTTGGGTACTTAACCTTTCATTCCTGGTGTTCTGCTTCCAAAGCGATGTGCTGATTCTGCTAATTTTTCCTTCCTCCCCCTCTTTTCCACAGTCTTTGCTCAATTTTTGTTTCACGTAAAGTTCAGCTTTCCAGTCAGCTCCATCAGGAAAACAGAAGGATTACTCAGAATAATCTGCATTGTGATGGTTCTTTCTGGGTAAAGATGAATCAACATTTTGGAACTAGAAGGCTTAAACTCTCTGACACTTTGGGAGATCTCTTAAAGGCTTAATTTGCCTTGCAATGAACAAGTAGCACAGATGAATACAGCAATGCCCACCTCCTACATGACAGCAACTGCTGATGACCACTGGTCTCACCTTGCACAAGAGTGCACAAGAAAGTACCTGCCACATACTGCTATTGCTGCACTCCTCCCCCAAATGGTGACAAAACAGATGCCAGCTTGAAAATGGAGCAGGTAGAAATGAGATATAGGACAGAAATAAAGTCAAGGCACTCACTAAGCAGAAGCAGGTCTTCTGCTGAGAGTTGTTATCCTATTTTCCACGCTCTGCAAAACCCAGTCAGCCTTGCCTTCCCTTCATGAGAGGTTTGGATTTGGTGGGATGCAGACTGGTGCTTCTCTTCACACCACACACAGGGTATAAAGAGACTACCTCAGCCCACAGGCTGGCTTTGTTCTCCCATCCCATGTGGGAAGTGGTGTGAAGATTAGAGGGGTGAAGGATGCTCCTCTCCATCATAGTCTTGGCATGTGGATCTCTACTTTCACATACTTGCGGCAGACTGAAGAAGACAGCACCGCATGGTTCTACATGCATTAATACTGTTGCTATTAAAGGATCGCAAAGGGGGTTTTATGAGCATTCATTCTGACTGAAAAACACAAACCCGTCAGGAACTTCCTGAATAAAGCCCCGGTATATCCTTGCATGATCCACCAGAGATTCCAGAGAGCTCCTTTCTCCAGAACTGTCCAGCAGGTTCTGCCACTTTTTCATTTGTGCAGTTTTATTAAGCTCTTCAGAATTTTCATCTTGAATCCTGCAGATTCAGCACAGCACAGGAAAAAACGAGGACTTCAAGTCATGCTGATCTTAAATTAAAATTCTTTTAACAAAAACATGATCATCTAAGGTGTCTTTTTTACTAACCTAATCCTGTAATGGACAGTTTTTAATAAAGGCATGTGGTTTGAAAATGAGCTTTTAAATAACCAGAGAAAAGAAAGAACATAGAAACAGGTTTTAAGATGTCTGTGGAAAAAAGACAGGGCATTATTTTAAATAATTAAACTCAAAGCTCAGGTGATTTGTCTTGTCACATGTATAATGTATGAGGTTACTTTTCTTTAAAAGCCAGTGTTAAAGAAGGAAATGGTAGCATCGTTAACAAATGCTATAGGGCAGAGAGCCTTTTCTGGGCAATTTTTCAATTCAATAAAATTTTCAAACTTGTATTTCGCCATTTCCAGCTCCCATATTAAAAATCTATTAGCAGAAAGCCTATTGAAAAGCTGACCATGAACACAAGAGACTTTTCCTGGAAACACTTCTATTCAGTTCTCATGCCTGAACAAAAGCAGATTGGCACATTCAGTTATATACAAACGCCTTTGAAAGGAACCTCCCCCCCCTTTCCCATAGCCACGCGTTTCAGGGCTCTATATGCTGAAGGAAGCCAGTGAAAGGTTTGAAGGGGTGGGGAGACCAAGGGCTTCCATCGAGATCCTTCAAAGTCCTCGTCTTCTATAGTGGGAGGATTTCCTTCTAAATCCCTTTCAATAGCATATTGATGGCTTTGAAAGCTTAAATGGCATTTGTCAACCATCAGTAAATCTTGAAAACTGTTTCTGCAAATACCCAACTCTGAGTCTCAGCTTTTCCCATTAATCTGTACGTAAGGCCACTGAAGACTTTTTCAGAGCCTAGATAATGCCTGGATTAAAAGGTCCATTCAGAAGGGAAAACTTTAGCATTCACCTTGTGTACATAGCCATTTCACCAGTGGTATTCATGGGTTGTTATTTCAACTCTGCATTTGTCCTGCAAACAAGACATTTTGCCACAAAGACTTGGTAGAGACATTCTTCAGTGAATTACTGAAACCTAGCCCCACTATTTGTCATGGCTTGTTATTTTTATCAAGTGTAATCAGTTCAAATAGGAACTCTAGACTGACAACTTTACAATTACGTTACTATTTTAAGACTGGAAAGTATGTTTCTTCTAATTCAACAATGAAATTGATTAAAGCACAACCTGATTGGTTTATCTAATGAAAGTCTAAAATTTCCCTTAATCAAATGTCAGAAGACCTTTTGTTTGTTTTATATTAAAAGTAGAGACAAGAACTTTACAAATATCATTATCCAACATTTTTACTTTATGATATTTTATTAAAACTTTGTACATTTACAAGGCTTAACAATTTATAATATGGTACATACTGCCTTGTGTTCGAATTTTAGGGCAATACTGTATTAATTCCGCTTTTTCCAAATAAACCAAATGGACAGACTTTAAACCCTCAGAGCCTCTGCCCTTGACACACACAAACTCTTTTTTTAGGCTGTTCCTAGATCCTAATAATGTTTGTGTTCTCTCCTTTCTAATTTTTTTATTTTGCATTTTGCATCCAATAAGTTATACCAAAACCAAGGTATGAGCTATTTTGAAGGGCACAAGGCATTTCATTATTATTATTATTATTATTGAAATAATCAGGTCAAAATGTTTATGCATCACAGAAAAGAAGAAAAACAGAACAAGAGACTCTGGAGACTCCAGGCACTGGAGAACACTGGAGACTCCAGGCAAATTTTGAGGTGCCAGTGATGCAATGCTAGGCACATTTTTTTTTAATATATATATATACATAAAACAAACAAACAAACAAACAAATAAATAAAAAGACCCCTGTCAGATTTCCCCCAATCCAGATAGATCTCATTGTTTGAACAAATTGACCTTTTCACCATACTGGACAATTTACGGTGAATGTCAAGAACACCCAACCTGGGGATCAGTGAAGCTCACTGGACATCCCTCACAAGGATACACAAAGATTATCCTTCCCTCTAGTACTGTGGAAAGGGAGAAGCTTAGTCCAGGATTTATATCTGTGAAATGACATGTACTATGGCTGAAGGCCACACCTTGCACCTGCTTCTTTCATTAGCCTTATTGCCCACCTGTGTGGACATGTCCCACCCATTTTTTTTGCTATCAGTGGAACAGACCTCATAATTTAAATGTGAAAACTCTCTGCAGCTTGGATATGGCATAATAGATGATCCACGCTCAGCCCAACTCACTGTAAAACTAATATGAAGCCTATCACACAAATTTAAACAGAAGGGTTTTTTCTACTCCAAACCTGTCCCCTCCCTCCACCCCAAGTTACTGTGTTAATAATACTGCAATTCTCTGTGTGTCTTGAAGATTTCTATGGGAACTATGCCATGGCTCTTGGCTGATTAAAAGTAAACTAGGCTAGATCTTTTTATCTGTGGGTCACTTCTTGAGATGACTTAGGGTATCCTGCCTGGCTTCCAACCAACACTCTCCATACAGTAGGGGATGCACTTCCTGTAGAGGCCATATCATATGTAGCCCATGGAGACACCTCAGATAACCTGGAGTACCTTAAATGGCATAAGGCAGGTATGTGTGAGCATCTAAATGAAGCTCCGGCTGCATTAAAGAATGGAGACTCAATTTAGTTTCCTAAACATAGCATCTAGAGTCATTCGAAACATCCTCAGTTACCTGAGACATCCACATGGGCCTGGCAAATACAACATTATGACCTATGACAAGACCTGCTGCCTTTTGAAGGGACAACTGAAGGCCAGCTAAGGGTCTGAAGCAAATTGAGTGCACTAGACAGATACCTATGCTTAGGCAATTGCACTGACCTCGGAGATTAGGATTCAGCTCCTATCACCCCTAAGTTAGCTGTCTGCATGTGAAACAGGCTTCTGGGCTCCTAGTGTAGTCAGTTAAATCTAGAAAGATTTATCCCATCTTCAGATTAAGTGACTTTTTTTGGTCAATGGTCTCCAACAACTAGGACTACACTGACTGTTAGAAGAGTGAGACACTGCTTACGGTAGACATCTGCATGTTAGATCAGCGTGTGAATCTGGAGCTCAATACCAGTTCAGTTGACTTCAGGAGCAACTAAATTACAAGATAAAATGTATGCACAATATTTATACTAGTGGTGGTGCAAGGAAATTAGATGAAGAAATCTGCTTCCTTGATTCCTTCTCTGCACCAATACAACTTAAGTTTTCTGACATCTGAAGCATACTATAATGCCTGGTTGCTTACTCAAGCTTTTCCTTTAATTAAAGGACTAGTTTTCTTTATGTGGGAAAGTGAGAAGTTGTCTTTACTTTTGTCAGTGTATGTTAAGGCTTGTGGCTTGATTGTTGGGCTTTGTTCTATAAAAATAGGTAGGTCTTCCTAGAAATACAGAATACTTAGTAAGGACGATTTAATATAAATTAGTAAAACCCTAACAAAAGTTAATGCAAATTAGGCTGTAACAACACTTAAAGACTTAAAATCTTTCTTCTCTCTAACTGAGGATGTGTTTCATGGAAGTAGAGCTTAGGGAGCCCAGCTTCACATGAGTTTCTATCTTGTAGTCAGACTCCTCTAAGTTCAATGAGATGGAGCAGGTTTCTCTCCCATGCAGATTCTTAGGTGTCTCTAGATAAAAACCATCCTTTTTTGTAAGGTTAGTGCTCAGGTAAGGTCAGGCTCAGTGCTTTGCTGATGGTTTCCAGATGGCTCAGAACACTGGCAGAGCTCACACGTATCTTCCTAAAAAATTCTATGTAGATGTGACTTCAGATGTGTGTTGAATCCTTTGGGACTAGAAATAAGTGATATCACAAAAGTGTGAAGTATTCTTGTAAAACTATTTTTCTGCACCATTTTGAGAGTCGTGTATTTCCATATTACCACAAGAATGTTATTTTAAAAACCCTCGGCCTTGTAGCGTACAGAATGCTATGGAAGAAGGACAACTTTTATAATCAGAGTCAGTGTTTTCCTCCTGTAAGAGCCACAGATCCTCTGATTTCCTCATGGTTTTCATTCTGAAAAACTCTAAGGATTTAGGAAACTAATTTCTGTGCAACTCGAAAAGAGGGACAAAAGCAATCCCCTGTCCTTCCTCAGGTTTGTGAATAACAGCTGTAGGAATCTGCACTCTAGCTCACATCCTACAGAAAATGTGATGTAATTCAAAGGTCTGAGACAGAATTGCTATCTCTTCTCTTGGGAGTGCCAGGGGAGCAACTTCTGCCCACCCATACCCAAGAATGATGTGTATTGGCAGGGGATGGGGGGAGAATTTTCTGGGCTGAAGTAATTATATGCTTGCTGGCTTTTCCCTCCTGCGCTTTTTGTACAGCAATATTCAATTATGCAATACTTTTCAAAGAAAAGTATTACTACTATTTAGTAACTACTATTTAGGAGTTGAGGAGACTGCAGAGTGGAAGATGAACTAATTTTGCTGTGGCACTAAGCAATGCAATAAGGAAATGGAAGAAAATACAGATTTGAATCTCAGATCAATGCTTTATCTATGAGGTGCTGCTGCCTCCTTAAGCAATACCAATAAATATTCCCAGGCTAACCGCAACTCTCAGTGGTATTTCAATGAATGCTTCTACTTTTCTTTATAACTTTTCCATCAATTTTTATTTTTGTGACCATGTTCTCACATTCAAACTAACATAGCTTTTGCAGCTGACATCACATGGGTTGCAATACAAATACTGCAGATGTTCACAATGCCAACATATTTTAGGACATAGAAAGACAACTGAAAAATCTGTTATCTACTTCAGTTAAGAGTGCTATCACACAGGAACATAGTTTTTACTCCCTAAATACTATTCAATGCATCTTGCTGGCAGGGGAAATTAATTTTCCAAACTCAGTCTTTAAAGGATATTATTTTTTTAATAGGAGCGTCTTTGAGATAGAACATATGCCCCTGTTTCTCTATCCACACCATAAAATGGTTTTCCCATTCATCACAAATAGCTGTTTTTTTCCTACAAAAGCTTTTATAGAGCCTGCCTCTGTATTTTAACTGTTCCTGACGCAGTGGATCCACAATGGCAATTATGGCTGTGGACTGCAATACAACCATAACACAAATGATAAACAGAGTCCTTATGCTTATCTGACTTTTTAAATATAACTTTCAAAATACAGAGAGGTAGGTGGACAGAATTATTAAGCAGGCTGGCTGTAACTGCCTGCTGAACTACTCAATTCATAGAAAAGATGGGGAAGTCTGGGGGAAGACATAATCCTTAACCTTCATTTAGTACAGCCTAAGGTTACATGATTCTTCTCTGCATTATTATTGCATAGCACAAAAGTATGTACAAACGTGAGGCCCTAATGCTTATGGAAGGTCTGTCTAGCCTCTGCGAGGAATAGATGTTTTAGGCCCCTAATGCCCCCCTGAAATACCTTTTATACCCTTGTAAGTCAAGTTTGTGAAAGTGAGACAGCTAAAAGCTGAACAATGAAGTCCAGTAATTTCTTCTAAGTCATGTGTGATGGACAATTTAGGGATCTGTTTGCTTATGATAATAGGCATGTTACTGACAGAGCACCAGGCTGCTGATTGGCAGCAAACACAAAAAATTACAGGAACACATATTCTTTGAAAGCTTCTTAGTTTAATACTAGTTAAGATGGCTAATAAATATTTCCAAAAAAATCTTCATTTTAAAGACTGGGATTAAAAATGGGGGATTCTGCAGCCTGTGGACTTCAGTAAGATTATCTGAATGAGTACTGTGCCTGGGTAAAGATGGCAGTTCTGTGTCCTGGCATTTCATCATGTCTGCATATGAAGGGTTATAAGCGAAACTTAGCATCTTTCAAAGCATCTTGATTCATACTTAAATGGAATGGCCAAAGCCAAGGAGAAGAGGAGTAACAGCTCCCAGAAAATTTAGCTGAGGCATACTACAGCATAGTGTATGTGTCAGGCTAACAGTCACAGTTTGGGCCCACAGAACCACACAGTTGTTACCTAACAGAATCAGGAGATGGGGACATCCAGTAAATTTGGCTTTGGCTACGGCTATGGCATTTTTGATTTCACTATGTGGCCTTAGAAACCCTCATCTTAAAGCCTTATGGTAGCTGCAGATCCAGACTTTAATTAACCACTGAATTATTCTAATGCGATTGTGGAGAAAGATACCAAACTGAAATCAAACAGCATCCTCAGAGAACGGCAGACGTACTGTTTACATGGGATATGTTTTTTCCATAAAAGAGAACAGAACCTAAATAGACTAAAACTCATGTGAAATTAATCTTAAGAAATGTTTAGCTGCGTAGTATTATAGATCATGGTGTACAATGACATCCCAGCCCATAAAACCACCTTAATCAGGGTCTCTCTCCTATGGCACCATCCTATTTTCAACTAACAATGCTTTCAGATGAGCCGAAAAGGGGTACTTTGCTCCCACCATTACAATTTCTGCTCTTCTTTTCTTTACCCTTTTCAAAAACATGAAAGCATTGGATTGCTAATTACTTTTATCCAGCCTATAGGAAAATTAGTTTATCTTCCTGATCAAAGCAAATTAGGCAGATCATGGCTGATTAGAATGCAACAGTAAAATCTCCATACTTTCTATTCCACCCCCTTTTCTCTCAGAAATGGGGCCTGTGTCAAATATGTAGGTATTTCCCACGGCCAGTCTGGACTCTGTTTCCAACAGGCTCTGGGGCTGGGACAATGGTTCTTACACAGACACTGAAGTTCTTTAGTTCAGTCATTGTGCAAGGAAAGAACTGGTAACCCCTTAGCTAGCATTTGATGAAACATCTAGATTTACATATTTCCCTAATTGCATTTTTTGAATGTGAGTGAGATTTATCTGACCAGAGTTAAATGCCTCCTTTATTCTACTACCCAAAATACAAACCTGTGCTGTCCAGGCAGAGTTGCATTTGGTTCTGATCCCAGCATTAAAATTTTGGATTTCACTATAGTGGGACAAAGCAATGTCTACCTTTACTTCTCAAAGCACAATCTAAAGAATGGCTTGCCTAGTTGCTTCCAAGGTGGCTGCTGCATTACATTGCAAAACTGAATACCATTACTCCTTCTAAGTAACTGCTTCAAGCAGCATTTTCTATCACTCTAGTATTTTACTATTCACTTTTTACCCTTCATAACTCATTTCCCGTCAATTTGTGTTCTATGGCTTTAATAGATGAAAGCCAAGCTATACTGCTACTTTATTTATAACCAATTACTATAAATTAACAGTAAATCTCACATTTAGCTCCATTTAAACATCACTATGCAGCTGCCCATTTGAAAATAAAATGGTTGCCTTCTTTCACTTCAGTGGGCACAATACAAAACACCCATTGAGCTTTTCCTTTATTGCAGCTGCCAATGCCCAGCCGACTTTTAACAAACCAACCAAGCGGAATAACAATGCAGCTGCAACATTTTATGGTATTTCTGTTAGTTCTCTTTTGAGACTGAAGGTGTTAATTAGGAATCAAAGAATACAACCCTGCCAGCTTTCTTTCACAAACTATACACTGGCCACTGCAGTTTTCAGAAGAAAAATAAATCTAATAAAGGGACAAAAATGTTGTTTGTCACACCAGTAACGTGTATTTAAGACCCTTTGATCACAAGCTTTTTATGTAGTCTTGTCAGACAGGCTGAAAATATTTTTTCCTCTCTTTTCTCCTTTCTTTAGGCTTTTCTGAATACTGATTCTAGGGTTGTCTGGAAAGGTGAAAAACCCGATAGTAACTGGAATGCTTTACAGGTTAAAATGGCTTTGCTGAGCAAGCCAGCTTTAAATCAAATCAAATCAAATCAAATCAAATCAAATCAAATCATATCATAATTGTTCACTTCTGATTCAAGTGTAAGTTGTTTTGAAATACAAATGATCTGTTCCTGTTATGGAGTTTACTAATTCCGTGTATCATTTAATATTTCAAGCATTTAAATATATGCATGTATTTTAATATTAATACATCAATTATTTTGTGGAATCTCATTTTAAACCATCAAAAATGTCAGTTTACAGGATGTTGTAAAATATCCATTACATACATATTTTCACATGTGTACCATACAATATAGATTTGATATTTTATTTACACTTATTAACTGTAATCGTATTAGAGTATCATATTCAAAGGTAGCAGCGTGAAGTCATTACCTTTAATCTTTAGTCAAAGTTAAAACCTTAAAATAGGTTTATAAAGTTAGCACAACTGAGAATTAGTCAAGCTTGCTAGCTTACCCAGCAAGAGCCTTCACTGTTAAATGCACAAATCATGCCAAAATCCATTAATCCTGCCAGGGAATGGCAGAAAGAAGCTCTGGTTGTTGATTTAATGATAATGAATCGAACAGGCTCTTAAGGCTACCTGCAGAGTTTTCTAAACTGTAAAACAAATAAAGTCAATTTTAAGAAACACTTTTTACAGAAGTATATGTAACAGTTTTCTGTGCTTTAAACACTATGTAGGACAAGCAAGGTTTTAAAATACAATTCTACTTATCTTGTTATACATTTAATATAACTCCTTCTAATATATATCTAGAATGTGATTATAAAACATATTTGGGGGATTTGCTATTTGGTAATCAAGAAATACAGAACTGGCTTGAAAATGTTAAAATACAAATCTTAGTAACAAAAACCAGTTCTGATCAATGTTGCCATGTTGTACGTCTCATGTAAAGTGCAGTCTCTGGCTACTGTAGCAGGCACACAATGAGATGATTCATAGTTATAAAGGTACATTTTCTCATAGTTATAAAGGTACGCTTTCTTTAGTGCCCCAAGTGTACCATTTCTTACATTCCTGAATTTTAGAAAAGTGAAACATAAAATTGGAGAATGGTTTAAATTTTTTAGAAACACAAACATGTCTACCTTTTGGGTTTTTTTTTTGTAAAGTGATATATGAGATGATAACCTATTAAATGGGACTGATGTATTTTTATCTGTTTTACTTGTTGAGCGTTGGTTGGGGATGCAGAATTTGGCTTGATTTTCAAAGCAAGCAATGGCAGCTGGCAGGCAGAATAGAATATTGCCTTTCTGCATATGGAATAAGGTAAAACCAGCAAATATATTTGAAATTGGCTGCTGCAATCACTTCTTACAATGCTTTTTCTTCTGTTATTGCATCATAATAGTGCCATAGTGTCTAAAGGAATGAAATTATTCTTGTAAAAAGATGTCAAGTATATGCACACAAGCCATACTGCTCTCCATAGGGTTAACAATAATTGTTAGAGTCTTGTTGCTAATAATTTGTTGAAGTTCTGCTCTGGATTATATATTCCATAGCTATTTCAGAGTAAGGTGGCATTTTCAACTGTAAGCTCATATCTGATACATCTTCTTTCACTCTCTTAAACATGGTCCCGTGTGGACTATAGGCTAAGGATATATATATCTTGGGTGAAGTTTGCCATTAAGCAGTTCCATGGCTTCCAATGCCATTAAGCAAAACGTTTTACCTGTGGGTACGTTGATATGGAGTGGAGGGGATATTTTTGCCAGTTTTGGAAAAGTTTTTTACCCAGTCATTATTTTGAAATTATTTGGTGTATAAACTTCATATTTATTTGACTTACAAATTCAAGAACTGCTCTGCGTGATTGTTTTTATAAAGCTATGTCTGGGTGAAAAATTTTCTCTCAGTTGACTACTGAATTGAACCACTGTAAATGAACTCAAGTTCTCTGAGGATGTTTACCTGCTTAGTTTTGCTGAATGCTAGAATCATCTAGAACAGTCTGAAGAATTTATATTGTGCCTCTTATATGCACTTCCAATGGAATTTTTACAAAATGCTATGTTTATCAACTATACCCAATTAATCAAGGCAAAAGACTTTTGCTAATGAGCATGACTACAGCTAAATCAAAGATAAGAAAATCCCATTCCTGTGGTTTTCTATATGTTCATTTTTTGTATTGGAAACTGCAATGGTATAAGGGTACTTGAAAAGTTTTCCACTCCCCTTCAGTTGCTCACCGAACTCCCAATCAGTTGTTCCTGACCCTTCAGCTGTGCTGGTTTGGCTGATTCTGTGGCTACATTCTAAAACAGATCAGTGAAATGACATATATATTCTTCAAAGACCAGAAATGTGTTTCTTTTTAAACTGGATTATTTCACAGATCTGCTTAGGAGCACAGCCCAAGAAACAGCTGAGTCAGCACAGCTGAAAGAGACAAGGCCTAGAGCAGGAGGATGGGAACAACGGGCTTCGAGGGGGGGAAAGCCAACATGAACATCTTAAACTGTCTCTGTTGCAGAGGGACTTTTAATATGGAAGCACACTTTTTCTGAGTTTACTATTCAAAATCCTATCTTCCAGAAAATTCTGAGCACTATCTTCTTCCAATTCTGTGAATTCAGAAACCTAAGTAGCAAAGACAAGCAGCTCCTACTCAAGGAATTCAGCTGCAGAAAGCAAGTTCTTTTCCCAGTGCCCTGCCCTAAGTGAAATCAGCAATTGTGCTTCAGCTGGGAGTGTCAGGAGTCGGCACACATGTTGGCACCTTGGAATTTCACTTCTGGTGGTCTACCTCTCCTAAATTGTTTTTCCTCATAGATCTAGCAAGTCCTAAATCTGTTACCTTTCACAGCTTGGAGAAAAAGTCCGTTTTGGTTTCTTATGCTTTTGTATGAGGACATTCTGTGCTGATGGGACCAGAAGAGAAAGTGTATAGATAAAACATATCAGAAAATAAAGCATGTAAATCAAGCTCTTCCTGCCCTCTATCTCATCTTTTTCACTAAATCACCAATGTTATAAGATTTCATGACTTACCCTCAAGGACAATCTTTGGACCGAATCCAACATGCCCGCTACATCCTGATTCTGTCTTCCTTTCAGGCACAGTAATTATAGCAAGGAACAAAATTGGCTCTCAAAGTTGGCTTCTGCAATGGCACTGATTTTTGATTACTCTGTATTTTTTTTTATTTTGGTAAGCAAAGAATTGAAAAAAAAAATTTTTTTATTCACTGAACATTCACTATTTATTTTGAGAACTCTAATTTAAAGACAATTAAAAAAACTTACTGTAAGAGCATACAAAAAAAAAGATTAAGACTGTTTTGTTTAGAAAGAAGATGAATACAATGGTTAGACTATACATATATCTCCTCTTCACAATGAGAAACAATCCTCTTCATAATAAAGAGATTCCTGTAATAATAAAGCTATCAATATTTAATACTTTAAAAAGCACTCTATTTGTATCTGTAAAAACTGTTGTCTTGAGGCAGCTGAAATTAGTATTTTGACAGCATTTAGAAAGGGTCAGTGTGCTCTCAGGAATAAGAATATTCACAAGTATATTAAAATACCATGGAACACAAGGATTTGTTTTCACTTACAAGGTAGCAGTTAAATATTCTCCAAAGCAGCTAGGCGTGGTTGCTGTTAGAATGAGATATAGATTTAATCACCTTGGTCTGATCCATTTCGCAATCTCTTATTTTGCCCTTCATTATAGGGGTTGCCTAATACTTCAACTCTGATTTTCCCCATTTTAATTGCTTTATAATTTGTAGACTCTTCAGTAATTTGATTCTATTTTATCAGAGCTTACACAGTTCACTGTGATAACAAGACCACTCCATTTTCAGATTTATTTGACAATAACTACTTCCACAAAGAGGATGAACCTAGGAACATGACAGAAATCTAGTCAGTGATCTGAGGATCAAATTTAGACAGCTGTCTTATTCTCTACTGCCTGTACACTTGCAGTCATACTCTTGTTCTTAATCAATGTAGTTGTATCGGTTTGCAGATTTCCAAGGTGACTGCCAGGCACATTTAAATGATATAGCACATAAAAATTAATGTAAAAATAAATATTCTAAGGCCTAAATATTTGCCAGAACCTCCTTCCCAGCCTGTATACAGGCACACACAATATCTGTATGTGTTCTACCAATTGCAACTTAGAAAGAAAATAATCTTCATCTTATGAGTTAATGTCTTAAAAAGTGAGAGATGTAATTCAGACTCAATAGCTAGAAAACTCTTAGGAAAAACCTCTTCCTAGGTCTGGAATAGTAAGCTGAGAAGCTTGAAAAAGCTTTGTTTTCCAGTGTAAGGCATCTCTTTCCTACTTTAATAGCTTAAAGATGGTAAGGATAGACATCTTAAAAACTGTATAGGCACTTAGAGATGCAGATAGCAAACACAGAGTTACTAGGAAGGGACCAGGCACTGAGTAGATGATATGGAGATAATAGTCCCCACAGCTGGATTGCCTGATGTCACACCAGTCACACCATGATCTGTCTTTCCTTCCAAACACCAAACAGCTAGGTCTGCAGCTGTATCCAAAAGTATGTAACTGCTAAACTCCCATGAATATAGGATACCTTGGTATCCAAGGAAAAAATTAATGTATAACAGAAGCATTCAAAAGTATTTCCACTTTGACAGAATGAAAGATTCAGATACTGAGAAAAAATACACTGATTTCTATATCTTAATATATTTTACACTTTAAGGGTAAGACAATGAGTGTGTGGAGGTTCTGCACTATACAGAAGCACTGCAGCTGAAATCATTAGCCTGAAGATGCACACATTTGCATTAGCCTGCATTTGTTTATGTCTCCAGAAAACATAATATGTATAATAAATACAATCATTTTAGCAGAGACCTTTACCCAGAGCTAGCAAAGCTTGTAGTTACATTGTCAGGTTTTCTACCTGTGAAAGTTTAAGAACATAGATGTAAGTTTTTTAAGATCAAGAAAAGCCAATGATTTCAACTACTGAACTAAATGGATGGTTCTGACAGACCTTAATCATTTTTAACAGAACTGGGGAACAGTGCTTCACTGACTCAGCTGGGGATCAGTCTGAATGGGGCTCACTTGCCTCTAAGCAGCCTCTAAGCATTACCTCAGGACGAGGCAATGCTATACGGCAAACATCCTCAGAAGCCAGAGAAAGACATTTTACATTCTCCACTTGACAGTTCAGACTAGTGGAACAGTTCCCAGGATACCTATGAGCTGACTGCTTTTCTAAAAAGCAGCCTTAGGCCTTTTCTACTTTCTTTGTGAGCTGTGTTGCTGTCCTAATTAACCTACAAAGGAAAAATATTTTAAAATGGCAAAAGGTACCTCTAGCCACCTCTGCCAGGCCTGGATTTTAGAAGCAGCATAAACTCAACTCCAATATCCCTTACTGAATTCTTCTTAATTACTATCTTTCAAAGTCAACTCCATCACACACTTTGTGAAATATTGAAAGAGTAGCATGAGGTACAGAACTGGTATTAAAATCAACCTTTAATTCCTTTTAATATCACTCAGCCTCATATATATACTTACATGGTGACATCTCAAACTTGTTTCTCTACACCGGGAAGCTTAAGTGTTATTTATTTATTTATTTAGAGAAAATTGCAGGTCTATTCTATGTCGTATGTTCGAAGACATTATTCCATGGTCTAACGTGTACTTTCATTCGTCTAGTTTGAATTTTTATCCATCAATATTGTGTCTTATGTTAATATGTTAATACTCAATATATTACGTTAATGCAATCTGTGCTCTGAGTGCTTTATGACAATTTTTAAATTAGCCTATGATCTCATGCCAGCAGTAAACCTAACTATCATCTTGCCTATCAGAACATTTAATTGTGTATTTTTACTAAATCTGGCAGTCAGAGACAACTCTGTCAACAAAATTATTATGAATATGAAAGAAATAAAAAAATATTCATAGGAAATAAAACTCTTAATTTTACATGAGCTGCATTATCTATTCTGATGGATGATTACATAATAGGAAAGACATATCTGAATGTTTTTGGGGTTTCTTTCTCCACACTTAAACCCCTATGCACTGAGATCAATCTCTGTGCACAGTTATTTCTTTATACTTGCCCTGACACATGACAAAATATTCAAAAGCTGTCTTTTTTAACTAGAAGTGAAAAACATACATATATTACATCATTAAAATACTTACTCAAGAATTATATGCTCTGAAGCAGCACTGTAGAATCACCTTAGTATGCAACTTCAAAGACTTTTTCTCATACTGTAACTACTGAGAAATTCCACCTCATATCTCATCTTCATCAATAATGGTGGCATAGTGCATAAAGAAAAATTTCGAGCTCCCTTTGTTCTGTGTCATCCTTCCCACCTGGTGCAGCCCTGGGCTGTTTCTTTCAGGTCAGCTTACATAGTCTTGAACCACGCGTTCCCAAAGTGCACCCAGGGTCACTGCAGTAGCAACAGGCCTGCTCTAATTGCACCCAAGTGCACTGACTCAGGCGTTTGCCTGTCACACTGTTTGAAGTCCTCAGTTTGCTTAATAAGCCAGGAGCTGCTCCATGAGTTAAACAGCATACAAATATACTAGTTGCTTTGTCAACTCTTTAGACCCATCTTCTAAAGAGTCACATTGGCTAGTACTGGCCCAAGGCATTTCACTGTGAACAGACTTGACAGCACAGAGGCACACTCAGATTAATGTCTAAACCAGATAATAAATGTTAGATTACCAAACGTTTTAATTGCTGGAATTGTTTCTGATAAACAACACCATTTTACAGACAGAGAACAAACAGAAGGCTTATTTCATGTCTGATTTTGTTTCACTCTGTTACAGCTAGGTATGTATTTCATTTATCTTTAATGCTAGTAGTGATATTACTGACTGAAAGAATATAGACATAATGCTTTGCCGCTAAGGTGTATTTTTTCTTCCTTTATGTCTTTCTGTTATTATTCTCCTGTGGCTAGGACATCCATCCATTTACCAAATTAATATTGTTACATGATGATACACAGAGTGCTTATTTTCATTTGGTCTAATCTTGATCAGTACATATTTATTGAACAACCACTTTACTGCTGCCTTATAAAAGCTGTGAACACTTTAGTGGAACCTCTCCATGCTGAGATAATCAAAACCACTAATGAATGTCATTTACAATTAATTACTATCATTGTGTACTTAGGTAATTATTCACTCACCAAATATGAAAAACAAATCTGTTTGTGTACTCAGCATATGGTGATATTTGGACAAAGAGTGAGTAATTTCCCTTAGATTAGACTCACCATGACCCAACAGAACCCTCTACAATAAAACTTAACTGTGACATACCAGGAGCTCAACTCGTATCATCAAAAGGAGTTTCAGTTCTAGTTTCATGGGGAACCAAATTGGCTCATAATTAGTTTTCGCAAACCCTCATCAGAATAGATTAAACTAGCAGCATGTTGAGAGCATGCAGCATTTCCCTATATACTTCCCACACAGAGATATGACACTGCAAATAATGCCATCCAGTGAATCTGGATATTACAAATTCCTTGTGAAATCTGATGCTCTTACAGCACTGCTCTATGGTCAGACAGGCAGGAACATAGAGCTACATGACTGCAAGATGCTGTATCCATGATTGATGGCAAATGTAGAAAACAGACCACATCTGGCTTCAGGTTTATGGGATTCTCCACAGATTGACCGGAGACAGCCATTGAAGGCAGAACAGCTGAGGCACCAATATGTACAGAAATGTGATTTTGATAACTCTATTTGGTGTGACAGTTCTTTCTGCCTATGATAAAGGGAATGAATGTATCACAGTGCTGTGTAAGCATCCTCAAAAAAAATCTGTTGCTCTTTTCACTGAATGCTATCACCAACGACAACAAAAAGACTGAAAAATGAAAGAAAATCCCTCCTTCCTCAAACTGCCGGAAGGTCTGTACAGTTGACCACAACTCCCTGACACAACACAACACAACACAACACAACACAACTTTCCTGCCAGAGTCTACATTCTGACACAAATGATCACTTGGCTGTATGCTTAAAATCTTTTTTTATAAAGAAAATATTGACTTATTTCTTTCAGAAGGACAGACACCATGCACAGTAATGACTTATTAGAAGCTTTTCTGTCAAGAGTTGGCACATTAAAACTGAAGTGAATGCTTCATTTTAATTATATTAATTAATGCTTTTCCAAAATCTTCAAATTTTTCAAATGAAATTTATTTTAGCAGTACCGATTCCACAGAATTAAGTTAGTTCCATTAGTATAAGCAGAGCAAAAACTATCTTGAAGTCTTTCTTGGCATAAGTCTATTAGATTACACACATGGAATGACATGCAGAGATGAATCTGGCACTGGGTCTTTTTTCTCCATTCCCTATAACAATTTAAATATTCCATCCAAATAACCTAAGACATACTTCTGCTACAATATTCTTCCACATATATCTGTTTCTACGCAATGGCTTTTTCTATTCTAGATGAAAGTTCTTCACCTTATCAGTATTCAGTAAGCATTTGTTTTATTCTAAAAACATGTACTTCAAGATTTCAAGAATGTGTTCAGCTATGTTCTGTACTGTCTCTGGCCTTCAGGCAGATAGGATGTTCCAAGATGCTTGTCCTGCCCTTTCTTTTCACATCTTCTGTCTTGGCCAGAAAGAAGTAAAGTTCTGGCACTTGGCAGTTCACACTACTCTACATATGTACAGGCAACAGGTAAGAGGCAACGTGAAACCTCCATATGCTGAGGAACTTACAATCTTCCCACATGCTATTCACATTGTCTCTTTTCAGTGCTAGGCCTAAATAACACCATGTGAACACTTTATTCTGCTACCAATTACTCTTCCACAGTGCCCCACACTCAATTTTTAAAACCACCCAGCAGCAGTACTGCAAACTCATACTCTTCACCCCACCACAACTATGTACTTAGGTGTTATCTCCACTAGGGCCAGTTAGTCACAAATGTTTCTGATAATAACTATGACAAGGTAACTGTACCCTACAAAGTCTTATTGCAGACACATGGCACTAATGTATACTGTGATTTGCATTACTGCCACATTTCACTAGTCTGTAGCACCGATACAGACCGATTCCCAACCTATCTGCTGTCTCTTTCTTCACAATGCACTTTTTGCTTCTCTGTTAATCCTCCTCTAATTGTGTGTGCCTGTTGCAGGTTAAAGTCAGTATAGTGAGGCTTTATGCAGGGACACTACAGGACTGGAATTTACTCCCCAAGACCCTTGTCAGGTCACAAGGTTGAACCTGCACTTCTTTTGGCCCTCTCCCAAATCCTTGTCTTTGGATGACTTCAACACAAGCGCAGGCAATACTTCCATATTGCACCAAGCATATGGATCCTGTATTTTCTTGTCAGCAGGTCAAATATTGCTTTCAGACACCTGCATAGACTTCACTTGTTCCAGTAAGAATCTTGTAATCACAGAGTTCAGCCCACATAGACAGCCATGAGCAAAACTGAAAGGCAGACATACATCCTTATGAAGAGAAGAAAATCCTTTGGGATTTCACCTTATTTTATCATGTCATACTCATAATTAGCACCTCATTAAGTGTTTTTAAACTACAGATCTACAGCATTTATCAGCCACTACCAAATTAGTCAAACTCAGATGTAGGCAGCTGTCCCAGCCGTCACATATATAGAGTAAGACTAACAACAGAAAAGTTGCATGATTTGCTTAAATTTGTAACCTACTTCATTACTGTATCTAGGAGCAGCACTCAAAAGTCTCGCTACCTAGATCCCAGCTATAGCTATCTGATCATACTCCCTATTCCCAGAAGCAGTTCCTGCCCTTTTCTCATGCTTCCAAAATGGCAATCTCTGTGAACCAGGGTGTTTAAGAAACTTTGGTTTCTATGCCTTCATAAGGGTGAATCTAATTTCTGGACACTGGACAACTTGGTCTGCCCCCCACCACAAACATAACTGCAACTTCATCATGCGTGAGACCAACAGGAGAAAGATTTAATTTCTGAGGTAACCTCCACGCCAAACTGATCAAGGATTGAGCCCAAAGGCAAGTTACTCATCAAGGTGGTTCAGAACAGGTAACTTTCAGTGATGGGTGAGAGAGAGCTTTGTCTTATCTTACTTGCTTCCTTTGCCAGCTATGACCTACTTCTCCCCTCAGGGGACACAGAGACTCATTTACAAACTCAGTGAATGCCAAATCAGTGCAGTTACACTTCCCTTAATGCTGACATCATCTCACATCTGTTCTCTCATTCACTTAGACTAGCATTTATATTATCATAGGATCCAGAAGACATGGTATAACTGGCATCATAAGATGCCTACTGCTGCAGAAACAAGGGCTAGGAAAGTTTTATTTCCGTGTAAGACCAGTGCTGTAACTATTCCATCCTCAAGCAAAGCAGACTGAAGTGTTTGGTAAAGGAACTAACAGCAAAAAACCTGAAGAAAATAGAGAAGTAGTAGTACTAAACACCAGCTTTACTTTTCTACCTGCTACCTCCCCTTCATAAATATCAGCATCAAATTATTGGACATTTTTCAATAGTGTACGAAGAGTTGTATGACACAAGCACAAAAAAAAAATCATAAAACTTAAAGGGTTAAGTTTATACACAATCATTATACAAATTAAGTCCCAATCCAGCAAATATTTCTGCATCACTTAATTACTTAATGCTTAAGTTTGGTAACATCAGTAAGCATGGTTACTTTCAATAAAAAAGAAAGCATTTATTCAAGAGTTTGCAAAAGAGGGGAGAGATTTTGTGTGGTGGGAGCTATAGTCGTCTGTACTGCTTTACGCTGATAGATACTTTAAGTTGCCCAAAGCCTATCTATACACACACATCTCCACACACACAATATCATATCTCCTGTACAAAAAGACTATACTTTTACACTATAATGCAAAAAGTTTTAGCAATTTTTTTTCCCAAAAACATGTCCTTAAAATTACTTCATTGCAATTACATAACTTAATACTGTTGAAAGACAGCGCATTCCAGATTAAACTAAATATTCATTTTATGTAAGGTTTTGAAAAATTTTGAAAGAAAGGCTTCTAAACAATTTATGATACACATAATGCTTTAGGCTGTATAATGAGACAGTGTAGCAGAACATCCTAGTGAAACTATTCCACACAAATGAGTTGATATTTGGCGAAGGGGATAACTCTTTTAGAATTATTCAAGGCCTTGATCTGACAAACATTTGCACATGTGATTTCAGTAGAACCATTCCTGACACTAAAGTTGAGTATATGGATAAGTATTTGCAGGACTGGAGCCAAATCATACAACTGGGCCCAAACTAAGAGCCCATTTGTTACCAATAAAATCTTAATTTGGGAGTGGCTGATTATTATAATTGTTGGATAACACTACACTTCAGAATAATTATTTTTTGTAGTAGTGTCTAGCCATGAAAATACAGTTTGTCCTTTCTGGGATGGACCTTACTTCTGTGGCCACCTCCCCCAAAACCCAAAGCTCATAGCTAAAAATTAGTAAAATGTAGCAAAATAATAAAACTGGAAGGTGATACAGAATATGCTGTCTGAGCAAAGGCCTTATCAAGCCGGGGACATACTGCACCAGTTCCTGGGGATCTGCACTGCTATCCCATTTCATTCCTGCTTGGAGTTCCAGGTATTGCTGGTGCCTAGTATAATACTAGCTGGTTTGTGCTCTCTCAGCTTAAGTGATCACATCTGTTTGAGCAGCAGCTTACAGGGGTCTTTTTCATCTAAATGGCAGACATTCCAGGATGGTATTTCTGTTTGGGTGCTACTGCTTTAATACTCATTCCAAGGTCTCTGATTAAAAAATTCCAAGCTGTTGTCCATAGGCTTTTAGAAAAAAAGCATGCTTCTTGGCACTTGTCCTGGTTTCGTCTGGGATAGAGTTAATTTTCTTCCTAGTAGCTGGTATAGTGCTGTGTGTTGGATTTAGCATGAGAATAATGTGATAACACACTGATGTTTTAGTTGTTGCTGAGCAGTGCTTACACTAAGTCAAGGACTTTTCAGCTTCTCAAACTGCCCTGCCAGCAAGGAGGCTGGAGGTGCACAAGAAGCTGGGAGGGGGGGCACAGCCAGGACACCTGACCCAAGCTGGCCAAAGGGATATTCCCTACCATATGACATCATGTTGACCAAAAAAAATGGGGGTAGTTGGTCAGAGGGGGGCACAGGTGCTGCTCAGGAACTGGCTGGGCATTGGTCAGCGGGTGGTGAGCAATTGCATTGTGCATCACTTGTTTTGTATATTCTTTTATCATTATTATTATTTTCCCTCCCTTTTCTGTCCTATTAAATTGTCATTATCTCAACCCACGAGTTTTACCTTTATTCTGATTCTCTCCCCTGTACCACTGAGGGGGGGGGTGAGCGAACAGCTGTGTGGTGTTTAGCTGCCTGCCGGGTTAAATCACAACAGTCCTTTTGGTGCCCAACATGGAGCTCAAAGGGTTGAGATAATGACAGATCTGACCAGAGCATGTTAAGGCAAATTTGTTATAAGCATTCATTATATAAGGTTAATAGTCACTGCTCACAATGTTAATTTATTTGCTCTCAAAGTTGTTGTGCTTGCTGTCAAAGTTGTGTTATGTAACACCTTAGTTGCTGTATATGTTCCCTGTTGTGCTGTTTATCACCTCTGGGGGCTGGATTAAGGTTATCATTTTGCTGTACTGTGTAACACTGGCTTATGATATGATAAAATTACTGGTCGTGAGACTAATCTGGTATTTGTACTCAGCATTGCTGTCATCTCCATACTTTGGGAACCATTTCTTGGAAACGATTAATAATTACACTCTTTACCTTTTCTCCTCGGAGAGCCAATCTATGGGGGAGACAAAGGTGGACACTTTCCGCCGCTCCTTCACCTTCCCCTTCTCCTCCAGGCTAGTTACAACAGCTCTTGAGAATTTTGAATATCCTTGGGATGTTCAAACCAGCATGTTCCTATTGCTATGTCTCCTGAATGTGTTTAGGTCTTGTTTAACGTTAAACAACTATTTAAGAATACCCCCAGAGACCTGACCCGAGGCTGGATAGTTATGAGTGGCAGGGTGTGTGGGATAGTATGGGCAAGTACCTAGGACAGTGGGCACCTCCACTGTTTTGGAACTTCACCCCTGAACAAGTGCAGAATCCTGAAAAACTAGTAAAATATTTGGAAAAAGTATGCTGTCACCCTGGCAACTCCAGAAAGACACAAATCACTGCAATGTGCTGGGGCCTGGCCCATGTCTACTGAGCCCTGTTCTACACTATTCAGCACCCTCAAGGGGAAGAGAAGGTCTCTGGATCTGACGAAAAAATGACAGGCACTGCAGCTACTCCAACACCGGCGACAAGCACTGTGACTACTCCAACCCTCACAACAGGCACTGTGACTGAACCACAGAACCAACCTGTGCCAGTATCAGTTGCCCCTATACACAAGAAGAAATATTGAATGCAAAAGTCAGCTCATTTGGTAAGGCAAGAAACTCCTACTAAGAAGGGGAAGGAGGAAGAAGTGGACGAGGCAAGCTACACCAAAGCAGGGCCATTACGAGAACAGGAGGAGGGAGAAGCCATAAATGAGGTGGTAACCACTCGATCCCTATCCCTGAGTGAGCTTGTGAGATATGCAAAAAGATTTCAGTCATCGTCCAGGTGAGCATGTTGTCACCTGGCTGGTCCAATGCTGGGATAACAGGGCCAGTAGCCTGGAATTAGCGGGTAGGGAAGCCAAGCAGCTGGGATCCCTTTCTAGGGAAAGGGGCATTGACAAAGTGGTTGGAAAAGGGGTACAAGCCCTCAGCCTCTGGAGGCGACTCCTGTTAGGTGTGAAGGAAAGGTATCCCTTCAAGGAAGATGTTAGATGTCACCCAGGCAAGTGGACCACCATGGAGAGAGGTATCCAGTACCTGAGGGAATTAGCTGTGCTGGAGGTGGCCTATGATGACCTGGACAACGAGCAGTTATCCAAAGATCCAGATGAAGTCAGGTGCACACGACCTATGTTGCGGAAGGTGGTACGAAGCACACCATCCTCATATGCCAACTCATTGGCCGTAATGACCTGGAAAGACGGAGGGGAACAGACGTGGATGAATTGGCTGGCCAACTCAGGCAATATGAAGAAAGTCTCTCTTCCTCCCTATGGGCCTGCGTCTCGGCTGTGAAGAAACTGTCGTGGGAGTTCCAGCAATTCAAAGAGGATATGCCCTACTCCCCACCTGTATGGACCAGTATCTCAGCCATTAGGAGTAAGCGTCCCGCTCCACAAAAGAGAGGATGCAGTGGGTACACACCACGGGCCACCCTGTGGTTTTACCTGTGTGACCATGGAGAGGACATGAGGAAGTGGGATGGAAAATCTACCTCGACCCTAGAGGCGTGGGTACGTGAGTTGCAAGGAAAAACAATCACACAAGGGGGTTCTTCCAGGAAACTTGCTGCTCCAGTTTCCAGTGAACAGTTCCCCAGACAGAGTAGAAGAGCTGATCCTACTTCCAGTCTTAATAAAGGGACTTCTGATTTGTATTTACAAGAAGTGAGTAACAAATATAATGACCAGGTCTAGAAGGGCCCTGCCTCCAGCCAGGTGGAGGAAAGGGACACGGGTTTACTGGGCTGTGTGGATTCGATGGCCTGGCACAGGACCCACAGGAGTACAAGGCTCTAGTAGACACCAGTGCACAGTGTACCCTAATGCCATCAAGCTAGAAAGCGGCAAAACCCATCTGTATTTCTGGAGTGACAGGGGTATCCCAACAGCTCACTGTACTGGCGGCCAAAGTGAGCCTAACTGGGAATGAGTGGCAAAAGCACCCCATTGTGACTGGCCCAGAGGCTCCGTCCATCCTTGGCATAGACTACCTCAGGAGAGGGTATTTCAAGGACCCAAAAGGGTACCGGTGGGCTTTTGGTATAGCTGCCTTGGAGACGGAGGAAATTAAACAGCTGTCTACCCTGCCCAGTCTCTCGGAGGACCCTTCTTTTCTGGGGTTGCTGAACAGGTGCCGATCGCTACCACAACGGTGCACCGGCAGCAATATCGCAGCCACCGAGACTCCCTCATTCCTATCCATAAGCTGGGTTGTTGACTGGAGAGCCAAGGAGCCAAGGATCAGCAAGACTCGCTCACCCTTTAACAGTCCCATATGGCCAGTGCCAAAGTCCAACGGAGAGTGGAGACTAACAGTGGACTATTGTGGCCTGAACGAAGTCACGCCGCTGCTGAGTGCTGCCGTGCCGGACATGCTGGCACTTCAATACGAACTGGAGTCAAAGGCAGCCAAGTGGTATGCCACAACTGATACTGCTAATGCATTTTTCTCAATCCCTTTGGCAGCAGAGTGCAGGCCACAGTTTGCTTTCACTCGGAGGGGCATCCAGTACACCTGGAATCGACTGTCCCAGGGGTGGAAACACAGCCCTACCGTTTGCCATGGACTGACCCAGACTGCGCTGGAACAGGGTGAGGCTCCGGAACACCTGCAATACATTGATGGCATCATCATGTGGGGCAACACCGCAGAAGAGGTTTCTGTGAAAGGGAAGAAAATAGTCCAAATCCTTTTGAAGGCCAGTTTTGCCATAAAACAAAGTAAGGTCAAGGGACCTGCACAGGAGATCTGGTTTTTAGGAATAAAATGGCAAGATGGACGTCGTCAGATCCCAATGGATATGATCAACAAAATAACAGCCATGTCTCCACCAACTCGCAAAAAGGAAACACAAGCTTTCTTAGGCATTGTGGATTTTGAAGAATGCATATTGCAAATGACAGCCTGATCGTAAGCCTTCTCTATCAAGTGACCCAGAAGAAGAACGATTTCAAATGGGGCCCTGAGCAACAACAAGCCTTTGAACAAATTAAACAGGAGACAGTTCATGCAGTAGCCTTTCGGCCAGTCTGTGCAGGAGAAGATGTAAGAAATGTGCTCTACACAGCAGCCGGGGAGAATGGCCCTACCTGGAGCCTCTGGCAGAAAGCACCAGGGGGGACTCGAGGTTGACCCCTAGGGTTTTGGAGTCAGGGATATAGAGGATCTGAGGCCCGCTATACTCCAACTGAATAAGAGATATTGGCAGCACATGAAGGGGTTCGAGCTGCTTTGGAAGCGGTCTGTACTGAAGCACAGCTCCTCCTGGCACCCCAGCTGCCAGTGCTGGGCTGGATGTTCAAAGGGAGAATCCCCTGTACACATCACGCAACGGATGCTACATGGAGTAAGTGGGTTGCACTGATCACACAACAGGCTGGAATAGGAAACCCCAGTTGCCCAGGAGTCTTGGAAGTGATCATGGGCTGACCAGAAGGCAAAGATTTCAAAATATCATCATCAGAGGAGGTGACACATGCTGAAGAGGTCCCACTGTATAATACACGACCAGAAAATGAGAAGCACTATGCCCTGTTCACTGATGGGTCCTGTCATCTTGTGGGAAAGCTTTGGAGGTGGAAGGCTGCTGTATGGAGTCCTGTACAACAAGTTGCAGAAACTTCTGAAGGAGAAGGTGAATCGAGTCAGTTTGCAGAGGTGAAAGCCATCCAGCTGGCTTCAGATATTGCTGGACGAGAAAAGCAGCCAGTACTTTATCTCTGTACTGACTCATGGATGGTGGCAAATGCCCTGTGGGGGTGGTTGCAGCAATGAAGCAATGAAAAGCAGAACAACTGGCAGCATAGAAGCAAACCCATCTGGGCTGCCACATTGTGGCAAGATATTGCTGCCCGGGTAGAGAACCTGGTTGTAAAAGTACGTCACATAGATGCTCACGTACCCAAGAGTCAGGCTGCTGAAGAACATCAAAACAACCAGCAGGTGGATCAGGCTGCTAAGATTCAAGTGGCTCAGGTGGATCTGGACTGGCAACAGAAGGATGAATTATTTATAGCTCAGTGGGCCCATGACACCTCAGGCCATCAAGGAAGAGATGCAACATAGAGATGGGCTCTTGATCAAGGGGTGGACTTGACCATGGACACTATTGCACAGGTTATCCATGAATGTGAAACATGCGCTGCAATCAAGCAAGCCAAGCAGTTAAAGACTCTCTGGTATGGAGGATGATGGCTGAAATATAAATATGGGGAGGTTCTGAAAGAACCTCATGGACAGCTGGGCCAAAGAGCATGGCATTGAGTGCGTATATCACATCCCCTATCATGCACCAGCCTCTGGGAAAATCGAACAATACAATGGACTGTTAAAGACTACACTGAGAGCAATGGGTGCAGGGATGTTCAAACATTGGGATACACATTTAGCAAAAGCCATCTAGTGAGTCAACACTAGGGGATCTGCCAATCGAGCTGGCCCTGCCCAGTCAAAACTCTTAGGTACTGTAGAAGGGGATAAAGTACCTGTAGTGCACATAAAAAATATGCTGGGGAAGACAGTCTGGGTTATTCCTGCCTCAGGCAAAACAAAACCCATTTGTGCGATTGCTTTTGCTCAAGGACCTGGGTACACTTGGTGGGTGATGTGGGAGGATGGGGAATTCTGATGTGTACCTCAAGGGGATTTGATTTTGGTGAGAATAGCCAATGATTTGAATTGTATGATGTTAATTGCTATATAATACCATATATCATCGCTTCTATGGTGGCTATATGCCATATCAATGGCATTACAGTAAGAATCACCTAGATTAATGAAGAATGAACTTTGATGAAACCAAGCAAAGTGCAGCGATGATAGAACCAGACAAGTGCAGCGATAATGGAACCAGAACTGGCTTCAGCATACAACAATCCAACACCAAATGAACCCAATGGACATTTTAGAGGGATGGCCCATAGACTAAGGAAATGGTATCTGTGTGTATATATCAAAAGACAGGAAAAGTGGTGGTGATTAATTGGGATGTATTGGAAAGTGTGGGACCTAGGCACGATGTAGATGGTATAGAATAAGGGGTGGCTATCATCCTGGTTTCGTCTGGGATAGAGTTAATTTTCTTCCTAGTAGCTGGTATAGTGCTGTGTGTTGGATTTAGCATGAGAATAATGGTGATAACACACTGATGTTTTAGTTGTTGCTGAGCAGTGCTTACACTAAGTCAAGGACTTTTCAGCTTCTCAAACTGCCCTGCCAGCAAGGAGGCTGGAGGTGCACAAGAAGCTGGGAGGCGGCACAGCCAGGACACCTGACCCAAGATGGCCAAAGGGATATTGCCCACCATATGACATCATGCTGAACAAAAAAACTGGGGGTAGTTGGCTGGGGCGGCACGGCTGTTGCTTGGGAACCTGCTAGGCATCAGTCAGCAGGTGGTGAGCAACTGCATGGTGCATCACTTGTTTTGTATATTCTTTTATCATTATTTTCCCTCCCTTTTCTGTCCTATTAAATTGTCTTTATCTCAACCCACGAGTTTTATCTTTTTTCCGATTGTCTCCCTCGTCCCACTGAGGGGGAGTGAGCAAATGGCTGCATGGTGTTTAGCTGCCTACCAGGTTAAAGCATGACAGGACTAAAAACAGGGGTAGCATGAGTTACTGTCATATAGTAGAAGCTATTCATTTTCTTAGTTTTGTGCATTTTTCACTTAAACCTCAATTCCAAGAGAGAGAAGAGGGTAGCACTCCTTCAACAATTAACGGTAACATCATTTCAAGCTCTACCCCTCCCCAACTACTTTTATAATTCTCCAGGCATTAAATTTCTCACATCTGATCAGTAAAATTGTGTAGAAGTTTCTCAGGTCTTCTCGCCAAACAGTACAGAGCATGTAGCATGAGGATTTGCCACATGAATTGCTAAATCTCTGAGGAGTAAGCATGCTTTGATCACATCTCATTCTTTTTAAATATGTTAGGGTATTTTCTTCTAAGAAGAGAAGTCTAAAGCTGTTTTGGTATGTCAAAAACACCACATCATGTTCTGCCCTTAGTCAGTTTACTTGGAGCCAAAGGAACCACACCTTATTTACCATCATTTTTACTGGGAAAAGAACGAGATCTGCTGGACAGTTCAAGGAAGGAAGTCAGGGAAAATAAATACTATATATTGTATTAATCAAGACCATTTAAATAACCAACAGAGAATTAAGAAAGCAGTGCGTGCAGATGAAATATTATCTTGGCCAACAAACAGAATAAAAGAAAGCGACCTGGACAGCTGCAAAATTGGTAGCATTTTAAGCATTTGAAAGACAAATGACATCGGAGAAAAGACTGGGTTAACAAGAGGTGCTTGAGGAAAGTCTAATCTCTGCTGGCATGCTGACTGGGAAGGTCAGCCCAGTGCACGCGTTCTCAGCTGGAGTCAGGCTCCCTCTGCCCAGCCAATTGTCCTATGCACTTCAGATACCAAACCAAATTGAAGGTGCCTTCACTCTGCCAGCTCTTTATATTCTACAAGCTTAAAGACAGCTTCCTTTTCCCTGTCAATTTATGCAGCATTTCCACAGAGCAAATGCTACAAAGGAGAGAGGTAGTGTGTGAGTGCCTTTTTTCCCCCTTCTGAGCAGCACAAGGCTCTTTAGGAAGCAGTGTAAAGAGTTATTTTTAGCACTGTATTCTCAAGTGGGAAGAGTGACATTCTCTTCTTAAATACATTTTAGTCCACATTTTTCACAAAGAAACTAACTTTGACACATGATGTTTTGAAATTTAAAGCAAATCCCTTGAAAATTAGCAAACATGAACTTTAAATAGTTTGTTACTTCTTCAGTTTTTATGTACCTCTAATTTATCTATGTGCATATTTTACCTTTGCATACCTACTATTGCCATGAGTAGAGAGGAAATGCTCTGTTTTCTTTTCAAAAGAGGGATTTAACACTAAATTCTAAATCCAGCACCTGGATTCACCTTCATCCTCAACTGGGACAAGACTCAGATTATTAATTGAAACCACATGGCAATCATTTAATTTATTTCAACTAGAAAGGCACAAAAATGGTTTATAAAGTTTGTATCTATGTAAAGAAGTACTTTGTAAGAGAACGCAGACATTTTACTACCTACCTAACACCTAAATCTTGTCAAGGGATCTGGAAGTTGTAAGAGACTTTGGAAAGCTTACTTCTTCATAAGAAGATACCTTGCTGTTTGATCTCTTTGAAAAACTATTGTCATTCCCAAGATACCTTAGATGAAGATGCAGATGAGACTTGAGTTTGCACTGTGAGATCAGAACAACTAAAATAGTGCAATTTACCCCAAAGGGTTGGTCTTAATGTTTTTGGGTATTCCTCACACAGAAACAACTATCTTTCGTATTTCAGAAGTGTAGTTAATTTCTGCGAATGTACTTTTTAACCTTCAAAAGGTAAATATTTTTCTTTCTCCCAAATTCTTTGTCATTTTTTTTGTTGTTTAGTAGTCTTAGATACTTTCAGATACCCTGTAGAGTTTTGACTGTGCTCTACAGGAATATTTATCATAAAATACAGTATTATGACAATGAATGAAGCAGAAGGCCAAAATTTATTTGAAGATTAATATGTTAGGAACCTTATAATATGCACTGATTTCTTCTTCATAGTATCTTTACTGTAGTACTATCAACGTTATCATAGTTTTGAAAAATATTTTTTTCATAATCAATTATTTCTATGAAGAATTAAAAATTCTATGAATCAGATTTTCCTAAATGTTACTATGCATATTTACAATGTACTCAAAATTAAAATTTTTTAATGCAAATAACACGTATCCCAAAATAACTCATTAAGTAAACTATAATGTAAAAGGTAACATACCATATGCTGCAATATTTATACATGTATGCATGCATGTCTATGTCAATCTAAGATGGTAACATTATGAAAATATTTGACTTACTAATCTGCTTAAAATATTCCACTAAGTTTATAATTGAGAGGTTTTGATCACAAAGAATACAGTACCTGAACTGTTAGACAGCCCTGGCATTTATAATAAATTTACTTTTCTGTGCTGTCCAGGCACATAACAGAGACCCTCAAAATCTTATAAAGCTATCTTCTATATTGTCATCACGTGAGATACGAAAACAGTTTTTTTAATATATATACTCGTAATACTAAATATTCTTTTTAGATAAAGAATTCTGTTTAGAACAGGAGTTGCCAGATTTTACACTATTTTTAATGACTAATTATTTAGGAGAAGTAGGGTGAGCCTGTGGTTGAAGAATGGAGTTAGGATAAGGCATTCTGGCTTTAATTACTGGCTTTGTCATAAACTTTACGTCTAACTTTGAGCAAGCCCTTCTTTGCCTCAGTTTTCCACATCACAGTAAATGGTAATAATATTTCACTAACTCACAGGCTTGGTTTGAGAATTAATGAGGGTCCCATGTGCAAAAGACCTGTAGAACCTGGCTTCTTCTTTTTACTGTGTACTGATAGGAAAGTGACATGTTCTTAATTTGAAACAGAGACTCAGTGCTGCCCTTCATCAGCACATGGAATTCACATTTATGTCAATAGGAATTGCATTAAATACATGGAGTACATGATTTAGCCTAAAAGTAAATGAAGAAAAAGGAATGGAAAGAAACTCCTGGATTCTCCTTGTCTGCTCTTAAGAAGTCTAACAGTTCATGGCAGCAGACACATAATCATAAATAAAAAGATTTTTGATGGGAAGCAAGAATTGCTGCCTGGGATTATAACTGAGAATGGAGAAATGTGTAGCAGGTCCATCTGTAGACTACATTTAGCTCTGCTGAAAAGAGCACCATCATAAAAAACATGCAAAATTCTGTCACCATAATATACCATGCTCTGTACATATTTGTCCCAACATAAAACAAACCTTAATGGCCTCGGCATTTCAACTTTTCACACAATTTCCAGTGCATGCCAAGAAAACATTAGCTTTTTTTTTCCTATGTGAGTGTCCAGATAAGATAAAAATGACAGAAATTTAGAAAAAAAAATTTAAAAGCCCAAACTTAACACAAGGTAGTACCACAGACCGTTTTTGGACAGATATGTCTACTGTGCAAGAACAGAATCGACTAGAGAAGATGGTTTTTTTTGCTGGAAAGAGTTAATGTGAGTACACGGTTTTAATCTCCTGCTTTGATCTGAAGTAAAAATTGTCACAGCACAAAAAGACATTTCTGTTTTTCGGGGGGGGGGGGGGGGGGGATCAAGGAGCATCTGTTTGTCCACTACCAAGGTCAGGGAGGCAAACATCTCTAAAACAAGCAGGCATGTTTTAAAATTTGCCATTGCTTAGCCATCTACAGAAAATGAGACTTGACAGTTCTTTACGGAAGGCAGGCAGGAGCTACAACTCTTCATAATTAGGCAATATTTAATCAGTCCAAGGATAACTGCCTGGTAAATTTGGAAAAGGGTAAGTGTAGCTGCCTATGGGTATGAACCAGTCTTTTATACTGTTATACTGCCTGTATGCAGCCTTGGTCATTTAAAAGTCTGCCTGTCCCACAGGAGGTTTTTTTTACTTCAGTATGCTACTGAACAGCACGGAATTCCTGACTGGAGAAAGACATTCCCCTGCTGAAGGACAAGAAGATTTGAAAACAAAAGTGCGGACCAGATCACAATCCTACCAAGAAGCAGATTACTGGGGGTATATATCTTTTCAACAGCAGAAGATCACAGCAGTGGTATTTTGATATTATCATGCATATTTCTGTTCTCTTTCTTCATAAAACAGTCAAAAAGTGGGTTCTCTAAAGTTTTTCCAGTTCTAGCATTCCTCCAAGCAACCATGAATTTAGGGCATCTACTTGACATAGGATATGTACAGCTTAAGTATGCCTTTATACCTTCATCTATCTTTCTGCTTATGACTTTCCAAGCACCAGAAAACATTGTGTCTTGCGTATACCCACAGTCCTGACCTGCTACTTTTGAAACCAGTGGCAGACTTTGTATGTGTCTTAAAGATTGTATCTTTATTATGTATAGCCAAAGTTCTGCTCTACTGTAAATGGTCATTCAGTAATGCTGACTCCTGCCTCTTAACACTACTAATAGCTTTGACTTTGAAAAGTTTATGATAAAATAAGCTAAACCTGATCTCATTAAGATAAATTTTGGAACAGTATTTAGATGTGTAATATTTAGAAAAGTCTTTCAGCTGCACATCCTCTTTCTAAACCAATGCTATTTTCACTAAACTAAGCTTTCTCCTCACATATACTTAGTACTTAGATTTTATTGGTTGCACTTCATTTCTACCTTGCCTATGTTGTCATGTTTATACTTCTCTTAGGCCATTTCTAGTTTAGTTTCATCTAATTTCTCAGATGCAACATATGTTTTATGTCCTTTGAAGTATGGTATTAACAGAGAAGTGAGTTCAGAATTATCACTTTAGTGCCCCAGACACACAATACTGTGAAAGCATCTTTACAGTAACCATAGTAGCAAGCATGTCAACAGCATGTCAAAATGTACAGATGGACAAACACCTTCAGAAACTGACATACTGTATGCTGGATATGGAGGATAAGTATTAAATTAACAAGCTACTGGCCATGCAACCACGAAGAACTGTATGAAATCAGTAAGGAGGGCACTAAAACAACACTTTTAGTGCACCAACACTTCCAACACACAAAAGCAAGAGAGGCTAACCGATGACCCTTCTGCCAAAAAGAAGGAAACAAAGAAAAAGTTTCCCCACGGTTTTGGGTGGTTTTTTGTTAATACAAAGTTTCTCCGTTCTCGCCGTCCCTGTCCCTACACGCTGTAATTCGGCGCGCCCGAGATGCAGAGGAGATTCCAAGCACCACAGCCCGGCCCGGCGGGGATGCCCCGTGAGGCGGGTACTCTCAGGCAGAGAGAGGGCTCCGGCGGGGTCGGCTGCGCCGGGCCGGGCCCGGCTCTGGGCACAGGCACACGCCCGCCGCGGCAGCAGTGCGGGGCCGCCCGGGCACCGCACCGGTCTCCGAGCGCTGCCCGCCTCATGGGAGCTCGGTTTATTTATTGCCTTTCCTCAACCCGAGGGGAGATCTGTTAAAGATTAAATCCGCAGCAACCGCAGTTCAAAGCCCTGTCCCGGGAAGCAAAGGTGAAGATAACGTCCCTGCAGATCTAATCGAGTTTCTGCTGCTGCAATCGCTTTTAATTACCCTCTAAACGGCACATCACACAGCGATCCTCCAGGCGCCGGACCGAGCACCGAGATAGCGAGATACCTATAAACGCTTTACAACCCGCCCGCTGATTAAAAAGCGATTAGAAACTTATTTGAAGTCGGGTGTTTTCTATAGGCAGCGGCGCGGCAACGCACCGACCCCGCGCGCCTCCTGTCACCACCGGGGGCCGGCCCGGGCCCTCCCGCGGGGCCGCCCCGCCGCTGCCGCCGCGGGGGCAGCCGCCGGTGCCCGCTCCCCGGCCCGCCAGCGCGGGCTGCCCACACTTACAGGTAGGAGGTGAAGACGCTGAGGTTGGCGGGCACGGCCGTGAGCCCCAGGTCGGAGCAGTCGGCGCGGACGAGCATGCCCTCCTGCTCGCAGCGGCACGGCGCCGGGCAGCCCCGCGGGCGCTGCCCGGCGCCCCGCGCCCCCCGCCGCAGCCCCGGCAGGCAGAAGAGGAGGAGAAGGAGGAGGGCGCGGGCAGAGCGGGACTTCGCCATGGGGCCCGGGGGGTACCTAGAGCCGCGGGGCGGCCGCTCTCATGCCCCGCGGCACGGCGGGGGCGAAAGGCGGGCGCCCGTCTGGGCTCGGGGAGCTGCTGCGGCCGCCGCCGCCGCGCCGCTGTCTGTGGTAGCATCTCAGCTTACACGCTGCTTTAAAGCCCTGGAGCCGGCACCGCGCGCCCGCTGACGCCGCCCCAGCCTTGCCCGCCGAGCGCGGCGGGCCCTGCCCGCGCCGCCGTACGGGCGGGGAGGCGGGGGGGAACCCCTCCCGCCTCCCGCCTCCCCGCCCGCCCGGCGGGCCCGCGGCCGCCGCGCCTCGGGGCTCGCCTCAGGGCGGTGATCTCTCCTCAGGGCGGTGATCTCCCCTCAGGGCGGTGATCTCCCCTCGCGGCAGGGGCGCGCGCGGTGGACGTTTCTGGAAGGCGGCGGGACGGGCGGTTGGGCAGCGCGTGCAGCGGTGTCGCGCGGCAGAACCTTCTCCCCCCCCTCCACCCCAAATACGTTTGAAATCAGAGCGTCGGTTGGCGCGGAGGGGGGGGGCGGTTGGGGAGGCGGGGATATGGTCCTGAGGCAGCGAGGTCAGCGGGGGGGTCTCTGGGGTGGCGGGAGAAAGGCTTGGGTGCTGCTTTGGGCTGGAAGGGAAGCCTAACCCAGGTCTTAGTGACGGTCAGGAAAGCCGCTCGTCGGTGAGCGGTCCCAACTGCAGACGGAGCGATGGCCCTGTTCAGAGATGGGGACCCACTCGATTCCCTCGCTCCCACTCGGTTACATTGCAGGCTTGCCAACAGGCAGCAGTTTTCTAAAGGAGACCGGCTGCCAAAGGAAACTGACTTTGCAGCGAGGCTGCCGTTGGAAGCTCTTGAGCTGTCCCTCACCCAGCTTCTTGCCAGAGGTTTCCTCTCCTGAGGTTGTGCAGAAAGTGGCCTTGGTGCTACTCGTCTGTGACTGAGTATGCCAAAGCCATTGGTGAGGGAAAGGTGATGATAGCAATTGTTTTTTAACCTTTTTTTTTCTCCAAATCAGTTTTCAGTGCAAAGTTGACCACAAGCTCCAGAATTGAGACTAGCTACCAGTTTAATAACCCAGTCCCAGCCCAATTCCTGTTTAGACTAGTGACTAAATTGCTGGTCAGGCTACTCGGTATGCATTGGAGAGCATTAGTTAAAGGTTTTCTGCTACACTGTCTTTGAATCTACAATTAAGTCTGAAATGAGAGCCTAATGAAAAGGCTGGCGAAACACATGCTTTTATATTCTACCCAGTTTATAATCCCTATTCCCACCTCTGGACCATCATTTGATATAATCTGAGCTGCAGAAGGATCTTGTACTGGAGCTCAAGTGCTTTATTTAAAATAATAAAAAAGGAATCTGCTGTCTGGCTAGTTAGACAGGCCAGAATGTTTTGTAAATCTAGGCCTATGGTGCTGCTGGGAAGCTTTTCCCCAAGCATCACCTTATCCTAAGCTAATAAAAACAATGGTTGAAAGCCTAGATTGTCCGGAAGAAATGCCTGAGGAGAAAAATTCTGCAGGAAGCAGAGTTTTCATTATGTACCATGATATCGGCCCAGGAGACCTGTTCCCCCAAAACCTCTGACTGTTTCTTACCCATGCCTAATATCACTGCAAAGCAGCAATACTTTCGTCACTGAATTTCATGGTTTGTAAGAAGTTTTGTGCTGTGCTGAATAGGTACTTGCTAATGGTTTGATAAATTGTGAATACTTTACTTTTTTCTAGGGTGAAATAGTTTCTATTAGGCATCTGTACTGCATGATATTAGAGTCCTTAATGTGCACTGCCAAAAGACATCAGAATAATTGTAGTTAACAAATAAGTAAATATTTTTCATAACTGTAGTGAAATAGTATTTATATAACCTGAGGCTATTGCACACATATTTTGTTTGTTCTGGAAAGCAAAGTGTATACTGTTTGTTCATTTTCTGTTGAGGATTTATCGGCTTGCGCAAGATATCTGAAGTTAGACAGACATAGATTAATGAATAGTGAGGGTTTAACTGTAAAAATCCTCCTTTGAATGTTGTTTATTTTGCATGAATACATTTGTTCAGCTAATGACTTTCTCTGAAATATTTAATGTACTTCTATTCAATTTTACTTAAAGATTTTTGAAAGAAGAGTAGCTTGAAGATTAAAAGAAGATTTGATAGGAATGGATATGGATAATTCCTACCTTTGTACATTTAAATTAGGCTGTACAGTTATTTCCTTTTCATGTTTCTCATAGGTCTCTGGTTCTCCATAAAGAGAAAAGGAAAAACATCTGTCAGTTTGGTAAAGTCTCTGGGAGGTGCTGTTACTGTTCCAAAAAGCCATTGGGACTGTAAGGTTTCCTGCGGGTTCTGACATCTCAGCATAATGTCCTGGTCACTTGGAGTGACACCCATAGTACAGCCATCAGTGGTCCTCGACTTTCATCAAGGTAGTAAACAAACCCCTTAGGGATCTCAGCAGAGTGCTGTCTTGAATGTCTTCCTGTCCTTCTGATACTCAGGCAAAAAAACCTGTCTTCTGAATGTGATATATAATGTGACGACACTCCAGCCTAAGGTTTTTTCAGTGTAAAAGATATCTTTATGGAATGTTACGTATGAATAAACAAAATGATATGTTGTGTTACATATTGTTAGCACACAAAAAGCATACCAATTCATATGTCAAGAATACACGGCAGAGATATATTTAACATGCGTCATTCAGATCGTTACTTACAGCATGACATATTTTAGACTTTATGTGAAATCTGATTTTAAAATATAGGACTGTAAAAAGAAAATCAGGTATCCAAATATCACTGCTATTTCTGTTTTGTAAGCTTAAACTGGATGAACTGATTTTAAAAAAGAGTGTGGCTAAAGCATTTAACAATGGAAATTTATGCTTAATCCTGAAATGATCAGTTGTCCCAGCCAAAGTGGAGTTTAAAGCAGAAATGTTAACACATCCTGCACTACCAAAGGTAGCAGCTAGTGCTTAAATATTAAGGCAAGTCCAATACAGTGCCAAAGTAAAAAGCACAGCAGCAAAGGACAAGGTAGTTTACAGTTGAATGTAGCTTGTTTTTCCCTTTCCTGTCTATGGATGAAGGGTAAATTCCTAGAAGGCAGTACAACCGTGCGGTTAGGCTGCGGAAAAAAATAAAGCTCTTGTGCAGGGTGGGATTTCTTTTTCTGCCCATTGGGAGAAGAAATTTCCTTGGATGTGTTGAAGTCATTACATTGAAAGGGTTCATTAGGCAAGTATGAAGCTCTGCTAGCCCTTAGGCTGTGCTACTGTAGAGCAGTACTGCAACTGCCCAGTGGTCTGTGCAGAAGGATCCTTTCCTCTTTGCAGGACACCTGATTTGTCCTTTTATTCTGACTAGCCCTGGAGAATGGTGCATGTCTTGTAAGATTTATCACTATATAGTGTTTTTATACATGCAGCAGAAGGCTATTTATATACTGTGTTCATTTGATTCCATACTTACCTATTGGTCTACGTTCACATTCATTTGCGTCACGTATCTGTCATGTTTCACTGAGGATCTTAAGCTAACACATGTATTTACATCACTTTATTAAGCCATGCAATGTTCTTCAGACCAAGGCAGATAGCACCATTTCTGTTTTACATAGGGATAAATGCTGGTACCTGAAATGTAGGATGCTTAGGGCAGAGTCACTCCTGGAACCAGAAAGAAATACAGGAGTTTTAATTACCCTGGCTCAATTTACCACGTGGCTACAGCGTGTCAGTCACAATAATATTATGGATTATGTGACATCAACTTGTTTTTGTTCAGGTTTTCATGCTATTTAAGGCATGCTATGTCATGCATCTTTAGAAATCGTCTTTTTATATTGATTCTTTTGTTTGGCACACTGCCACCTAGCTGCACTCTTCCCTCAACAGTTCTGTAGTTAGTGTGATGGTAGGACCAAGATGAAACATTTGACAGGTAAGATTTACTTGGGTTCACCTGAAATATTCTTCAATAGTCAAGTTGCTGATGGGAAGAAGGGACAAAAATAGAAAAACAGTAATATTATTACTGTTACAATTCATACAGTGACAGTTGACTTATCCATATAATTTTGAAGCAAATGCTGACATGAACATTATTTTTAGTCTGAAAATATCTGATAGGAAAGCTTGCAACATTAGTGGAAAAGTCAGGATTACCCAGGCACATTTTAATAGCTAGGCATTTGGGAAAAGAAACAAGGAAAAAATGTAAATACATAGGATGCAGATTTACTGAATGTTTGTTTGGAGGGAATGAAAGCCGATCATTACAGTAATTCTCTGTTTAGGAAATAAAATCCATGTGTTAGAGTGAAGACGTGGAAATAAGCTATATGAAGAGAACCTTCTATTATTTTGAGTTGAGGTGGATGTGGTATCATTTAGGGAATTACAGCCAGGCTGCAAAAGCATTAAGTGGATATTTCACCAATATAGGAACTACATGCTTTAAACAATGCTTTAAACTGTACTTTAAATTATGCTTTTTAACTCTAACATTTACCGGTCTGTTACCTTATCCTTGTATGTCTCACGTAAAGCCAAAAGAAGAAAGAGGAGAACATGTAAGCTATGTCTAAAGGTACATGAAGAATGGTAAGGCATTAGATGAGGAGTAGTACCTTTTATCAGAACAACTAATATTTGAAAACAGACAAGAGCTCTCTTTTTGGCTCATCAGTCTTTTTTCTCAAGCTATATCTAACTGCCCATTCAAAGCTTGTCTCACTTGTAGCCCTAGAGAACCATATCAACAGCTACGATACAGTTTCTTTTCTTAAGAACTGTGCCACACAGGAGCATGGCAGCAAGGCAGGTCAAATCAGCTGTAGCCTTCCTCTAGTCAGGTGTTTATATTGTGGTCTTAACTGTGCTTTCTGATAGTCAGTAAATCATTGCAACAGATCTCTGAACTGATTTGTCCTGTTTTTACATGCACAGAAAAACACATAGTAGGTTTGAACCCAAATGGCAAGTGGGCTCAAATGTTTCTCAGAAGGGACTGAAAGAAGGATGTGAATTTTGGAAGGATATGTTGTGATGGATGAATCCCTTTGACCGTTTCTTGAATTGCACAGTCTTGGGACTCTACTTTCCCACCCCCCAAAAGTAATCAATAGCTACTTGTTCCATATAATGGCAGGTGTCAGAGTCAATCATTTAAAAATGCATTACTGTGCATTATAGCACAGTTGTAAGAGTGCTGCATTCTGTGGTGCTTGTCAGTGGGACTTTGAGGAAGGTCTCCAAAATATTGTTCACTTAATGCAACAAAAGTTCAGCACTCCCATGGAAAGTCAATACCGCCACATCTGTGAGGAAGTTAATTCCAGTTCATAGAGGGTTGCAGGGTTTTTTTTCCTTAACACTTGTAAAACATAAAACCTTTGAATATGTGTGCATGTGGAGATGCATGATGTATTTCTGTGTCCTCTACGTGCTGTGGTGATCTGCATTCTTCTCTGGGTAAAAGACAAGAGTTGATACATACCATGTGCATGCATAGAGTCATTTCTTCATTTAGCAGCTCATATAGAAATTCTGTCCAATTCTTTCATCCTTCCCCCTCTTGCTGTGTCTGTGTGGCAAACACCCTGGGGTTCCTGTGGTTTTGGAAGTGTATTTGCACGATACTGTATAATGAGTGATTACATTGTTTTGTAGTTGTTTGAAGGAAGTCACAATAATGGGGTTTTTTCTTTTTTTTCTTTTTTGTAGTGGTTGTAATAGTTTTAGTCATTTTGGGATCAGCTGCCATGCAAAAGGAAGAAATGTATCTAAGAAAGAAGCAGCTAATTGTGACAAATTGTCAGAAGGCTTTAGATGCAGTGTAATACCTTGTTTTCCTGTAAATTCCTCTCTAGAAGCGGGGAGCGATCTGTATTTTTATTTCTGCCTCTGTGTATTTGGCTTCTGAGGTGTAAGCACAGAAAAAGCAGATTTCTTTGCAGAGAGGGAAGTCAAGAATTTTTCATTACTGAGTAAGACCAAAAGATTTCAAACATCTCTATCATCTTGATAGCAGTGCTTTTCCTATTCTTGACTAGGACTGTGGAAAAATCAAACAGGAAATGCCTTATAGGACTTCATTTTTCAATAAGTTTTTGAAAACTATTTGCATATAGCCCAGTGCAAAATTAATCAACAAAGCTTTTTAGTACATACTTAATCAGAACAGATGTTGAAGTGTCCATGTTTCTGTGGCTCACGTGCTTCATCCTCACTTTGTACCACGGTGATAAACTGGCAGGATTTTTAAGTTGATGCAGTCCCATCTGCAGTAATGCAAAATGACACAAAGGGAGGGAAGGAGCAAAATATAGGTCTGTGACCTTCAACACATGCACAAAGCCTCACCAGAGCCTGCCAGTGTCACAGGTCATGTAGAATGCTTACATGGATGTACAAGAAATGCTGTTTCTTCTGCATGGCTGGCAATCATGCAGGGCCCCAGCTGTAGGTGGAGGAAGGGAACTGGCCGAGAATTTGGACAGGGCAACCAGCAGGAAGGAAAAGTGGGATTGTGTGCCTACAGCTGGCAAGGAGCTGAAGACAGAGGAGCATGGAGCAAAGGGAGGAAGAATGATTGCAGCACAGATGTTTATAGGAAGATGAGAGTGGGTGAGTTGGAGGAGCCCTTGTATTTGAAAAAACGGAATGGGAACACTCAGAACTAATAGGAGGTTTAGAGCAGGGGAATGACAGGAAGGTCTTTACAGAGAAGAGGAGGGAAGGTGCCCCACAGAAAACTTGCAAGAGAAAGAGGCAAGAAGTCTTGGTACCTGCAATAAACTCAGACAGTTGAAATACTCCACTCTGAAGTTTCTATGCCCTTTCTTCTACAAACACTGCCCCTGATAGTGTTAATACTCTGTGAAATGCTATCCATTTGTGTTAAGTGTTTTTGAAAGATACAGAGATATCTTTCTGGATTGAATGTCAGAATCAGGGCCTTATGTAACACTAACATGTTTATAACATGCATTGGGTTGCTCTTCTGTTCCTTGGCAAGGCTGGTTAGCTGACTTTAGGGCAGGCACGTTTATTTTGGGATGTGTTTGCCTTTGAGGCAAGCAACTTACTTGAAAGAGTTTTATATTTATAAATCCCACCTTAACAGAGTGTCAGCATAGACCCATGACACATAACATCTTTACAAAAGTGGGGAGCAGGGTGTTGCATCGTTTAGCTTCATCTGTCATCACTGAAGACAAAGAGATACCTGCAGAAGGCACTTCCTCGCCCCGCCTTCAAGCTGAGAGAGCGCTTATCTCTGTCCCTTGAGATCACACAGGGAACCTTAGAGCCTCTTACAAGGCTAATACAGTTGCCCATGCTGGATGGATTGAATATCCCTCCAATTGCTGGCATTAGCACTGAAATTTCCAAACCCATGGTTGCTGCAGGACTTCTTTTTTAAAAGAGTGTCTGAAAGAAGTTCAAATTTATAGTTTATAGACCTGGTTCAGATCTGTTAAAGTCTTGTAAATCCAGAATAAGGTTCATTTTGTTGTAGTAGCTGAAAAGACAAGATTCTCAGCAATACAAAATTAGTACAGTTTCACGGAAGCCAATATATTTATTTCTGTTAATAACTCAAGCCTCTGAGGGTTTGGCTACTTTTCTTGAGTAATTAATGGAGACAGTAGGAGATGAGGAGAGAGTGTTCATACCACCCAAATTTAATCTCCCAGGCATCTCTCTGAAGCTGATTAAGAGTAATAGATTCTGCCTGAAGGTGGTTCAAAGCACCTATATTAATTATTTTATGTATTTGTGGATAGTTAAATCAAAGTTGCTATGCAAAAATGTCTTTGCATTGACTATGATTAGAGTTGCTGCTACAGCAGAGCAGAGCCCTGAGAAGTTATATGCAGGAAAGAGGAAACTTTGGCAAACAAGAACTAATATGAAAAGCCCAGGCTTAGTATATTCTGTTCATGTACATTTTTTGGTCTGCATTTGGGTCAATATATGAGCCCCTGAGATATGTGAAACAGAAGGTTGAAAGTAAATCAGTACTAATAATTTTGGTCTAATACCACTTGGAATCTGTCAGAAGCAGCAGTGATATAGAAAGCAGCATTTGGTCAAGCTTAATTTTGCTCTGAAATATTTCTGTGAACTATGGTAAAAACAGATGGAATTTAAAATATACAAAGAGAAAGAAAACGACAAAAGGAGAAAGCAATGCACTGTATTGAAAAATAATTACTTTAAGTTTGATCACTTGGAATGGATATCAAAAGCACCAAGTCAAAAGCAATGTATTTGTACTTTTTCACTTTCATTTCCATTATAGGTTTTCCTTTTCAGGGAACACATCTTCAGCTGCAGAACAAATACACACTTAATGGACTTAATATTAAGAATAATAATCATTAATGCAGAATTTTAGAAAATGTTATTATGGAAAGAAGTCACAAGTGTCAGGTTTGTTGGCTGATGATTTTAGGGAGTATTTCTTTGAACATGGGAACTTAACACAATTGACATTATTTGGGGAGAGAAGAAGACTTCATAGGGGATGCTGTGTTGCTCATGGGTGGCCATGCAGAATTCAGCTGTCCTCTTATTTTGCTTCAGACTTCTGTCCTCTCAACAACTTGCAGCTTGACCCATTTGTAACAAAGAGCAAAATCTGCCCCTTCCATACAATGTCAAAGTTTTAGGATAAATTGTCAGATTATGCATTATGTTATGTATATGTATGTGTGTATACATTAGCATTGTATTCAACTTTTTTAGGGCAGGAGCATATTATTTACAGGTGAATTTGAGTGAAATCAGACACTACTCTTTAGTAATCTTCATTGGTGCCCAGAAATCTTCAGAATGCAGTATTTCTATTTATTTACATTTTCAAAATGTAACTGCTAATTTTGAGACACTAGTAGTTTTTGCTGTCCTAACTTTGCACAACTTGATTACAAATTGAGAACAACTTAAAAACAGTTTGAAAAGTTAGACTAAGTAAGCTGTTTTGAAATCCTAAATTCAGATTTACTGTGGTGGTCAAAGAAGATTATTTATGGTATATTTTACTTTGGAGCTTTAATGTTTAGAATTTCCTCCAGTTTTACAGTTGTCCAGTAGAATATGAGCAAAGCTTTTCCCACTGCATTTTTTAAGAGAAGCTTTTTCCATGCAGTAAGAACTCTTACTTTATATTTCTTGAGAAAATGTATCTGAGAGACAGCATTAAATTAAACATTAAGTTAATTTTATCATTAAATTATTTTGAGGTGTAGAAATTCGGAGTAATCTGGTGAGACTAAGTTTTTTCATCTCTTACTATTGCTGTGGGTTGATAGATACAAAGAAAATGTGTTATCAGGTACATAGATGTTTCTCAAATACAGCTTATTATTTACTGTAGTCTGTCCAAATAATAGAGGCTTTTGTGGTAGTTCCACTGCATGTAGCATACAAGGCTGTTCTTCCTATCCCAGTACCTCGCCAGAGTAAAACCTAACAAGTTTAGAATTGTGTTCAGGTGAATTGCTACTGTTTAGAGAAATTTCTGTAAAAACATACCCATTACACATGAAAAATATGGTACCTTTTATTAATGCTTTCACACAAAGAGTAATTAACATGTGTTGTAACAGAGCTATTTGAAAAAAAACCCCAAGCAACCCAAACAATTAGATTTCAGTAAGACGTTAAAAGGACAAACCACTCCTTGGAAAAGTCACAGGTACATATTATAAATGTATTTCTTGTACATTGCACAACTTCTTTGGGACTCTTCATATGGACAAAGTAAGGGCATATATTTGTTTGCAAGGCTGGACTCTAAAGCTGTGGTTGAACTGAAGAAGATGAAGCAGTAGATGAAGACATTATTTTGACATTTGAAAAAGCAGTGACAGACAAAAAGGCATATGAGGCCAAGGGTTAATTAAAAGATTCCAACTGTATCTACAAGTTGATCTGTGAAGAAGTTGAATGCATTCCCATGCATTTGTGTGTTCACACCAAATAATTTTTTTACTGCTTATTACTAGAAGGTGTGGATTTTATTTATTGTTTTGCCAAAAGCACGCACACCCAAGAGACAGATACTTCTGCTTGAACTAAAAAGGAACTTGGCTACCATCTCTTATCAACACTTGAGTTTACCTGTACGGAAGCTGTACGCTTGATGTTGCCTCTTTCCGTTGCGCACCGATTTCAGGAAGCCAAGAGCACGCTAAAAGCGTGGGCTCCCTCTGCTGGCTGCTGGGGCTGCTCTGAGCCCTTCTCCAGCACAGGCAGCAGGCGTCCAGACAATAGAATTGAGAAGCCGCGAGTTGCAGGTGATTTTAAACAATTACACTTTGAGGCAAAAGTTGAATCAAGTGGCTATTAAAATAGATTTGATCTAGCCTTTAAAATACAACAGCAGTATAAAAACTTGCATTTGAAATGCCCAGACACTCTGAAGTAATAATAGTTTTATGATGAAAGAGCATCAGACAGACCAGAAAAGAAAATACTAGGCAGAACCAAGTTTTTACTTTCTGTGATTTCAGGTACTAAAAGAGACGGGGGGAGTGGAGAAGTGAGGATGCAGTCTAACCAGTCCTAGGTCCTGTATAAAACTCAACAGAAAACTAATATTCCATCTCTCACTTCTTTTTAGCCATCCCCAGACTCTGGGGCATGATTTATTTCAAGATCCTTTGATTCCTTTTCACATCTCAACTGGATAAGGCCTTGAGCAACCTGATCTGAAGTTGGTCCTTGAGCTGGAGGTTGAACCAGATAACCTCTCTAAGTCCTTCCAGCATGCATTGTTCTATGTTTCTGTCCTGAATGTGAGAGAAAGCTTAAACTTATGAAAAAGAGTTGGTATAATATAACCTTTAACGCTGTGTTCATCTTGAAAGGCCTTTTATATTCCAAGGTAGAAAATGGCATTTTACCTGTAAAGAGAGAGGCCTGCATCCACTTTCTGCACTTTCACCCTTTGCATACCAGCACGCCTTTGCAAGAGGAGGGGTGTCATACAAATGCAAGAGTACAAGGCTGCAGATTAGGGAGCTCCTCGGGCATTAAGGAAAATGGCTGCATGTCCCCTGTACCAACTCATAGCTATTAATAAAGCTGTGGAAAACCACATACAGCTCATTTCAAAAGAAATCCTGAACACTCTTAGACTGAGGGCTCAGGTGATAGTCTCTGACATGCCTGTACAATGAGAGAAGGCTGCACAGGCTATATGAAAGTAAGGGAATGTTTTTAACACTCTCTCTGTGTTGTGACCAACAGTTACCGCAGAGCTGCTTGACACAACCATTCACTGTATGGGAGAGAGGGTGGATGAATGTGAATTCTTCAACCTTCCCCAAAGTACTGAACAGCAGTACGTAGGTTATATGAAAGAGAAGTTTACATTGCCAGGGGAAAGCAGGGAAACGTACAATATTCACAAGAGAGAGAGGCTTCTTTAGAAGATGGTTCAGAGTAGAAGCCATAATCTAGGCATTCTTGTACAGCTTATCTCCTAGTAGCCTAGCAAGTCTGGTCTTTGAAGACTAACTTAGCCTTCGTGAATACTTCCTTCCCTTCTGTCACTCCAGTGTCCAGTGTGATTTTCTCAGTTCTTTAGGCCATGGATGGATATGGAGTTTGTTTTTTATCTGATGAGTATGAATTATATGTGAAAAAGTGGTGAGATCAACTTGCCACAACAGAGTCCCATCATCCTGCCATGAACGTGTCAGGTGAAAGGTTTGTTTGGGCCTGTGTTGTGATTTCAGTTAAAGGTAGCTGTCAAAAAACTGCTTTTTCTAGTAATCTTCTGGAAAACTGCCTTCACAAACGTGATACCAGAATTATTATGAGACATATTTCAAGATGGGCTTTTTTTTAATGGAATTCCTACAGCGCAATATACAAAGGGCAATTCTGAAGGAGCAGTCTGAAATTTTTAAGAAACAGGGTGACCAAATCGGTCACATGTTAGCAGTGATGAACCCAGCTACAAAGTAGATACGAGGAGGAAGGTTAAAAAATGCCCTGGTGGTTCTATGACGATAGTCCTGATGAGGACACTGTATCCCCAGTTAGTCCTCCCCGGTCAAAATAACCTTGATTTACTAGACAGTCTTTCAGGAAATAGAAAAATATCATAATCAGAAGCTACAGAGATAACCTGGGGAAGCCTCATGTGATTCTTTTTACAAGTCACACCTCTATTTTACCAGGAGGAACTGGCATTGAAAATGTCATTGGCAAAACTGGCTTTGAAGCCAGTGTGTGTTTTACAGGTTGTTTTGTTCAGTGATACTTGCTGAAAATGCAGAACCTACAATGTAGTCCAAGGGATTAATGGTAGTACTGGCGTGTGCCCCTAATTGAACCTATCAGAAGGGCGAAGGAAGGTGTGTAGCTGATATTGCCATTCTTTCCAGATGCTGTTGTAACACCTGTCACAATTGCTCTTAGATTTGCTTTGTAGCATGATGTACATTTACTTAAAATAGTTTTAGTTATAATAACACATCTGTAACTTTTTCATCCTTTTGATACTTAAATGGGTGTGATAGTAGTCATACACAGAAATAGGACAATATTCCTTCAGGTTTGTGAACCATCTGCGTCTTCAGTGTTTCAGCAGTCATGCAGACGTTGCCAGGACACCAGAATGCAGATATAGTTAGACTTTGTATGATACATATATAGATTTAATAACCTGAAAATTTTTAGAACTCACTGCTTTTATGTGATTCCTTTAGAAGCACCCCATATAAATAGCATTTATTAGATAGCTATGCACAGTTCACTTGCATTCAACCCATTAGTGCACTGTCAGTAGACACCATTTACCACTCTATGCAGGCAAATTAATGGAGCAAAAAACCTGCTTGGAAAGCATCTTCACATTAGGAACTTCTCTGTCCTTTATACCTGGCTTTGAGACATATGGTGGACAATATTGGGATTTGAGGGGTGAGGTTTCAAGACTTGGCTTTTCTGCCACAAAAAAAATTTCTATTAATTGAGCTAGGATGTAGTTATGAACAGTAGAAGGGTCAGCTCACATGTAGCCACATGTAAGTTCAGGGACTCATTCTGTTCCACAGTTATCTTAAGTCTATAGCTGTTGGAGCCAATCTTTCAGTTCATACTCTATTTTGCTAATTTTAATTTAAGTCAGTGGAAATTTTGACTCACGAGGGCTATATGATGACACAGAACAGGGGTGTTTACATGCCTCTGTATATCTATACTGATATACCTGAGCTGGCTTTGAGAAAGCGGATACATCTTTCAGGACAAATGCAAAGCTGAGCTAGCTCAAGTTGTGTGATTAGCCAAGTGGCTGCATTAGATAGTACTGTACAGCACAGATATACTTGAAGAATCAAGACCATTGCTAAATAGAAATTGCTTTCTGAAACCAGAAAAGGGGCAAGGCTTTAGCCATTAGATTTATTAGGCTTTTTATTTTCTAGCACATTTACAATGTACTGGAGAACAGATTATGCTGTTGATATGAATGCCTGGATTTTCAAGAAGTGATGTAAAAATATGAATACAATTACCCTACTTTCAGTTCTATCTGAGTTTTAGCCTATATGATCCTATCACAAAATGCAAGAGAAGAAAAGTCTTCCATATGCTGCCTAAAAAATCCTGGGAGAAGCATGCACTGTTCATTAAAATACACTGTATATTATATGAAATCTATTTTTTTTTCTAACTTCATTTTATATTAGGTGTATCTGCTTTAGAAGCATAAATTCTTTTAAAATAATTTCTTCTGCACATTATGGTTGCCTGCTGTAATAATAACATGGGAGAATGTTTGCTGAAATGTACTAAATCCCAGCCTGTAGCTTGCACCTTTACAGTCATCAATTAGGTGTTCCAATTTATGAATAATAGGTTTTATGGAAGCAGGCGGGTGAACCAACACCACTGGCTTGCCTCAGTAACTTCAAAGGGAAACTTTTTTTTTTTCAGAAGAGACAGAAAGATCATATTTGGAGGTTGAAAGGGTGCACTGCACCCTTTAGCCAAGCCAAGGAGAATCAGCCAGCATCTGAGTGATCTCTTTGTAAAATTATTTAAATAGAAATACAAAGAAAATGTTTTTTAAGTTGTAAGTAGCATGGATAAAGTTACTTATAGGAAAAGTGGCTATATTATTGTTTCCAGATGTAAATTTTGAAACGAAGAAAGGGCAGTTAACATTTGAGTCCATCGAAAGCAATATAATTCAGGACTCATTCAGCCTCATAGAGTCTCTCTTGGATGAGAAAGGGAAGACAGGAATGAGAACTAGTGCAGTTGAAGGCACTAAACATGGATGGAGCCATAATGTGGAGCTTGGGTAGGATGTGTTACTTGAAAAGCAGCACCTGGACACACACACACTAGGACAAATAATTGACAGTTTTGTTCTACAGCCAAAAATAAATTGGAAAAAAAATTTCTCTCAACCTGACTTTTTTTTCTTGCAGCATCAAAACTAACATACAGATAGCCATTTTCAAAGGAGGCAAAGGGAGATACAGCTTCCCATTTCCCACTGAAATTCAGAGACTACTCCTCACCTTGTAGGCAACTCTGAGGACAATTACTGTGAATAAAGTGAAAGTGCCCACTAAAAATGATACATTTTCCCTCCTATTGTTTGCTTCCACTGTGTGCTGAGCTTTGCCAGCTTACTGTGCTCTCTCTAGGGATGAGTGTAGTCCCTGGACAGTAGTTCTCATGTAACCCAGAGGGCCACAGGACTCATGGTCTATAGTTATGGGCTCCTTCAGGGTTCACGAAGGCACTCAAGCACATGCTAAGGAACCCTGAAGCATAATATCAAACAGAAAGCCAGCCAGTGCAGGCCCAAATACAAACTGATGCACCATCAGGCAGGCCTTAGTAAGCAGCCTGCAGCCTGTCCTTCAACAGTCACGTGTGAGCAGCAGGCAGAGAGGAGCTGGAGCACATGGTGCTTACAGCTCTTCCAAAGGTGGCATAGCCCTTGCCAGTATGTTTTAGCTGCTTTTCTCTTTCTGGAGAGCTAACAAATTTAGTGAGAGTGATTTGGTTTATTGTCAGTCTTGCACAATAGCATTTCTAATGGTGCATTTCTAATTCTAATGGAGCTCCAGCTGCAGAGCATCTTTTACTGGTGATGCTGATGAGTATAAACTTGAGAAAACCTATCTTGACTTTTACATTTCAGGCCTAGTTTGGAGGGTTGGCATTTACAAAGCACAAGCATATTTTAACTTGTAAACTGAATAAAATTGATACAAAATCTATTATGTCAGTGGGAAATAAAAATACTGAAAGACCACAGTTTTACAGAGGAGTACACAACTGCATAGTGAGATAGTTTTTATTCTGTGAATTCCCTTAGGACACTGACTGTTTATATCTTTCTCACTAAGGAATATATAGGACCCAATTCTTCTGTGACTGTACACTCACAATTGCTGTAGGTTTCAAGGGGGTGCCACATGTGGAACTGAGTAACTCAAATTATAGGACCCTTGTAAAAAGATCTCTATTGAAGTGTTCCAGCTTTTAAAGTTTGTCCCTTGTTTCTGCACATAAATTTCTATGAAGGCAGATTTTGTCTGTAAATGGATGCAGCCAAATGTGTAGGTGATGCATATACATTACTTAACCAAAATAAAATTTTCATGAATAGAATTTATTTTGGTTTTTCTTTATCCTGACAGTGTTACTGTTTTAAAAATATTTAACTAAAAAGCACAAACTGCACTTCACATAAAACCCTCAGGAAGTGCAATAATGCACCACAGGAGAAGAGAATAAAAATCAGCAATTAATAATTCATAACATTTCAGTAGCTATAGTAATATCTGCTACTAAATTAATAGAACAAGCAACTTTACAAAAAGCATAACAAAAAGATTATACCAGCACTGGCTCTCCTGAAATCATTCTTTCTTGGATGACCTTCAAGTGTGGGATTTTCACAAAGCAAGCCAGAAGTCATGACATATCTGACTCCATCCTTTTGCTGTTTGTTTTATGCAACTATCTACAGAAATCATTCCTTTCTTAATAAAACTATGATTCTACTGTTAACATAAGTCCCACTGAAGTTGGTGGAAAGGTTCACACTGAATTCAGTAAGACCTCACTGGTCCCTCAGTCGCCCAAATATCTGTCTGTTTTCTCGAAATAAAGCTATGTTTGAGGATGCAATTGCGGCACTTGCTGGTGCAAAAGTTAGGCTCATAAAATATATGGCTATCAGGCTTCACCTTATGAAAATCTGGCCTACAATGCAAAGGGATAGGGAAACTTAAAGGCACTTAATACTCTTCTGATTTAGGGATGACCATGCATAACTCATTTGTGGCTTTACTTCAATCGACACCCTGCACTTTTGCGCACAAAGTCATCCAAGAGTCACAACTAAAAGGGGCATATTCTAAGGGGCCACAATTCCTTTGACACCTCTTTAAAATTAAATGATAAATATAAATCACAACTGAGAGAATCTGGTAAACCTGATGCAAAAATATGTAGACTGCTGCACTCTACTAAGTACCTTCAGATGGCAATAGGCATTTCTGGAATTAAATCTTTCTAAACTAAGCTATTTTGCATTACCACCACTTAGCTCCCTAAGCTGAAGTTGAAGATTGCTGAAACTGCATTGAAATGAGATACCTAATTCCTGAAGAAGCAGCCAAAAAAGCTATTTTCCATCATTACCTACAGCTGGTGCTGCCCAAAATTCCTTCAGTGTGACCCTGATTGCCCTTGAAGTTGCCCCCAGGCCCATGCAGAAGTGCCCCCAGGGTGGGTAAGAGGGTCCTCCTCTCCCACCTGAGTTCTGCTGGGTTGCAGGAGTTTGGAATGCCTCCCCCATCTGAAGCCAACCTCGTATTTGCACTCAGTGGTCAGGCCCTGACCGCTCGCCTTCTAGAGCAATGCCAGTGCTACTGTCCCATTTGCACCACAGTCTTCAGCTAGGAAGCGAGAAGGAGGAACTCCAGGCTCTCTGGAGTCGCTGGCTGTCACTTCCCTGAGAGTGCGGCAGCTCCAACTGCAGTGCGTGTCGAGAAGAAAGTCCTTTTATTAAACCCAGATTGCTGTGCTGCTGGGAACGCAAGAGACTGCTGTCAAAAGGAAACCATAAAGTTTGGCTTTGCAGTTTACCAGGTCAGGGAGACCAGGGCTCCTGGATCAGGAAAGCACACACCTATGCCTATTAATGCTGGCTACAGATCTAGCCTTGGAATAACTGCTTTGTCTGATGGAGGCAGAGAATTATCAACTTATATGAGAGTTGTGTATCCTTTGTTTGGGAAAGTGCAGGTACCCTATAAGCAGAAGTGTTTAGTAAGGGAAATAAGAATACTTCTGTACAATATACTTTAAAATATTCAGTTAATTCAAATCGTGTTTGGATTTAAGAGAACAAATAGGCTACAAGGATGGTTGTATATAGACAGGGTTTCCTTCTAGAGAATTATATTATATTGCATGTAAACTAAATTCATTGTTTCATACAGTTTAAAATTATTTTCCTTCCTGGAAAAACTTTAAAGATTTTTATGATTCTGTCCATGCCTTGTCAGGGCAATATGTTTAAATTTCAGAATGGTTGTGAACTTAACTATTGCTTTGACATGAATTGTTCTTTTTGATTGTTTCTAAATATATAATTCAATTTTTAAGGTGTAGTATTTCAGCTATTACTGCCTTACATTTTGAGATCAAAGCTTTGAAAGGAAAACCGATCAAACAGAAAATTAGTTGGAAAATCATCTAAATAACTCTTCTCAATACTTTTGAAATGTTTCCCTTTTTTTATAAGAAATTCAGTGCAGCTGGCTCATCTCCCCCAAACAATTTCAGTTTAAATCATTTTGTATCTTGTGGCAAAAGTAGATTTCTTAAAATTTTCCATTCAGCAGCATTCCTAATCCTGGAGGAGTAGGGACTCATCATTATTTCTTTCAATGTGATGATGGATAGGCAGTCTGCTTTTTTACTTTTAAAGTGTTATCTGATGGTTAGAAACACAAACATAATACAATATCTTAAAATCCACAAATGCCTTAGTTATTTAATAGAAGAATGAAACAAAAAATATTATGTTTTTTTCCCAGCATTGAGACCATGCAGTCACATTATAGTGATTACATAGGATTTACACTGGTGACATCACACAAGTATTTCATCATATGTATCAATATTAGTTTCCAAAGAGGTTGATTTTTGGGTTTCCTTTTAAACATCACAGGTCTGTTAGTGTCAGTCTTCTAACAGAAAATGTAGAGGAATTCACTAGGTGAAAAAAAGGCTTATAATGAGATGAAACATGTTCAGTTTTAGGTTTGCAGAGAACGCTTCAAGCATTTTATATTTTACAAACATTGTTAAAATCCCATCTGGTGTTTGTGAAGTATTTTACTATCTCCTGCTGGGCCAGGCAGACATTGGTTTTCATGTCTGTATGTTTCCAAAACATTAGAAAAAAATTGAAGGGACCTGGACCAAGGGCAGCAAAATGATAGAATACCTTATTTCCATTCTTCTGCATTCGGGAATGGAGACAAATGTCCCTGATTCCAGAAAAGATCCATCATTTCCCATAATGGAACTTCTTGTGAAAAATGCAAAGGAGTAAATTTCTCTAAGTAGTTCAACATTCAACATCTTGTGCATGATAGATTTTTATGAGCAATAAATATATAATTTCTGTTTCAATTATATACTTTATTTTCAAGGGAATTCATTTAGAAAATATAAAAGCCAGATGAAAATGTGTTCCATTTTGATATACGCGTTTTTCCTTTACGCAGTTGACTACTTATTAATTGAGTGTGAAAAAATAAATAAATACTAAAACAGAAATGCAAAGTCCTCCTAATTTTGTATTCCTGGAGCCATCATCATGCATACCGATGACCCATTTTCTCTGAAGTCAATGGGAACAGACCCATTTCTGGTCTTACGCTGCATCTACAATGGATATAGCTTTTAATTATTTTAAATTGGTTACTGAAGCAATAAGAGAGGAGAAAAGAGAATCAGTTCAGAAGGGGGAAGGGTCAGTGGGTCTGCATTAGCTGTTGTTTGTAGAAGGGAGATAATTAAAATGACATGGCAATAATAGCATAGCTACTGCATACAACTGCATTTTAATGGCTTAAGAAATATAAGTATTTCCAAACACATTTGTTGCACTGAAGATCCTAGAAAGCCTTTCCAACATTCACTGATAATTCATAGAAAAGGTAGATACATTGCCAAAACAAACAAAAATTCTTAGAGGAACAGAAGTATAAAAATAGACTGATTGCTTTTTAAGATGCAGTGGTCATACCGTTGGAATACCAGATGGAATTTTCCATAGACACTTTTGTGCTTTTTACCTGATAAATGGCTGGCATTATATCAGAAAACCTTTTCCGTGCATGCTTTTGATTGTGTATTTGCTATTTTCTTAAAGGACAGACTTTTGATGGGAGTGTAATTTGTGCTGCATTTGTTCATCCTTTGTTCTTCCACATGTGATTTGCATACGTAGGGCCCATCTTCCTGGCAGGGAAGGTGGGGAGCAGGTATATGTGCAGACACACATTTCATATAAACTTCATGTGTGAGCAACCCAAGGGATTGATTGTGCGTCCAGATAGTCAATGGGTGCATCCCATTGGTGTACAGTCTTGGCTCTTGTGAAACACATTGTCCTTCTCATTCCAAGCCCTCGGTTCTCTCTCTTTGCTGGTGTCATGCCCATTCTTAGAGCTAAAGAACAAAGTTGAGAATGTGAGGTCAACAGATCATCTGATGCATATGTAAAAACCATGGAAATTAGATTGTTCTCTGCTTCTCACTTTCTCTGACCAGTGTAAAAAACCACTTCCTTTCCTATTTAAAATGGTATTTTCAAATACTGATCTAAGTAAACATTGTTACAGCAATCTTAAATGTCATGATAATCAGCATTCTGGATAAATGGCATTTATTTCTATTTGAGGCACTTTGCTGAGTCTGTATACACAGAGTTTGACAACAGCTTTATGCTTAGCAGCAAATGGGAACTGTTACCTCTCTGGGAAACAGGGCAGAGGGGTGGAGAAGCTCAGCTGAGCTAATTCCTGTCTCCTCCATAAGGCAGATGTGCAATACGAGTATTTGTTCCATGAAGATCTGAATGCCTGGTAAACTGGAACTGGAGGAGGACTTAGAGAAAGGTAAGAAGCTGAGGGGGAGTAGGAGTTGCTAAAGTCTGTAACAGCGAGGAGACAATTGCCTCCTCCAGCCCCTTTACCCTTTTTTAGGGGATGTGGTGGTCAGTAGTGAGCTGGTGACCAGCTGTGGAGGTGGCGGGGGGGGAGAGGGGAGGAGTGATGGGAGAAGGGAGGCCAACTGCAGCTCTCCAGCAGGTGGGAATGATTATGGAAAGAATGACGACCTGTACTGTACAAGTTATTGATGGTAGTTCCCAGAGGAGTTGAGTTAATAAAGCTGCAGCCAAAATAAACCACATCCCTTGCATCTTGTCTTTCTTCCTGCACGTCCGGAACAACGCAATGAAAGTCTATTGCCTCTCCTTCCCCCATGCCTCCCCCAACACGCTGAAGTTTTCTTCTACTCTGTTCTACGCAGCTGTGGCATGGAAGGATTTAACTTTTGTTTTCTGTTAAAAGTAGAAAAATATGAACATTGAGTAGATCCTGATTCTACTTTTCTAAAAGGAGGTATACACTCAAAGTGAGAAAAGGAGTGGAAAGCAAACAAGCAGATATATTGCCTGCTTGATGTAACAGTATGTTGGTTTTGCCTTTAGCATCTGTTCCTAGATCTGTGCTAAGCTGCACTTCTGTAGGCTGGGCAGAAATTACTGTGTTTGCACTATATGATCCATGAGGGGAGCTAACACTCAGCAATCAGGTGACGGTCTTTTGAAGTGATTGTTCTTTTTAATAGTATGGACTTGTAGAAAAGGAGTTGTTCTGAACAAGAATAATTGTAGAATGGAACTCATCGAAGGGTTGAATTACTAGCATCCAAATTCCGGCCTTCTTAGTGGTTCCTGTTGATCTAGAGATATTTTATTCTATTATGTCTTTATATATATTGTCCATTTTATAGACAAAGTCACTTTCTAGGTATTTTCCACAACAAACAGCACATGGGAACTGTGATCCTACATAATTTTTCCATTTGCTTTTATAGCTCCACTCTTAATTTTCATTATTTTCATCACTGATGATAAATGGCATTCTTTGGTACAACTTGGGTTCCAATCCCTGTCAGTATGGAAGAACATTTGAACTAGTGGGGACTGAATGACTGGCTTCAACACTATGTCTATTATTTAATAGCTTTGGCTTGCTATTTCCTTGAAAATTGGTTTGTCTGCTTCCAAGTCTATCATAGGAGCCGCATGTGCCAGAATACTGCTTTATGTAGACATCAAACCCTGATGCTGTTGCCTTGGATATGATTCTTTGCACAATTTTTTGTACAGTCCATCTAGGAACTGGCCCGTTACTGAAGTATCAAAGTTCTTCCTGAGTATTTAAAAATAGAAATATCTGTAACAATATAAGCTTCTCTTTTTTCCTTTTTCTTTGTCCAGGGTGTAGGAAAAATCTCTTCATTAGTTTATAGCTTGTCTGAGTGGACATTTGTGTACCTGTGTATGTGATTGTGTCTGTATTTATATTGATAACTCATAGTGAAAGCTATGTTGACTATACATTTATTTCTGAAGGTGGTGACATTTCTGCTCATTCTCCTGTGAGTCCTACAGTCAAGGTTAGTGTTTCCCAGACAGGGGAGCTGTAGCATTCATGGGGAGGTCATCAGCCAGAAGTGGGGTTATGGTCCTGAAACTAAGTGTGCTGATATAAAAGATTGGGAGCAGCTCATCTGGGTCAAACTATTGTTAAATGACATTTGAATGGAAGATAATATATATAGGTAGGTTTATTAGTTTATTAGTAAAGAATCTTCTTTTAAGCCCAGGAGGCAAGGAATTGAAAATTGAAAGTTTAGAATAATAGGCATGGGCTGCACAGCTGTTTACTAGCAAGTCAGGCATTTTGTGTGTAGTGGTTTGCTGCTATTTGGGTATCTGCTGTTATTGTAAAATCATTACATCTTCCTGTAACAGTACTTCTCAGTCTTTTAAAAGCTGAGCTCACTTTCAAAATGAAATCCATCAAACCCATTACTTTTCCATGAGCTTTTAAAGTCAAACATCTTAGCATATGTATATTCTAGTTTATCCTTATTACATGCCATTTTTTACTGCTTATTCTCAGAAACACTGGGGTAAGAATTCCTACTAACGTACTTTTTCATTTGTGAAATAATAGTAGTAGTGAAATAGTGAGCAGTACTGCCATTAGCACCTCTTGTAATCAGTGGATTTAGTGCATGCCTAAGAGTATAAGTTGCAGGCAGACCCTTCTGAACCAATTGCTCAATTTTTTGCAGGCACTTTTCACAAGTGCAAGAGTTAGAGCTTTAATTTTTAATAATGGCAGCTCAGCCTCTGTTAGGAGAGTTGCCCACCAAAGTTAGTCCATATCCTAAGGAATGTTCTACATATTGAGAAATGTTATTCTATAGTTACCAGGTTAACAGCAGGCAAGTGGAAAACTCTTTTCACACATAAGGACTAGACCTTTTATAGAGATAAAACATTTTGCAGACTGCAGAAATTTTGCAGTCTTGGTGATGATCTTGGATAAAGTTAAAATGAGGGTATTTGCTTCTGTTGACTGAATTCCAACATTAATTTAGACTTAATCATACTTAGCTCTAATCATCTTGATCTCTATTTCCCAATGAGGGGTGGAAAATTTCCTTGAAATCCCTTTTGTTACCCTGGGTTTTACTTGGTTTGCAAACATAAGAGTCTCTCCCTATAATTTTTTCAGGTGTTCTCTGATGTGAAAGCCTTTAGGGAGTGAATCACTCGTGTGTGGGCATTTCATGTTCTATGAAGTATGATTGTATTACTAAAGCTTTAGACATCAAATGTTTTGAATTCGTTGAGGTACAATTTTTCCTAACAGCTATTGATGCTCAGTATGTAGGAAGTTTGGCTAGTGGATCCAATGACACGGGATAAGTGAGTAGGCCGGATGTGGATCCTTGCCACCCTTCCCCAACCTCCAAATTTTCTTAGGAAAGAATAAAAAAACACAGTGTGGATGCGTACCGATGAAGGGTCTGTTGCTGTCTGCACACAGCAAGGTCTGCCCCAGCATTAATAACCACACTAAAGACCAACATTCATTTCATCAATTGTTTTTAAGCAACTGGGTCAATGATATTTTTGACAATGTGAATGGTGAGCATTTAAATTGCTTTCACAAAAGCGGTTAACACATTGTACCACTAATTATATGATTACAGGGGAGCTATTTATCAATTTACTTTTACAGGAACTGTTTATTTTGGACTTAACCTTTGAGTTTTGCTGTAGTTTGAAACAGAGCCTCTCACAGAAGGAAGCTGTTAGTAGCAGCTAGTTTATAGAGTTTGGGGCCCAACAAAAATACCTCAGAATCATCTAAGGCCAGACGAGGTTTTATGAAAGTCTCCTAATTCCACTTTCTAAAAATTTGGGTTTCAGCTCATGCAAGCATAGATAACTGGTGACACATAGAAGAGGACAGGAAACCTTTGCTGTATCTGCCTTAGTTCACCACCCTCCTCATATAGCAATCCTACTCTTTGGTTTTTACCACCTATAAGGAATAAAGATAGTCAGCTTTGCTCATGCTCTCTGGCATGTACTGGCTTTGAGTGGAAAGATTTTGCTAGGGACAGAGCAATAATCCAAGCTGCCTTTTTTTAGAGCTATGTGTAAGGGCTGTAATGTCTCTAGATCTCCTGGTAGGTCTACTAGCAATGGCATGAGGAATTTTGCATGATAGGTGAAATATGAATGTTGCACCAAAAGTGAGTGTGCACAGTGCTCAAGTGGAGTAAGAATGTGGAGCAATGAGAGTATTAGAGGGAACGGTGTGTACTAAACCCATAGCCAGAATGGCATTAACCAACACAGGCTGGCCTTTTTGCAAGTTAATTCAGGATTATATGGAATGGACTGTTCTCAAACCTGGGAGCTTATGCCCTGTGCTCCCTTTGGAGGAGTCTGCATATGCAGAATAAATGCAGGGCAGCATGCCCTGAGCTTTGTCTGCAGAAGCAAGTTGCATTGGTTTAACTTAAAATTTTAAATAGATTTCAGTTAAACACCCTGTGAGGACATGGTTCCCTTAGTTTAAGTATTTGATAGGTTCCTGACTAACTAATCTGAAATAGCAAGGTTTGCAGTGCTTTTTATACGAGAAGCCTCACAGAGTACTGTAGACACTACCAAGTTGAGCCTAAAAAAGAAGAGCTTAGAATTTATTCACAGACTGTTATTTAAAGAGTGTCTTTGAACACACTTGTACTTTCATAAGAGTTGAGAAATTTGTCCAGTTCAGAGCCTAAGGACTAGCCCTACTAAAGGCTGTTTAAAAATTAGGCACATGCCCCTAGACTGGATCCCACATCCTGTGCTAAGTGCTAGTGTTAGCTGTGCTGAGTATGGGGAGAGAGGATGAACCAAAAACATCTGCAAGAGGCCTGTACAGGGGACTTTCTACAGAGGGCCAGAAGGACATGTTAGGAATCTCGATTCTCTGCTGAAGGAGCGAATCTGACTGACAGCTTCAAAAGGTGTGTCCTTCTAACTTTGGATGCCTGATCTAGAATCCTTTTCATGGGAGACCCTCAAAGTTCAGTGTATTACTTTATACATTTGCTGATAGTGCAACAGCCATCTGCTTCTCTTAATAGACTGACAGCTTGAGGACAAACAATCTGAGGACTTGGAAGAGCTGGGATCACTCCCATTGGCTTGAGGGGCAAATCTGGATGCAGGCAAGTGGACTCTGAAGTGAACATTGCAGTCTTGGTCTCCTGAAGATCACATCAGGGACTTGGCCATAACACACTGAGGCTTCAAGTTCAGGCTGTGTACTTCATTTTCATTCTCCCAGGGTACCATGGTGGTGATGGTGCAGACCTGCATGTTGTTCCACATTGAGATGTGATGTGATGTGGCAGGGGCACTTAGTGAGATTCAGGAGTCCCATATAAACAAGAGCAGGAAATGCTCATTTCTTACTTCCCAAAAGATGCCTTTAAATTACACCCTGCCCATACTATTGAAGTTGTGACAACATCCAGAAAAGCATTCAAAATTCATTGATCCAGAAAGGCCAAGAAGAAACCTGTTTCTGTATTTCCTATTTAGGACACATGCCTCACAGTGATCATTCTTGATTTTTGGCCCAATTCCAGCCTCAGGAGCAAACACCAGAACCCAGAATACCCTATCTGGTTGACAAGTGGTCTGTATTGCTACCATTCAGAAACATACTCTCTTCTGTAGATTGCTGTATCGCAACTGATCTTTTCTGCATGATAGCCTCCATATTAGCCAACAGCTCCAGAGGTAGAATTTGAGTCCTCTCAAACTATGTCCTTGTCCTGGTTTCAGCTGGGATAGAGTTAATTTTCTTCCTAGTAGCTGGTATAGTGCTGTGTTTTGCATTTAGGATGAGAATAATGTTGATAACACACTGATGTTTTAGTTATTGCTAAGTAGTGCTTGCACTAAGTCAAGGCCTTTTCAGCTTCCCATGCTCTGCCAGGTGCACAAGAAGCTGGGAGGGGGCACAGCCAGGACAGCTGACCCAAACTGGCCAAAGGGCTATTCCATACCATATGAGGTCATGCTCAGTATAGAAACTGGGGGGACTTGGCCAGGGGGCAGTGACCACTGCGCTGGGGGTCTGGTTGGGATCAGTCAGTGGGTGGTGAGCAGTTGCATCATGCATCACTTGCTTCGTATATTCTATTATTGTTATTATTGTTGTTGTTGTTATTATTAAACTTTATTTTATTTCAATTATTAAACTTTTCTTATCTCAACCCATGAGTTTTCTGACTTTTATTCTTCTGATTCTCTCCCCATTGCACTGGGGGGGGGAGTGAGTGAGCAGCTGCATGGTGCTTGGTTGCTGGCTAGGGTTAAACCATGACAGTCCTTTTTGGCACCCAACATAAAGCACAAAGGGTTTGAGATAATAACAGATTAACCAGAGCACGTTATGGAATTTGTATCTGTTAACAGTTGCCGGTCACAATATTGATTCATCCGTTCTCTATATTGGTTTATCTGATCTGCAACATGCTCTTTTTTTTGCTGTACATGTTAAAGACTGGTGTTGGTTTTTGCAGTTTGCTGTGCTCTGCAGTGATTAGTGATGTTTTGCCTGGGAGATTTGTTATTAAATCACTAGCCTTGAGCTTAATCTGGTATTTGAGTTTTGTACTGAAGCCATTACTGTACTTTGGGTACCACCTAATGGAGACAATTAGCAATTATACCTCTTCCTCTGAGAGGTTTTTTATGGACGAAATACAGAATGGCACCTTTTCTCCCTTCTTCTATGATGTTTCCTCCTTCATTACAATAACTTTTCAGTATTTTGAACATCCTTGGGTAGTTAAGATACTGCTATTGGTATTTCTTGGGAATATTGTTTAGATTTTGTCTAAGGTTAATAAGCAATTTAAGAATATCGTCCAGAGTTCTGCCCCAAGGCTAGATAGTTATGAGTGGCAGGGTGTGTGGGATAGTATGGGCAAGTACCTAGGACAGTGGGCACCTCCACTGTTTTGGAACTTCACCCCTGAACAAGTGCAGAATCCTGAAAAACTAGTAAAGTATTTGGAAGAAATATGCTGCCACCCTGGCAACTCCAGAGAGACACAAATCACTGCAACGTGCCGGGGCCTGGCCCATGCCTACCAAGCCCTCTGCTCAACACTATTCAGCACCCTCAAGGAGCAGAGAATGTCTTTGGATCTGACGACAAAATGACAGGCACTGCAGCTACTCCAACCCCCCCAACAGGTACTGCAGCTGAACCAGAGAACCAACCTGTGCCAGTATCAGTTGCCCCTATACACAAGAAGAAATACACAAGAAAATCAGCTTGTTTAGTAAGGGATGAAGATGAACCAGGGCCATCACGTGAACAGGAGGAGGAAGAGGCAGAACCCATAAATGACATAGTAGTCACTCGATCCCTATCCCTGAGTGAGCTTGTGAGATATGCAAAAAGATTTCAGTCATCGTCCAGGTGAGCATGTGACCAGGTGAGCATGGACCTGGCTGGTCCAATGCTGGGATAACAGGGCCAGTAGCCTGGAATTAGAGGGTAGGGAAGCCAAGCAGCTGGGATCCCTTTTTAGGGAAAGGGGCATTGACAAAGTGGTTGGAAAAGGGGTACAAGCCCTCAGCCTCTGGAGGCGACTCCTGTTAGGTGTGAAGGAAAGGTATCCCTTCAAGGAAGATGTTAGATGTCACCCAGGCAAGTGGACCACCATGGAGAGAGGTATCCAGTACCTGAGGGAATTAGCTGTGCTGGAGGTGGCCTATGACGACCTGGACAACGAGCAGTTATCCAAAGATCCAGATGAAGTCAGGTGCACACGACCTATGTTGCGGAAGGTGGTATGAAGCACACCATCCTCATATGCCAACTCATTGGCCGTAATGACCTGGAAAGACGGAGGGGAACAGACGTGGATGAATTGGCTGGCCAACTCAGGCAATACGAAGAAAGTCTCTCTTCCTCCCTATGGGCCTGCGTCTCGGCTGTGAAGAAACTGTCCTGGGAGTTCCAGCAATTCAAAGAGGATATGCCCTACTCCCCACCTGTATGGACCAGTATCTCAGCCATTAGGAGTAAGCGTCCCGCTCCACAAAAGAGAGGATGCAGTGGGTACACACCACGGGCCACCCTGTGGTTTTACCTGTGTGACCATGGAGAGGACATGAGGAAGTGGGATGGAAAATCTACCTCGACCCTAGAGGCGTGGGTACGTGAGTTGCAAGGAAAAACAATCACACAAGGGGGTTCTTCCAGGAAACTTGCTGCTCCAGTTTCCAGTGAACAGTTCCCCAGACAGAGTAGAAGAGCTGATCCTACTTCCAGTCTTAATAAAGGGACTTCTGATTTGTATTTACAAGAAGTGAGTAACAAATATAATGACCAGGTCTAGAGGGGCCCTGCCTCCAGCCAGGTGGAGGAAAGGGACAACCGGGTTTACTGGGCTGTGTGGATTCGATGGCCTGGCACAGGACCCACAGGAGTACAAGGCTCTAGTAGACACCAGTGCACAGTGTACCCTAATGCCATCAAGCTAGAAAGCGGCAAAACCCATCTGTATTTCTGGAGTGACAGGGGTATCCCAACAGCTCACTGTACTGGCGGCCAAAGTGAGCCTAACTGGGAATGAGTGGCAAAAGCACCCCATTGTGACTGGCCCAGAGGCTCCGTCCATCCTTGGCATAGACTACCTCAGGAGAGGGTATTTCAAGGACCCAAAAGGGTACCGGTGGGCTTTTGGTATAGCTGCCTTGGAGACGGAGGAAATTAAACAGCTGTCTACCCTGCCCGGTCTCTCGGAGGACCCTTCTTTTCTGGGGTTGCTGAACAGGTGCTGATCGCTACCACAACGGTGCACCGGCAGCAATATCGCAGCCACCGAGACTCCCTCATTCCTATCCATAAGCTGGGTTGTTGACTGGAGAGCCAAGGAGCCAAGGATCAGCAAGACTCGCTCACCCTTTAACAGTCCCATATGGCCAGTGCCAAAGTCCAACGGAGAGTGGAGACTAACAGTGGACTATTGTGGCCTGAACGAAGTCACGCCGCTGCTGAGTGCTGCCGTGCCGGACATGCTGGCACTTCAATACGAACTGGAGTCAAAGGCAGCCAAGTGGTATGCCACAACTGATACTGCTAATGCATTTTTCTCAATCCCTTTGGCAGCAGAGTGCAGGCCACAGTTTGCTTTCACTCGGAGGGGCATCCAGTACACCTGGAATTGACTGTCCCAGGGGTGGAAACACAGCCCTACCGTTTGCCATGGACTGACCCAGACTGCGCTGGAACAGGGTGAGGCTCCGGAACACCTGCAATACATTGATGGCATCATCATGTGGGGCAACACCGCAGAAGAAGTTTCTCAGAAAGGGAAGAAAATAGTCCAAATCCTTTTGAAGGCCGGTTTTGCCATAAAACAAAGTAAGGTCAAGGAACCTGCACAGGAGATCCGGTTTTTAGGAATAAAATGGCAAGATGGATGTCGTCAGATCCCCATGGATTATTATTATTATTATTATTATTATTAATTTTATGTCAGTTATTAAACTGTTCTTATCTCAACCCATGAGTTTTCTCACTTTTACTCTTCTGATTCTCTCCCCCATTGCACTGGGGGGGGGGGCAGTGAGTGAGTGGCTGCATGGTGCTTAGTTGCTGGCTGGGGTTAAACCACAACAGTCCTTAAGTGTTTGAATTTGCATTTCTCGCTTCCTGGGTAAATGCTGTAAGATCTTTTGTAAAAAGGGGTGTTCCCCCCTCTGGGTATTAAAAAAAATAAACCTGATGGCTCACAACTGCTGCCTCTAGTAAGTCCAGTTCCATGAATATGTTTTAAATGTCTCTCTGAATGTCTGTTGCATTCAGTTACTCAGAGATTTTAAGCTAGTGGAACATGTTTTTTTCTGGATCCTGACCATATCTAGGCTGGTAATGGCAGAGAAAACACTGAATCAAAAGTATATACCGGCTGAATTTAAGCAACTTCAACAGCTGATGAGTCTTATTTGGATCCCAATTTTGGTCTCAGGACCTCAGTTCCAACTTCAGTCCTGCTTTAAATGCTTGCATCCTTCCTGGATACAGCACAAAGGCTTTAGAGAATGCTAGTGCCTCTGTTCAAGTGTGCTTCTGCATGGAGCCCCTGAGGAAAAGATGATACTCTTTAGTCTTCTTCAGACTCCATACTACGGCATGTGTTGTCTCTTTTTCACTTTTGAGTAAACAAAACTTAAAGGTTCATGATGGTCTGTACAGATGTCAAATGTAACTTTTTTCTTCATTCCCTACTCCTCAGGCTCAGATACTCCAAACAAAAGGTTTGGGGGTTTTTGGTTTCTTCGGTATGATTTTTTTAAGGTCTCATTATTGCTTTTGTGAGGTATGGTATACATTAGTAGATTGTAACATATGCGTTTCTGTGCATGTTAATTAGATTTTGCAAAGCTAATTAATCTAATCTCAAACACCACAAAATCCCCACTTCTTAGCACATACTAATCTGAGATTTGTAGCAGGAATGAAATGGAAAGAAAGGGCAGTTGTTACAAAAATACACAGGGACTTTCTTCTGAAGAATGTTGACCTAGAAGCTGTGTACACATATTTCTTTTGTTAGAAGAAATGCTCTAAAAGGTGAATACAATAGTTTTACATTTTCTCAGGGGAAACTTCAAATAACAATTATATTACTACTATTCAAAATTATATGGATATATATTAAAAGGAAAAAGTGTTACGTTCAGGAACTTGCAAATACTATTCTTGCTTTTAAAGCTTATAAATCTCTCCCTCCTTTCAAAACAGAGAACCTACAGTTAGTCTGTCAAGAGCATTAAAGCATTAAACAGCTATTATTGACCTTTTTGGTTGCTCTCAGATGCTAAACACTAGAAAACATGAAAGTAGCTAATCTGGGGTTTAAGAGTTTACAGCTCAGATTCATTTTATAAAACTATTGCCCACAGAAAATAAAGAAGTAGATGTTGCCTCCTGGTAAATATTCAGTGAATAATTTCAGCCTGTAAAATACAAGTGGTAAGGGAACAGATATTTGAGGCACAGAAAAGACTGCAGATAGATAGGTAGTTTGTTTTTATCACTCATTCTGAGAGACGAGGATGTCTGATGTTTACATTGTTTACCATCCATTCATTTCTAACCCAAAATTAAAATTCACTTAAATGTGGAGGTCAGTCTGTCAAGAGGATTCCTCAGATGGTTATCCATAAAACCTTGTGCCAGAGAAGTCAGCTCTGACGCAGCTTTTCAGCAGCTCATGGGGGTGATCTAGGCAGATGGAAATCCTGTGACTGGCAATCCTTTTGCTGGAAGGACTGCCCAGCTTGCAACACTGATGGCAGAGAAGCTGCTGTTGATAGTTGCACTGTTCCTCACAGTCTGGCCAGTGCTGTTGACAGCAGCTGAGGGAATTGGATTCCCAGGACCACAGCAGCATCATGCATAATGCCTCTTTTCTTCATTTCGAGGGAAGAAAAGGAAGAGTTAATTTTAGCCTAACATGCAAAACTTTTCTTTTTGTGTAGTGCATGAAGCATGAACTCAGCGGGAGGTCCATGAAACAGAGCCTGACTCTGCCCCACTAGCATTCTGCTCATATTTTAGGACAACATAAGCAGACTTACTGCTTTTAGAAATGTTCTCATCTAAATCTGCCCCACAGCTGACTTCTGTGTAGAGAGGGGGTGTTGTCCCATGCCAAGGCTGGGGTATTTCAATTTCCCAGCTGTGTATTTTCTATTTAATTATTCTTTCTCCCCCTCCCCACCCTGATGGTTTTTAGAAATCGATGGGAAAAATTAAAGGCAATTAATTCAGTTCAAGATTTACTTCTACCAAGTCATTCCCTAGCCTATGTTCATCTTTACAATTTTCTTTTTTAAAAATCAATACTATTACTAGTAGCTTGAAAAATTGTGGTTTTATTGTCTTCTCATGAGCAAAGTCATAGGAAGCTTCACTGACCTTCCCTGGCTTCCTCTGCAGGGACCGAAGAAGAGCTGTGCCTGTTATTTCCATCACCACAAGCTGAAACAGGCTGTGGTGTCTTCGCAGCAGCCCAGCCATTTGCCCAGGTGAGTTCTGTATCTGGTAGAGCTAGGGTCCATAAGCAGGCAAGGGCATGCTTTAAAGAAACTCTTGTAGTGGAAGCCACTTGTCCTCAGTAAAAATGACCCCTACTGCAGGTTCTTTTAAAATAATGAATTATTTCTCATTTCTGTAGTGATGAAAGTTTTGTATTTTTCACTTTTCACTTTCTGAATACTGCAGGAAATATATCGCATTGACTGAATTGATTGATTGACTTAAGAAACTGAAATGGTTTTCTGCTGTTGTGATTAGAACACATGAAATAACGCGTATCATAGTAACAGTTTATTTTGTTTAATTCTTTCTACAGCCAACTTGAACTAAGTTTTCAAGTTCCTTAGATAGTTTTTTTTTCTTTCAGGCAAAACTACTGATGCAATTGGGTTTTCACTAAGCAGAAAATAAAATATTCAGAACTTTTTTGGGTCTATGCCTGCTAGAACCACAATTATGTCTCTAAATGAGAAATTGATTTTGAAACAAACCTCAGGTTTTAATAATTCTCAATGTTCCCATTCTGTGTAGGGAGTGTTGTAACTAATTTGCACCTCTCGGTTGAAGGCAGAAGTGCCTTAAATGTGGATCAGAAATGGGTCTGGCCGCAAAGGCTGGCTCTGTACTTTCCCAAAGTTTGGGAGCGTTTAGATCTTGGAACGTGATTTTGGTCAGGCTTGTTCTTTGATATTCTCAGATGAAGGGCAGCCTATAAATGTGAAGAGCAAATTCTTCTGCCTTGGTTACACCAGTGTTACTGAATTAATGACAGTGTGGTCGCATGCTATAACAGGGTGGAAAATTTGGCCCAGGGTGTTTACTGTAAGTAGCAATAAGGAAAATAAACCTATTGAAGAGAAGAAACATAAAACTGTAAAGGGTCAGGCAGCAGGCCTCTTGCTAACTTTACTTGCCAAACTGGTGATTTACTCCAATATTAATATTTTATACAACCAAGCCAAATTCACTGTAAACAACATTTTATTGCAGCAATCCTGCCTCCCGTGCCCTTTGCCTTTTCAAAGAGATTGAAGGGCACATATAAACTGCTAAAAGAACTGGAATTGTTTAGCTATCTGTATTCAGTATCCCTCCAGGCTTATTTACTACATAAAGAGCAAAGAAAAACAGCTAAACATTTTAAGAGGATAGAGAAGTTTTAATTGTGAAATATCCAGGGGCTTTATTGTAGACTTGTGGGTCTGCACTACACATTTCTAATGGCAAACAATAGAAGTGAAAAATAAAAAGGTTTAATGCATTAATTATGGGTTGGCAACGGACAGATATCTGGTGCTTATTCTCTGGCTGGCATGGCGTGGCATCAGCATTGAGTCCCTACTAAAACAAAAAAGCGGAAAGTCAAACAACAGTCATGTCAAATTAAACCTCTTCTTGTTTAATTTTTCAAAGTGATTCATTTAGCTGGTTGGCAGAGAGTCAAACTGATATCTAACAATAGTTCATTTATTTAATGTCGCTTTCAGTACCCTGTAGCCACTCGACTGTATCAGAACTTATCTTCTGTAATTCTCTTTGAGCTGTGAAGATAGGCCAGGAAACTGGCGTAGGTCAGGGGTACGTGAAGGCACAGCTCACATGGTGGGGCAGTTTGTGCTTCATGAACCATGGAATTGGGAAGGGATTTTCAAGAACACTTAAAGCTTACTTTTAATCTGAAAAGTGAATAAAACTGATATCACTATGTTCCATGCTTGCGGAGTCTCAACAATTCAAAAAATAAAAGAGCTCAGTTTATAGAGAAAAAAATGTGTTGTGTAAACTGCCAGTGCTGCAAATACCCTGTGAGAGCAAATAATGAAAATGAGATCTTTCCTGACTGCATTTTCTCACCAGTTATAAAAGTTTGCGGAGGGTAAGTTAGTCTCTTGGTGATTTCCATGTAATTCTATTTTCTTCAGTAGGGCTGAAAAAACCAAGTCTGATTAGAACTAGCAAACAACTCTGTACTTCTGCATAAATATGAGTAAATCTAGTCATAAGCACTTTTTAGTAATGGTTCTATGGGGCTTATAGAAATAAAGCAAAGGTTATTATGTCAATAAAGTCAGTAGATACAAACCTAATAATCAGAGAGGAAGCAGATCAGTTGAGTAAGAAGATAATATTTACAATAAGTGTGAGTATTGATAGCAAAGTTTTTTCTGTTCTATTTAATAGAATTTTGTGTGACTGTTGCATGGTGTTTGATCAAGAAGCTCTGGCATAGGTTGTTCACCCAATGAAAACAAGTGTAGTGTATGACAGTTCTCTGGCATTTTAAAATTGTATATCATGCAGTATAACTGTATACAGAAACACTACAATGAGTGGGAAAATATGAGCAGCCTACACATGGAAGACATCTGTTTAAATCCCACATATATTTTTTGTTTGTTTGTTATAAAGGGCTGGATAATTTTGATCTTCAGTTTCATTTTTTACATTTGTCATCTAAACTTTTCCATATATTCATGCTCAGACAAGGCGATCTGTGATAAAGAAAACATTTTTATGCATAAAACCTATGGATTGTATATTAAAGAAATGTTTCTATTATTCAGCTGTGGTGAGGATTATATATGCTTGCAAGGGACAAGTCTTCTCAAAAGCCAAGTAGCTCTTTCATCTCTGTTCCTGTACGTATGCTCTGTCTATGCCAAAACCTCTTGTGCCTGTGATTAACTTCTAGTTTTGTGCAGGTCTTCTACCAAAGAAGTTTATTTTAGAATAATTTTCAAATGCTGATTTTCTTAAAGTAGCATAGTTATCTGTGATTCAACTTATATTTATGAAAATATAATAATTCTGATAGAATAAAAACATTTTTTCATAAAATGAGTATAGCTGTTGCTAAGTAGAAGGATTCTATCAAAAAAAGACTGGAGAAAGAGCATTGGTCCATCATCCCTGATTGTCTGGGACTATCTTTATGTGATCCTTTCGTTAAAACCTGTAATTTTTCCTCTCTGCATTGCATTTAACATATCATTTTTATTATTCCTTTTGTTACTGCATCTTTAATATTTTAGGGAAGGTTTGTGTTCTCCGACATCCTGGTGAGCCAAGCCAATGAGAATTTTTGGTAAGTATGGGTCTCTAGTCAGTCAAACCAAGAGTAGATTCCAATCAAAAGGAATCCTTCAGCCTAACAGGGTAAAGAAACAATCTATTCTCAAGAAAAATTTACATTATAGAAACAATACAATGTCCATAAGAAATATTCTGCTTATGGTAGGTATTTTCTGGTGGTTTTTAGAGTGATATGAAATATAATAGAGAAAAACAGATTCTAAATGTGTATTACTCACCATGCTATGGTAAATGTATCATGAATACACTGGTGAGAGTGCCAGAAAGGCTACTGGTATTGAGAATATACCCATTATGATGAGGATCACGAACTACTCTGCTACAATAGATGCCCACACTGCTGAGGACTTTAAAATAGAAAAAGATTTAAGAAATATAAAATCAATACAGCATTGGTTAGGATTAACATAAAGGCAATGTAAAAACCAAAACAAGCATAATTTTATTGTTATTTATTAACAGTGTTATTTACATTGCACCAGCAGTGATGTAGATGTTATATGGATAGATACATAAATACCATTTTCTCCCAAAATTTAAATCTAAATGCCTGTGTACAGAAAAAGCAAAACCACAGGAAGGGAGGTGCCAGGATTGTTCATGCCAATGCAAAAATGTCCTACTATGTGTGGTGCTGGTGGTGTTGGCATGGGGCTTACGGGACATTTTATACTGTTGAAATGTATACTTTGAAAATATAACCCAGAGGGTAAAATCCAGTCATTAAATTGAGTTTTGCCTTTGACGTCAAAAGGGCCATGGTTTCACTCAGGTAGGTAGTTCTGTCAAAGTACAAAAAACCATGTGCCTGGGGAGAGTATTAGTCAATAACTGAGAGGCAAGTAATAAAATTTTATAGTTAATTTTCGTGAAAGCCCTTTTAGTTCTGGAAAAAAACAGAAGTCAGTGTCAAGGTTATGTTTAAAAGTTATGGCCTAAAAAATGTGTTTCACCTTCCACAGTCAAAAAATGGAGAAAGTTTGGCCAGCTTTTGGGCTGAAATCACTTTGTTTATATGAAAGGCAGAGAGAAACCACATTAAGGGATCACACTAAGAGATCACATTAAGAGACAGGAATTTTAGTCCAAAAATTTTAGTCCATTTCACACATAAGCATGCAAAGGTGACAAAAGAGAGCAATTGCTGAAAGGAGGCAGCTTCTAGGCTGGAGTATGGGTTGTGCACATACCTCTTTATTCAGTGCAATGTGATACTTCCTGGACACTCCTGGGGTCAAAACATTTAGAAAACTGAATGTAAGTCAACCATCTCCCCAACAGTCTGAGGTTTTTTTTCATATTTCCCACAGTTTTAAACAAAAGTGCAAGGAATCACGTTTTTTCCCACTCTTACTTGCAGAAAATAAAATATAATTGCTTACTCAAATAATCTGGTTCATTGCTTATACTAGAGAAAGAAATATTGGTGGGAATATGTCATTATGACAGAGTTTTATTTTGCAGAAGTATTTTAGGAAATATTGTTCTGAAGATAAGAGTTAAATCTCTATGCTGTTATAGCACACACATTTCTTCAGCAACAATTTCTGACACAACTGGAATGCACTAGAAAGGCCATTAGCTTATAAGTAGTTAGGGCAGTCTGTATTTAAGGAAGACATTACAGAAAATAAGCTTAGACTGGGCAACTGGAAGTTCAGTTAGAAGGATGCAGAGATTCAGACCTGTAAGTGGATTTAAGGTTTCAAAAGGCCAGAGTTTGCTAAGTTATGGGTACGGGTACATGCCTTTGATAAATCGCAACAGCTTTACAAGTGATCACCCGTCAGCTGAGGCACAGAAATTATCTGTAAACACATCTCAATCATGAAAAAACACATTAGCTCAAACCTCACTGAAAGTAATCAGCTGCCTTGCATTTAACCACTGGATGGGCATAGATGGCCACAGAGAAGCAGCTGACAAACTCTACATTGAGATGATGATTACTCTGCAGCAATTCATCACTGTGTTGATGCACTAAACACAAGGATAGAGATACCTAGGGACAAAGACAGAAGCTAAAGACCTAGAATAAGTAGCTGAATGGTAAAGAGGTTGAAGAAACCATAGCTATTGTCGATTGCCAATACCATTTGTGTCACAAAAGGAAAGAATGATTTGCTGTGCTTTTCAGTAAGTTGACTAATACTAGCTACAGGAGAAAAATGAAGTATAAATGGGAATGAAATAATTGAAAAAACGATAAGAGAAGTAAAAAAATAATTACAGGTGATTTTACCAAAAGGGTAACAGACTCAACAGTGGCTGTCCTCTTTCAGAATTTGCACCAAAATACAGGTCTAATATCAACTATTTTAAATCAAGCCTACTGAGTTAGTGATGAAGATCTGAAGAGAAGCATTTTGCAAGTGTTTGTGTAAGGAGAGGAAACAGCTGTATGCAACTGCAGACTTGTGAGTCTGGCTCAGTAGCATATGTAGTTTTAAAACAGGTTTTGAAGGGAAAGACCATTAAAGCTAGAGATAAAAGGGAAGTGTAATATTGGTTTACCAAAGCAGGATATGCCAAACTAACTTGATCTGTTCTTTTTTTTTTCTTGTTTTCTTTTCTTTTAAATAGGATGACTTCATTTTCTAGAGAAAGTAAGTGAAGGGGGTATATTCTGCCTGTCCTTCTACAATGGACTCATTATGCTGCTGAAAAGAAAAGTACTTACTTGCTTGGAGAAAGTGGAATTTAAGAGCGCAACTGTGAGATGACCATGGGAGATGATTTAGGGCAATATTGAAAAAAGAACCATTAGGCTGGCGGGTAGGTAGTTAGGACTGATCCTTAAGAAGCTGTATTAGGAGAAATCTTTTCATTTCTTAAAATGAAATATCTTAAAAGAAGTGGGATTGAAACTTCCTGATAGTACAGTATTGGGAAACTTAGATAACTGAGAAAAGGCTCAGTATAGCTGATGAAAAGAGCTGCATCGCCTTGAGGACTGGGGAACTAGACATGAGATTCAGCAGTAAGAACTGCAAAGCATTGCAGAAAAGTACAATACAGAAAATATAAAATCTTGTTATAAGCTGAGAACTCATCAGCTGGAAATAGAGATTATGAGAGGCCTGATTTCTGTCAATCAATATACTAGGTGGCTAGAAAACTCCATTCACTGTTTTAAATATGACCTTTGGGTCTTATGCCTTCCTCTGCTGTGCTAAAAATCAATTTGTTATAAAAAAATCTCTTCCCCACATGGCTACTTGTAGAACATGATCCAGTCACTTTCTTCATTAACTAAATGAATAGAGCTTCTGTCACCTCTCACTACAAAATAATTATTCCCAGACCACTAGCTATTCTTGTAGCTCCATTCGGAGTCCCTGCCATCAAGATCCTCTTAGAAGTACAGACAGCCGTGTGTTTCAGCAATGATCTCATTAATACCATATTACCGAGAAATTAGCACTCCTGACACTATTACACATCCCTCTATTCAAGGATTATATTCTCTGTCTATATTGGAAACAGTTGTTAATTAATAATCATGATTTTGACAAGTTTTCCAGTGATGTTGTGGTTTAGGATAGTATCCCCATTCTTATGAATTTGACTTACTGTCTTCATTCCTAGGTACCTCTATCCTTGTGTTCAGTCATATTAAAAAACTCTTTTATTTACCAAGCAATAAACATCAGCCTGTATAGGTGGTTTGACCCTACGTTTACATGTGTCATGGTTTAACCCCAGGTGGCAACTGAGCACCACCCAGCCGCTCACTCACTTCCCCCTGGTGGGATGGGGGAGAGAATCAGAAGAGGAAAAGTGAGAAAACTCGTGGGTTGAGATAAAGACACTTTAATTGGTAAAGCAAAAGCTGCGTGCACAAGCAAAACAAAACAAGGAATTCATTCACTGCTTCCCATGGGCAGGCAGGTGTTCAGCCATCTCCAGGAAAGCAGGGCTCCATCACGCATAATGGTTACTTGGGAAGGGAAACGCCATCACTCCGAACATCCCCCCCTTCCTTCTTCTTCCCTAGCTTCATATGCTGAGCATGACGCCATATGGTGTGGGATAGCCCTTTGGTCAGTTGGGGTCAGCTGTCCCGGCTGTGTCCCCTCCCAGCTTCCTGTGCACCCCCAGCCTCCTCGCTGGTGGGGTGGGGTGAGAAGCAGAAAAGGCCTTGACTCTGTGTAAGCACTGCTCAGCAGTAACGAAAACATCTCTGTGTTATCAACCCTGTTTCCAGCACAAATCCAAAACATAGCCCCATACTAGCTACTATGAAGAAAATTATCCCAGCCAAAACCAGCACAACATGTTATTCCCATAATAAGTGGAAGGTCATCTGCAAGTAAATACCACCTTGGATACAGAGAGATTTTTATTGGCTTTGTTAGAAAATGACCCTAACAGTAACAAAGTGAGGATCCCTGTTTACAGAGCTTTTTTTTTTTTAGATCTATCAGTTAAATAAGAAATTGTTGATATCTTTGAGTACCAATTAACAATATATAACTATATTTATCAGTCTTTTGTGTGTGTATATATATATATGAAGGACATATATGGCTATGTCTTTATGTATTTTATGCATACATAATTAAAAAATCAGTATTGATATAATACTGTTACCCCCATTATAAAGCACCAAGATTGAGATAATTTGATCTTGTTTATTAGTAAATTCCTAGTATTATGAATGATAAACCTTAATAATAAAATTATTTAGTAGGTCCTTAACAAATAAGTACTGTAAGTTAATTCTATGTGAATTGAAAAAAATATAGTAAGTTACTATGAACTGATGTTAAGACCAGGATAGCAAGAAACATATGCCATGTAGAAACAGAAATCTTGCCTTCAAAATTAAATCCTATATACTTAACACCATTGTAAAAGCTGTTTTACATTATGCCACTGCAACTTGAAGACATATCAAGCTGCTGCTATCTGAACTCCACTTCTTTATAAACTGTAGCTGTAGGCTAGCTCTATATAGGCAAGCACACTTAAACCAGTGGCCAAAAAATATTCACAAATGACAGGCTCTGGAGACAGATGAAATGGAAAATGAGAGGAAGCCAAAACGTAATTAACAGCATAACAAGGCAAGCATTGGCCTGGAATACCTTTCGCCACACTGCCCAGAGTACCCCAGACATGTAGACACCTTTGCTGTTTGCTGCTCCAAAGGGGAATGGAAGTGAGCTGAGCCAGACAGTAGTGGTAGAGCTGTTGAGAGTTTACAGGTCTCCTTGCTGGCAGAGGAAACAAGGTGATTTTCTCTGCCCAGATGTTTTCCACTGCCCCAACTCCTCCTGAGGATACAGAGAAGGTAAACAGTAAGACTGGGGTTGTCCTACCACTCCCTGGAACTGATGCCATATACAGCAACCTGCTTGATCTGTGCCTAAAATGAATGTTTTTCCTAGGCAAGCAGCATCAACTCAAACAAAAGACACCACAGGTTGCACAAAACAGGGGAAATAAAAAGGGCATCTGGAGAAAAAAGACTGTCACATGGAAGTCAGAAATGAAGGGCTTATGTTTCACACTGGACTATAAGGCACAGCCATCTAACCAGCTTACTGTCGGCCAAATGCCACTGTATTGTCTGTGTCTGTGGTTCAGCATCTGTATGTTTCTCCTTAAATATGTCACTTTCTATCACCATGAATGACAGTGACAAGGTTAGACAAATAAAATATGGTATTCTTTTGGACACCAAACTGGAGCTATAGGACATGACATGGGTAGAAAAGTAATGCATGATTGAGGGACTCATTATCTCTTATTCCAAGCAACAGATTCTGGAAAAACAACACAACCTTCCAGTGCAGTTAAAATGGGAAACAGTCACAACAAAGACTTAACTTCAGAATAGCAGTCTTACTGGCATTATGCACTGTGAGAGTTATACATTAGTCAGACAATTCAAAAACTGGCTATACTTTTGAGCTGGTGTCCAAAAAGTACTTTGGAAATAATTTTCCATGTTAAATATAAAATTACTAAGGAGTTTATTACTGTCAAAGTCATTCAACAGAGACGTCCTTGACTCTAATGCAAATCTCCTGAGGGATGTATTTATGGCAAAATACACATGAAACATTAATTTCTGAGCATCCCTGTAAGCCATCTGCAGCAGGAGCACTTCATGGAACTTTCCACTACACATTGCTTTCCTACCCTCTTGATGATTTCTTTTATGTCGTTATGGCTCAGTGGCTGTTAGGTGAGGGAACTGGATACAATGCTGTTGCTCTAATTAGACTATGGTGATCAGTCAGTGGAAATTGCCTTGCTTTTCTTGCACTGCTTCGTTTATCTTCCTGTTTGAGCTTGTAAATCTTTTCTGTCAGCCTCTGTATTCCATCTTTCCATGCACTTTAAAAGTTGAGGTTGGGATGGGGATTACTATCTCCAAAACTGCCGGGATATACAAAGCTTTCTCTTTTTTTTTTTTTTTTTTCTTTCAAAAATACCACATTTTGCTAAGAAAACATTGTGATAGATTTTTTGTATTTGGCTAAATTCTGCTGTTCTTACTGAGGATAATCTGCACTGATGATGATAAAATCTCACCCACTCTGAGATCCCTTGGCCCTGAATCATTTCCTCCACCATAATCCTTAGGAGTGAATGAGTATTTTGAGTTAGTTGCCATTACACAGTCAAGACTCTACCAGATTAAACTGCTCTGCTGCTCAAAAGAGCTTGAATCTGGCTTTTCAATTATACTTGTAGTTTTGCATATGCAGTTCTTCTTGTGCCAGCTCTTGATAGTCTTCATTTTTTTCTCCGTTTTTTTAACTGAAGCAAAATCCAATTGAACATTTTAGAATAAGCCCTGGTATTTTCAAACTTCATGTTTACATGCACATGAATCACACTCTGTGTCAAATAATAGAGCAGCTGGACGTGACACCACAAACTGCAGATCTGACTGAGGGGCAAAACAGGAGACCTGTTGCACATCATTTCTGTTAACTAATTTTATGCACCAACATTTTTCAAGTGAGGAACCTTTGCATATTCAATGCCTTTAAATATGTAAATGTGAGGGAGGAGGCTGAAAGAACCATTGAGCTCTTTTGTCTTTAACTGGCTTTTATGCCAAGTCTGGGGAGGATTAAGACCTTTGGTGAAAGCCGCTGCTTTCTTTTGGTGAAAGCCACTGCATAACTTTGTAAGTACGAACTATAAAACTATAAAATATTTTAAAACAAGGAGTGCGGAGCTGATGTGCAGTGTTTGTAAATCACATGTATCAAAGAAAAATCTGTCAAGCTATGTTTAATAACACAAACACAGAGATAATTCAAAGAGGGATGTATGCAGCTTTAAATTTTTTTAAAAATAAGATTCCAAGAGATAATTCAGAGGGATGTCTGCAGCTTTAAATTTTTTTAAAAATAAGATTCCATTTTGTAATTAAAAAATGTGTATGAAAAAAACTATTGTTATTATTCCCAGAACTAATTGGGAATAATGTATTAATTACATTAATAATGTAATTAATTAAATTAATTACATTAATTTAAATGTAATTAAATTAATTACAATTTTTTAATGTAAATATTTCATTTGAAATCTTGAACAAGTCAATTTTAGCTGTTTGCTTTCTGCCACTGAATTCAACCTGTATTAACAGGCCCAGTAGCAAACAAAATTTTTCCACTCAATTATTGGAATAGTGAAGACTACAAGTTCTATAGGCAACTTCTGTAAATTTTCATACAAGAAACCTGATGTCGACTTACATTTAAAAATACTGAAAACAAAAGTAATGCTAGATTACTTACCTGATTAGCAGTAAAGTAGAACTTCAGCTTTTTATCTGAGACTACAGAGCAAAGGAAGCTTAAATGAAAATGATCAAATGATGAAAATATTAGGGAAGTCACTGAAATATTCAGGAAAAAAGCAAAAAGTATCCAGTAAGTGGATATTATAAATTATTTCTTCCTCTCTGATGATTTCCCTAATGATTATAAAGAATTTATTTAAGTCTTATATAGTGCTGACTATCAACATTTTAAAAGTTAATCAGGAAAGGAAGCCAGAGGCTCTGGTAGTCATCCTACACAATTTCACTGCAAAGTGCTTTTTCAGTTGTTAATGTTTCTATTCAAATTTTGTCAAGTGATGCTGCCTGATACAGTTAGGAAGAGCTCCCTACAGAACTTACAAAACCACTCAATTTGTTATCTTTCACACCTCTCTTCAAAACTTGCCCTTGCTGATGTCTGCAAAAAACATATCAGTGGGTAGACTGCTGGGGTGCAACCATAACTGCCTAGCAGACAGAGATTTGTTTCACTTCTTATCGTAATCTGAAATATTTTCTAGCCTTTTGTCATCTCTACCACTTTTCTCATTCTTTTGGAGTAAGGTTTTTGGAGGAGAGACTGTCTTTCTGCTCTATGTTCTACAGTCATGGCCCATGGATAGGGCTCCTACTTGCTAAGCTAATGCAAGTGAATGAATAATAATCTTTCAGCCTTTTTGTACATTCTGTTCCCTGAGTAGATACTGTCCTTCTCACATACGCTAAATACCTTATTTTTCTTTGCCAGTGATGCTTCAGGTGGTATACTGAAATAATATCTTGTTTTCCGCAAAGATAGGTAAATGAGATTCAGCAAAGCATGTAAGCAGACTGCACTTCAAGCATGTAAACCATATCACTGCTAGGAGCCAGTCCAATATGAGGTTTCAGTGCATAGTTATGTACTGTGCTAAGCAGCGATAACAGACGCTTGGTTAAAATTCAGCATGAACTTCAGGACTTTGCTGCCCTGGGGTCTTTCTATGCTTAAAAGCCATTAAAATCCTAGCATGTGAAAGTGTACTGTCAGTTCAGGCCCTTTACCCACAAGAGCTTATGCAATAGCTATATTTTTTGTTGGGCAAGGTGGAGGAAGAGGACAGTGATGTTTGGAGTCATGATAACAAAGGAAAATAAATTTGCTAGGAAAATAAATCAAGACCAACCACCGTGTAACTCCCATGTCTGTTTTCAGTGTCTACAGGACATGGGAAGAAAATACAAATGTTTGCTTCCAAAACTGTATCTGTGTGCTGCATGGATAAAATCTCTGGACTTCAGGGGTCTTGAAAGAATTTGATTCTCCAAGTATTTATCAATGTAGGTCACCTGAGAGAGTAGCCAGGCAAGAGATGGTCACGCTTCATGTACTGTTGAAGATTTTTCTAAGCTACCATTTTGAAGCTTATGCTCTTGCCTCATAGGTGTCACCCAAGCAATTAAAAAGTTTGGAGCAGTTTATACACTTCATAAAATATTTTAAAATTTTTCTTCTTTCTTTGCTTAGAACTCAGTTCTGGTCCCTAAAGTAGAGTAAGGAAAAGCAAATATGAAATTATCCATCACATGGATATAAAACAGTGAGTTGTACTTCCAGTTTCTTTCAACACTTGGAGAAAAAAAAATTGATCTCATAATAATGAAATCCTGAAGCGTGCATCACAAGACTGATTAGTCTTCCTGATCGTAAACCTCAACAGTAAAATTATGTCCTCAGGGAGGCAATGAATGTCCTCATGCAGGGCATAATCCCAAATATCATTCATATGTAGTCAGATCTGATTAGCCTAGGTGAATGGTAAACTCATTTTATATTTAGATTACAGCACTAATAAAAAATGTATGAAGGCAAGAGATTGAGAAGAGGAGGCTGCAGGCAAGTGAAAGGGGAAAAAAATCCCATACTTCTGTTTTTCAGAATGTATTTGGAATGTGCAAAACACACCTGAACCCTCACGTGTTATCTGTCTTTAGAATCAAACATATGAAAACTTGCCATTAGCAAAAAGAATAGCCTAAAAAGTATCTAAACAATTGAATAGTGCCTTTGGTTTAGAGAATGTATCGATACTTTTGCAAGCCTGATGAAACTCTTACTGGTTATTATCACTGATGTGAAAGGAATAAATAATGAAAGCAATGTCTTTGTCCAGATTTGAATGTACAGATTCTAGTTGACCATGAGGTGGACTAACACAAAGATAGTTCCCGAGGAGCTACAGTACAGCATAAAGAGGTATGAAAGGGAGAACAATCTGCGAGAACCAGAGATGAGGGCTTGTTTTTTTGTGTGTGAGGCTTCTTTTCCCTATTTGTTTCATCATCAGAGGAGATATGGTGTTTTAAAAGATAGTCAAATGATCAAGGAGGAAAGGCTTGGTACACTACCAAAGAAATTGGACTGGAAGCTTAATTAGGAAGTCAGGACCTAGACACTGCTGACACCACTAATTAAACTCTATATTACATAATGTTTTAATAATTCTATTTCATTGTGGATCCAGTACCAACTCACACAATGCAATTTCCCAGTAACTTCAAGAGATGACTGTTTTTTTCAGGGTAAAAAATTGATTAATTTTGTACAATATCACTGATATTGCTCAGACTTTGAATGTTACCAGTCAAATTCTGCTGGTTTTACTTGGAAAAAATAACTGCCTTTTTGTCGTGGTTGGCTTTGGTCTATTCTGTTTCCACAGTATTAGAAAAGGGTGCAAAATGACCAATAGAAAATTGCTGCACAGTCATTTTGCAGCCTTTTTCTAAGTGTTTATATTTCTCTTTCTCCTATTATTCATCATCAGTGTGTATTATTGCATAAGAGTACTTGGAGTTCATCCAAATATACGTTTACATAAGGTAGGCTTTTGTAAGACAAAAATCTCAGTAGTCTTAGCTTTGAAGAGAGGGTGTGAATGAAGAAGCATGTCTCTGAAATACAAAGGCATGGAAACTCTCTTGGGGGAAGGTATAAAGTTAGAGGACATTCTGGTCATCCATGAAACTCTCATAGAGCAACATACAGAAAAAGGCAAAGTAAAAAATGTGTGATTTCTTCAGAGTGGGGAAAAGGTGAGACATATATCCATTCCAAGGGCACAGGTGCGTGGACCTATGTACAGTAGATGTTCAGTCACTAAAAAGGTAACTGCAAGGCTCCAAATCCAGTTTGGTATAATTATCTCTATGCAGCCAGAGTTAAGCCTCTTACTGCAAATGTCATTGCCTCTACATTTTCTTGGGAACTTAGACCTGAATTCTGAATACCGTTCAGAAAGTACTCAAAATTTAGTTCCTGCAGTACTTAAGGCACGTGTTGGATACAGAAAAGCCCATTCTGTTAATGGCAGTTTCTTGCTGTGGTAACTCTTGTGGGGAATAAAATGATGTAATGGTGTCATGAATCAGGCCCATAGTTAGCACATGTAGTTAGTCTATTAGATGGTGTCTTCAAACAAATTTCACATTATTTTTATTAATACTTTTTTTTGATTCCTAGTTTTATGGATGGCAATCCATGGAAGGCAGCTAAAGGTCATTTTAATTATATTTCACATTTAAGGGCTTGCTTTTGCAGGAATTATGGCAAGAGAAATGTTGGCAAGTTCACAACAACTGCAAGATTGGGCAATAAGGGAATTAAAAAGATTTGTAAAAAACCAGTGACTAAGTGCCTATTTCACTGCCTGTTGTATCCTGTTATATCTAGAGAATGGAAAAAGGAAATTCCATATTGACTAGCTTGAGCTGTACTTGCCATCTCAGTAATGAATCCATCATGCAATTCCTTCAAATGAAACCTCAGTTAAACTGCACAACTGTTTCTTTTTACTTTCACACTGTAAAAATTCAGAACAGCAAGTGTCCAGGAAAATATATTCATTGGAAAGAAGCTACCAAAGTCTGTGCATTTGACTGTCATCTGCAGCTTATTTCACACATCCCCCAAAAGCAAGAAGTCAAAAATGGAAACTGCATGGGTGGTTTATTACTCAGCATTGGGCTCCAAGCATGTCTTCTTGATGCAATTGTCTTCTTGATACAAAACAGACTGCTAATTTGTTTCCCAATTCCATAATTATGTGAACTCATTAGATTTCAGAAAATATGAAAACTTTTCAGATTGTGCATACCCTCCCACATGCCCCTGCATTTAAATTTTGGGCCTGGGTCCCTTCTTCCTAGTAACCGATCTAGTACTACTCTCAGAATTTGGGGAAAATAAAAAAGGAAAAAAAAGATTCTGGATGTATTAAGAGAAAAAGGCACAAAGGCAGGCAAGCAAAATAAAAAAGGCACTTTAAAATTATTTTTCACAACCTTTCACCAGAATTTTGATTTTAAGTGTGTTTCATTTTACTAGAATATTAGCTTTAGGCTGGAGGTTAGCAGCTCATATTAGAAGTCAGGAGTCAATGACTGACTTCTCTATGTTGGGGATGAGGAAAGACAGAGAGGATTGATTCTTACACTTACATAGTCTTTCCTGGAGTTCTCTTGGTTCTGCATAGCTGCTCATCCCTCAGTATTAGCAGTAAAGGCTGTTTCAGCCTTCACAAAATATTGTCCAAATATCTGTTTCTGAGTAGGTCATTAATTTTCAGGGACTTGCCAGCTATCCTACACAGTAGGTGGGAAAAAATGTTGTGCTGCTTGGGTGTGATGCCAACAATAACTAGCAATTCACAGCTATGATTTCTCACCAAGTAATTATAACTTTTACTTTACTAGGGGAAAGAAAATAATACTCAGAATGAGTATTTTAATAACTTGTATCCATTACCAAATCATTCTTAAGTTTTCTTTGGGAAAAGGAGCTAGGAGCCTTTCTTATTGGCTGGAAATTTCCACTAACTTTCTTGGGAACTCCAGCCGTGCTAAAAATACAGTATCTGTATACCTATGTGGCAAAGCTCATCCTCTTTTCCTAGTAGGATGCATTCTCTATCCAACGTAGACATCTCACAGTTGTATCATGGTGTTTATGAGTTTTTTTGGCACAGCTTCCTTCCCAGTTCCATTCTGTAGAGCGCTTTGGGCATTCCTGAAGGTAGGTGTTCCAATATTCAGTCAACCTCCTCCTGAAAATGTCACTGCTTCTTAGCATCATAACCATGTACTGTTAGTATAATGTTGTTTGTCTCAATTTAGCACTGCTAACTTTGTGTGATCAAGGGAAATCTAGAGCAGGACCATGAGGAAAAGACTCCAACACCCATGGGGAAAAAGTGCTAGCCAGGTTTGTATAGTATTTCCTTTCCCTATGTAACTGCAGTTTCAATTACTGCTTGACCATATAATTCATTTGCAGTTCTTGTTATAAGAGACCATTGTATATTATTTCATTTTGGGGAGATACTTATCACTTCCAGATTTAATACCATTTCAGACTCATGTTAACTTGCAGATGTACTACAACATGTACTCCAGGCTCAGAATTTGCCCATCAATGGTAGTTCAGTTTTTCCAGGATCTCAGTGCTCATTAGAAATGCAAAGCTTCCCAATAGTATCATGGAGGTGGGTTTTGCATTTTTTAGGTATGTATTTTCCTGTAGATCCTTTCTAAGATGTTACGGGTCCATGCACATAAGAGATCCAGTGTTGCAGGCACTTCCTCACTTCCATATTTTATTTGGGCAATGTTTGTTCTTTTAAATTATAAGATTCTTGGTACATGATCTTTGGTCAAGATTTTTTTTAAGGTGCTTAAAGTTAAGCCCTGAAGTCTGAATTTTGAGCCAGTTCAATTTTCTAGTGACCTAGATCACTGGGAGCTGTGGACAGCCATGCATTTGGGAAATTCAAGCCAATGCCCAAACACAGCCTCAGGAGTTTAGGACGAGAGGAAATGGCCTCAAGTTGCGCCAGGGGAGGTTTAGACTGGATATTACAAAATTTTACTTCACTGAAAGGGTTATCAAGCATTGGAACAGGCTGCCCAGGGAAGTGGTTGAGTCACCATCCCTGGAAGTATTTAAAAGACGTTTGGATGAGGTGCTTAGGGACATGGTATAGTGGTGGTCTTGGTAGTGTAAGGTTTACGGTTGGACTCGATGATCTTAAAGGTCTTTTCCAACCTATACGATTCTGTGATTCTGTGAGTTTAAACTCCTATTTTTTAAAACTTTGGCCCCATTATTTACAGATTTTGACGTATGCAAGGGGACCACTCTCTGTCCTTCCTCTGTTAGGTTATGCAAAATATACAAAGAAGTTAAGGAAGATACAGGAAGGGATTGTGTGGTGGGGTTTGCATTTTTCCCTAATTTTTTGTTAATGCTAGGGATTGGGAATGGAAGATGTTAGTGCCTCAAGGAAGAGAGGAGACAAAGATTACCAGCTGCAGAATTTATGGGATGAGTATTATCCTCTAGAGGATTTATGACAGAAGGTACTTCTGTCAGGTACTGCTGAAATGTTACTCACACTCCTAGAAGAGAGGCTGGCATAACTGGAGGTGCAACCGTAGGTCAAGTCCAACATCAGGGATGGATGTTGGGACATGATGGAACAGGAGAAGATGACACAAGTAACTGAAGAGGTGCAGATAACTTCTAATGATGCAGATGGGGAAAACAGAGCTCGGTGGAAAGGGAGATCCAAAGAAACATCCAACAACAAGAAGGACTACCTAGCAGAAGAGAAATAGGATAATAGAAGACAGCTGCTACACAAAAGAAAACATGGAAGGCAGAATGGGAAGGAGGAAGAGAGGAAGACAGCACTGGTGTAAGAAAATAAGGTATGGGTATGAAGGATAGCTGTGGATTAGAACCAAAGGGAGAAAATAGATTATACACATCTGATTTGAAAGAGAAATACAGATGAGATGAAGTAAGTTTCAAACAAATGGAAGAACCCTCTTCATGCCCTCATGGAAAATAGGCAGGCTTTTGTGATTGGTATTCCTCATTAAGAAGAATCAACAAGCTTGTCACCAGAACAGGCCCAGAGGACAAAAAGGCATGCTGGTTTTTAGCCTCTGGAATGCATGGAAGTAGAGACAAATTGGCAAAAAGACTTATGGTGGGAAAAATAAAACCAGCATTGCTATGTTAGCACTGGGCCAGCCAGGCAGCATTCTGAGAGAAGCAAAGCAGGGGACCTCAGTGGCACTGCTCTCTTTTCTAGCGAGAGAGAAGTTATGATAACATAAAGAACTGGGCTACTCAGACAGTTTGTGGGTTCCAGCTTATGGAACTAGAGTTGGTAATTCACAAGGAAAGTTTTAAACAAATAGATGCAGATCCAAGTCTTGTTTTATTTCACAGCAACAGTGAAATTAGGTAAAGGGTAGCAAAAATGCAGTTAAAGGGTAGAAAGTTACTGTAAAACAAAAGAACACCAAAACGAATAAAGAGAAAGTATTAATGAGTCGAGTCACAGTCAAGTGGGTGCTGCAGCTAAAATCATGTAATCTAGCTAGAGAATTGAATGAAGTCAGAAAGAAACAAGTGAAACAGGTAAAGATTGAAAGAAGTAAGGTAAAGAGCCTCAAAAAGAAAGTGGAGGAATCTGAACTGATGCATTATATTAATTTAAGTATTATAGAGAAAAAAGAGGCATAAATAGAGGAGCCAGATGAACTGAGAAATGCCTGTTGAAGGGTATGCACAAGAAAGTAAGGTAAATGCACCAGGCAGGCATTGTACATGTTTAGATGCAGAATGCTGTAAAACAATGAGAAAAGGGAGTATGCATAGAAGACAGTAGATATTCAGCCTGGGGAAGAAATTAAGAAAATTATTCTGTGAACAGATCTTGAAGATTAGTTTTACATGTTGAGAGTGCTCCCTTTAACATTAATGCAGAAATAATTTTACTAGGCATTGTGTTGGGGACATTAATTTCCCTGACATAAATTGGAGAGAGCAAATGCTATTGGCAATTGTGAGACTACCAGTAATGCATTGTGCTGAGAACAATGCAGCACATTTGGGGACGGATTTTATTTAGTATTTTCACTATTGAAAGTGGTACAAAAGTCTGGAGGATGATCATGAGGTTTTGTGATACCATGAAGTGAAGAGGTATTACCAATATCCAGCAGGATCAGACTATCATATGAGATTCATTGGATTACTTTGAGAATTACAATGCTAGATAGAAATGGGTGAATGTTACAAGGAAAACATACAAGTGTTTTTGAAATATGCCAGGGATTAATTAGCTGAAGACAATAGACACATGGAAAGATGTGTATGTGCTAACTTACGGCTGAGAAGAATCAGGAAGACTGGCTGATCACCCCATAATGCAGAAGTTGCAGAAGGCACATGTGATCGTAGGACATGTGAGGTGAGCTATTTCTGAGACGGCTGCCCGCTGAGCAATTGCACTCACCTGTGTTCAGGGAAGCGAGCTGTCCTGAAACAGAGGAGGGATGCTTGATTGATGGGGAGTCAGAGACTCTGCTTTGTGAGAGAATTTAAAATAAATTCCCAAGAAGAAGACTGAAGGGGAATGTCATGGTAAATACACCGTGTGTTCAAATCAAACTGGGAATGAGAAGAAATATTTTAGCCGCCAGAAGTGCAAGATTGTGGAAGAGCCCTCCTAGTGCGATAGCGCGGGCAAGACCCTAGCAGATTTTAAGATGGAGCTTAATGAATGGGAGCTGTCTGGCATGAAGGGGACTCAGTAACCCAGATGTTCCTGTCCCCCAGCAGTCAGCCAGGACCCCCAGCTCCACCTGCAGGTCCAGGAGCTCAGGGCAAGCACAGGCTGGGACCCCAGGTCTGACGGCGGTCATGTTGCCAGCAGCCCTGTGCCCAGCCCAGGCCCCGCAGAGCCGGGTGGGGCTGTCTAGATGGACTCTAGCCCTGCCACCTTCCCTCACTGTCTCCAGTGATCACCAGGGGTTTGGCAGTGCTCTCACTGTCACCACCATGGCCCTGCTCGGGGGCTGCAGGCCTGCAGCCGCAGAAGGCCACTGCCTGGCCCGCGTGTGGGTTGCCTGCAGCTCCTGGCTCCTCCTGAAGCGGGCAGCCCCACTCTGGCTACTCCCTGGCAATTCCCTTCCAACCTTAGGGGTACTTTCCTAGAACAAGGTGAACATGTGATGATCATGCAATCCAAGCACTGTTAAAGAGCCTGTGATAGTATTCATCCAGGTCTTGATATCCTAATAAAAATGGTAATTACTAAGTAATTATGCACTGGTTGTGCATGGTTGTCTGTAATGCACTGGTTGTAATTTCTTCAGTGGCTTCATGGCCTTTCTAAGGAGATCAGTATCAGTGTACATATTTTCTGGTTGGAGAAACAGCAGCCAGGTATGCAAAGACCACCCAACAGAGTTGGGGCAGAGACTGAAGCAAAACTGAGCTCTTCCCAAATCTGCTTGGCATCTGTCCAACATCTGCTTAGAGAGCCCTCAGAAAAACTGCATGGCTTACAGTGGCCTGTTTTACACTGAATAAAAACCAGGCCTATGGACTGCACTAATGCTTTGCCCAGCACCTAAAATGCTAGATAACCTGTCAGTGACATCAGATATAAGTTTAAAAGATGCCCATTTTTGATGGCAATGCATGGAAGAAGAATAATAGTTGTGTTGGTTATAGTATTGAAAATATCTTTTAAAAAGTTTAGAACAATCTGTCATTGCTCTAATGGACAAATTGGTCTGGATGGTCCCAGCAAAAGAAGCTAGTCCCTGTATTTGGTTGAAACTTTTTGAATGCTCATTTCTCTTGCATTTTCTTGAAGGCAACAGTTTTTCCTGTCTCTTCAACTCAGGGAGTTAACTGTTTTCCAGTGCTGTAATGGAGGACCGTGAAACCCTGCATCAGATCCTGTGACTGGAAACAGGCATCTCTCCTGTCGAGCGACACAACTTATTGTCTATGTCTTGCATGTGGTTAAAAGTAAGAGCTACATCCATTAATATGCTTGCTGATGCCAGGGATGCTTCCCCTGCAATGTGATTCAGTGTTGGGGAGTACATCCCCTGAACTGCGTTTTTCTTAAAATCTGGTCACAACATATTGTACAAGGACCCAATTGATTAAGTTTTCAATTTTTTTTTAATGGACTAAATATCAGATCCTTTGGTAATTTAAATGAGTGTAGCTTTTGCAGTGGCTTATGCCAGCTGAGAATCTGTCTCTGTCTCTCCTAATAACATCTAACCTCAGTTCACTCTGGTATTCAAAATGCTCCAAATGGATTATCTTGGAAGGTATTACAAGGTGAATAGGCTCCTAACATACAGTTATGCAAGACAAATGCTGTACTTACTGAGTTTTTCTGGCTGAACTTGATACCTCTGAAAACCAACATTTACAAGAGAAGTGTTGACAAAGCCTTTAAATATGGAATTGTAATAGAGGTGTTAGACTAAATATATTAGCATGTATATGAGAAGATTGAATAAAATTGTAGCTTTTCTCCAGATGAGGTCAAATCCTGTAAAGAGAAAATCAAGGTCTTTGTACTGAAGTACGGCATGCAGGGCAACTTTTTCAGATGTATGGAATGCTTTACCTAGAACAGGCTTGGCTAAATCCTTCTGTCTGCTTATGTGGTATAAAGTGAATTTAAAATAACCGGAGCAACAAGCAGAGATTTTCCTGCTGCAAGGGAATCCTCTGCCTGCAGAAAGATCGTAGCAGTATGGAAGTATCTTGTGCATTGGTCACATTTTCACCCTTGAAATGAATGAGAGCCATTTGCCACACGTGGACAGTGGCTGGGGTGGGGGCAGTGGAGCAGGCTGACACTGAGGTATGCTTGCTGAGGCTCTTCATTTGGTGGAAAAATAAAAGGACCTACTTCTAAATACAGATTGCCTGGGATTAAAGCATTACAATCAGCTTTTTTTGCAGCCCTTCTCTCCACCATCTCCAAATATAGACCAGCTAGAGTGGAAAATGTAACTCTTAGTGCAAATGTATTCAGTACACAAAATTGGTATGTGCCTATATATTGGTAGGTTAACCACTTTGTATGCTGTACTGGGACTTTTAGACCTATGTACTCAGACAGCTATTTACGTGCTGGGATTTTTCACATAATTTAGGGGTACGCAAGATCATACTGCTAGTTTAAAAATGTAAATCCATTTATATAAACATGTGCAGCCAATATGGATTTCTGTACATGTGACAGCACCAAAACCATGAATGAACCGGGATGAACAAAGTTAAGTCTGATAGTGTATAAACTCATTAGGATTCTAGACAAAAAACACCAGAGACTTTAAAATTAAAAAGGGAAATGTTTATGTTGGATGATCTTGAAAGTATATAACAATACCAGCAATGTCAGTTGTCGTTTTCTTCATTCTAATGTCACCATGGACATCCCAAATTCCCTGTGAATATCCAGCCATGTCCCGTTTTAAAACAAACTGACCCTTCCATAAGTATTCCTTTTAACTATTAATATGTGTTGTCGAACAAACACACACTTGCATTTATGTGTAGACAGATGTCTATGATCTATGCTTTCCCTTGTGCTAATGATTTAAAACAGAAATATTTAAATTCAAATGTGTTTGTCTCCTTTGTTAAAATAGTTTGCTACTTGAATAACGGAATGGTGTAGTTTTTAAGAAACTATATGAAACTAAAACATCATGTAGCCACACTTGATGTCTGATGAATAAAGATTGTGTTTTTATGTACAAAGAATTTTTGTGGTGTCACTGATATGACATGACTTGGTTACAACCAATTTGGGGAGTGGCCTTATAGTCCTCATTCTATTCATTAAAACTTCAGAAGAAACTAGGAGGCATTTGGGATGAATGACACTACAGGAGCAAATTTACTCAGATGTCATTTACTCTCAGGTGCCGTTTTGCTGGCATAGATGGTAATTTGGACTATCATTACGTTGTAACATGTAAATATTGAAATTGTAATTTGCACAAAAATTTTTTTTTCTCGTAGGATTAACATAAGAATAATATCAAAGATGGAGGAAGGAGTTGGTTATCTGGTGTGGTCCTACTCCCTTGCATCTGGAAGTTTCTTAGTTTTCATATATTGAAAGCATTTGTGGCCTGTTTTTTACAAAGTGTAAGAGGTGGAAGAAGAGTCTGAGTAAGGAAGTAAGACAGGGCACAGAGGAGCCTAGGGAGAAAGCTAAGGTCCAGAAAGTCTAGTATGAAACCCATTTGCTTGTTGAAATAACTCCTATTTGCAGCTGAGAATGCTCATCAAGTTCCAAATACTTGGCTGCAGTTCTCTTTCCATAAACATTGGAGTCACATCATACATGTCTACAGGGCTCAGCCACACCTTTTCTGCCTTTGCCTCAGAATCCCTGCCTCTAGTGGTGCAGCCAACACAGCAGTGCAGAACACTCTCCTTATCGTTCCTAATTCCTCCTTTTAAAGTTTGTTTTGGGGCAGCAACAGGCAAAGCCTTTCCTTCACCTCTCTCCAATTCAGGGTCGCTGATTTCGTCGGACATTGGCAGAACAGGTTTTTCTTATGCTTCACGAGAGCCTGAGCTTAACCTACATGTTGATAGAAATAGCTAGTGATGTTTTAACTTTAAAGAAGAGTTTGAAGCTTTAGGGGCTATCTCCACCCTGTTGACCTATTTAGCCTAAACAGATTGCCAGAGCTTCAGGGATGCCAAAGGTTGTGCTAGCTAGTTCCATTTGGGTCTCCCACCCAAACAAAAGGGTGGAGAATTCCAGACTCAGTGTGATTCAGGAAGGCCAAAAACCCTGTAAGACTCCATTAAAAATATTTATTTTTCATTTTTTAAGCCAATCCAGAAGAAACAGCACATCCTTTTTGCCTTTAACTCAAGCGCGAGAGAAATTTGTACCACCACTGAAGGAGGAAATTCTGCGTACCTGATCTTATTATTGTGTTTTTAAGCACAACCACAATGATTGTAAGTGGAGTGTTTTGGTTAAAACAGAGGCCAGTCTACCACTTGGGATGTTTTGGTTGTTTGCATTTATACGTGCATGGTAAAATGTAGTGACAGCTCTTTGCCTGTGTGTTGACAATGTATTTGCAGGTAAGGTTACTTGTAGTTACCGTGTGAAAAGCAAATCCTGGGAGGTACCTGCCTGTACTGATAGCAACAGAGTCTTCTGACTTATCTGCATTTTAGGTGTAACATACATATAAAACTCAGCTTGTTCTTGGTGCTGACAGGCTTTGCCAAAATGGACTGCTCTCTTGCTTTCCCCGATACCCATTGGAAGAACCCTAGGAAACATTTCATTATGCCATAAGTATCCTGAAAAGGAGCGCAGCAAAAAACTTTCTCTGGTGCATAGCAGAAGTGGTAGCTACAAATTACCGGTTAAGGGTTTTCCTTATTCAGACTTGCACTGGTTTTGGCTCGGATAGAGTTAAATGTCTTCACAGTAGCTTGTATGGGTCTATGTTTTTGATTTGTGATGAAAACAGTGTTGGTAACACATGGTGTTTTATTTATTGCTGAAGGGTGCTTACACAGAGTCAAGGCCTTTTCTGCTTCTCACACTGCCCTGCCAGCGAGGAGGCTGGGGGTGCACAAGAAGCTGGGAGGGACACAGCTGGGACAGCTGGCCCCAACTGACCAAAGGGATATCCCAGACCACATGCCATCGTGCTCAGCGATAAAAGCTGGGGCGGGTGGAGTTTGGTAGGGGCTGACATTGCTTGGGGACTGGCTGGGCATCAGTCATTTGGTGGTGAGCAATTGTTTTCTTTTGCATCACTTGTTTTTCTTGGGTGTCAATTTTTCCCCTCCATTTTAAAAAATAATTAAACTGTATTTATCTCAACCCACGAGTTTTCTCACTTTTACCTTTCTGATTATCCCCCCAGCTTCACTGGAGAGGAGTGAGCAAGCGGCTGTATGGTGCTTAGCTGCCTACTGGGGTTAAACCACAACAAGATTTGAACTGCCACACAAGCCCATCTGCCTCTCTTCTGAATCCCTGGAAATCATAGTTCAGAATGTGGTTTGGGTACTCGTCATGAATGTGCATCTACAGTGCTTAATCGGCCTTGTTTCTGCTCTGCTGTGCTCCTAACCAGTTTTATTCCAATAGTAGTGGAGAAGAAGAATAGAGAAATTGGATGAAATTAATCTGTCTAAATATAAACATCTACAATAAAAATAATCACTTTTGGCTCCCTTTGTAGTCAATGGAGAGAAACAAACATTTGCAGAGTATGATTCATCTCATTCCGACGTAGGTGCCTAAACTAGTTTGGATGAATCATGTCCTAAAAATGCCCGATTCTCTACATAATGAGAGCCGCTGGTGACAACTTCAGGTGTAGGTTTCTTTGCTTTAGAAACCCTTATCCAAAGGGAGATGAAGTGAATCTCACCTAAGGAGATCCTAAGAACAGATAAACTACCACATAAGGCCAGACCATCTAGCTTAGTATCACCAATGACTGATGCCTGAGACAACATACTTAAAGAATAATGCAAGACCAAGGCAAGTATTATCTTTCTTCATTATACTCTCCCAGCTTCTGGTAGTCAGCAGATTACAGTCTCCATGTGCCAGAGGTTTCCCCCCCGATCATTGCTTATTGTAGCTATTAGTGATGTCTTCCATGCATTTGTCTAGGCCAATCGATTAATGTACCCCACTAACCCTCCCCATCATACCCTCCTCTGAGGCTTCAGGATTCCTGTCCAGGATTAAGAGTGTCCTACTATTCCTAATCTGTCCATGTGTGGAAACTGTTTCAATTTAATCACTCGGATACTTTTCTCTATACTCTCTCTATTTCCATTATATCCTCTGGGAACCAGAACTGCATGTTCTATTCAACAGATATGTACTGCACGGATCATATTGATGTATTTTGTTTTCAATTACCTTCCTAACAATTCCTAACATTCTAGCTGTCTTTTTGATCACTACTGAGCATTACGCTATTTTTGTAGATAATTATTCACCATCACTCCAGAACTGGTTTCCTTAACAGTGAAAATTAATAAATTAATGAACCGTAAGGTACTTTTTCCTGTGTGCATTGCTTTACGCTCGTCAATAGTAAACTTCAAATTCCATTTTCTGTCTTAGCCCTAGAATATTCTGAAATTTTTCTGCAATTCTTTGCATTTATCTTGATTATAGCTACTCTGGTTTATTTTATATGATCTGCAAGTATTGCTGCCTTCTCGTTCATCCAGTTCCTGTGTAAATTTGTTAAACAGAACAGATTATTAATAATAGATTAACATAGGACAACAGAGATACACTCCTATAAAAAGTGACCTCTTAGCCTCAATCTTTGCTTTGTATATTTTAAGCGGTTGTTTATCCTATAACAGCTTAGTTTTTTTAAAGTTTCTTTGACAGAGGATCTCACCAAAAGCTGTTAAATTTTATGGTGAGTCTTTGCCAGTTGGAGATTACAAGGGGTTTTCACCACAGAGAGAGAAAGTGAATTGTGAAATATACATTGTATAAGCAAAGAACTGGGGTATTACGTTGTGGAGGAAAATCACGGAAGATCTTTTTATAATAAATAACAAAGGGATTCTGTGGAAAAGGGAAAGAATGGAAAAAAAAGATAATTGCTTTCATCATACAATAAATTAGTTTAAATTGGTTGCGATTCTAGTACTTGGAAAGAGCAAGATTCAAAGGAGGAATCTTCCCTCTCCCTCTGTTTCAAGCCTGCTGCTTTAGAGTCTGCCTGCTTCTAATGTGAAGCTGTAGCACACCATGCAAAGTATAAATATGGATTCCTTCAGAGGTTTGATGACATTTTGTTGGAAGACACAAACATGTTTCTTGCAGATTTGTGATCTGCAAGAATTCCATGTGTGCCAGTATGTTGGGGACCATGCCATAGATCACAGTTCAAAATTGCCAGTTCACTCTATTTATTTACCTGGGTTAATAGAAACAAAAGAATATTGAACTGCAATTAAACTGAACTTGGAAAAGGATTTATGAAACCTTGTCAACTGTGTTATCCAACACAATACCATTTGTGGGAGAACAAAGATTGTTCATTTAGAATATGTTGAAACCATAAGTGAAATCACCTTACAAATATTTTTCTCCTTGAACGGATAACATCTGACAGACGGGAAAACAATGCCTAACCCACTATTAACCATTACCAGGTTACCATTATAGTTAATTAGCAAGGCATTACCCATAATCCTCTGAAGACAATCGTTTTCTGGCTGTCACCCAGGCCTGCTGCAGTATAGGCTCACTGACTCCAGAAGACTGACAAGAGCTTTTTTCCTGCAAGAAGTATGTTGTGAAAGAAGCCTGGTGAAGGTGAAACACATGTTGTTACTTCAGCTTTAGGAGACCAATTTGATCACATTAGCTGGCAGTACTTCTGATGTTCATTTCAATGTCAGGGAAATTTCTACATCGAATTTCAAAACATAACTTTATATATACTAATTGCTTTTTCTCTTCGGCAGATACCTAACTTTAACTAGAAGCTAATTTGAAACCTGTGCCCTTGTTGAGAACTCATCAAGAGATCATGAAAATCAGGCCACAGTTTGAAAAACTGCAAGGTTTTTTAACTCTTTGAAGAGAAGAGAAGAGTTTAACGTCTTCATTAAAGATCTGGATGATGGGGCAGAGTGTATCCTCACTAAGTTTGCTGATGACGTAAAACCGGGAGGAGTGGCTGATATACCAGATAGTCTTATTGGACTTCTTTACAAGGATGGCCTGACAGTGATGCTGAGCATGCTTATGTGAGAGATGTGTGTTTCCTCTTTGGACTGTGCCGATATGGCCCACCTCCTGACCTGGAAGATGCTAGCATTACTGTGGCAGCAGCCCATTCAACTGCTGAAATGAATGAAGTGCCATGCTTTAATCCATAATGATGTATCTTGATCACTAAAAAGGAGAGTCAGAGACCTTCAAAGTGGTAGCTCCCAGGTAGCCGACCGGTATGTGGATGAACCATGTAGTAAGCATGTCACTGGACTGTCAGAACTTTATTACACACAACTTGAGAACAGTCCAGCAAATATCAACACTGACCACTTCAGACAGTAAAGGAACATAAATAGGGATTGCTAAGGTTCTGTTCCTTACAGGATTTCTGACTCACAATGATAAACTGTTTCTCATGCACATCCTGGTATTTAAGCCCCCACATTTTCAAGGTTAATTTTCAATGACCTTTGAAAAGAACTCTTGTTTTGCCATTCCTTTCATACTTTTGACCCATACTTTTATTTTAGTAATATTCTAGCTGGTGATGCCAGAAGAAGTGAAGATCAGAAAGAAAAACATATGCCATTATTCAGCAGTCTCATGGCTCAACCAGGCTGCATTCTCCATAACCTGCATTCAGTGCTTTGCTCACTGAAACACCAGTGTGCAGATTGCATAGCCCAGAACCCATGTTGCATTATAGGATCTGTGTCAGGGGGGTATGGGAAAAGAAGACCTCATGTGACAGTCACTGCACAGGAGACGGTGTCTTAGCACATCCCTTTTGTGGAGAAAAATTCATTAAAAAGAGAGTATATATATGCAAGGGCTCATTCACCTGCTTTTCTTCCCATCCCATCTGCCAGTGTCTAGAAGCAACAGAAAGACCAAGGTTTCATGGCTTTACTGGTGACAAAGGATCCCTCTGTGAATTTTGTTGATGGGCTGCTGATGAGAGCCGCTTGGCAATCTGCATTGGTTCATGGGTCAGGAATGGTGAGGGACAAAAATGGAGCATGTGAGAGAAGACTGCCCCAGTAAACTAAGTAGCCTTGGACAGATGTGCATAAGCTCACCTGGGATTCAGAACTTAGACACCTCCTCACCAAAGCACACTGAGAGTCTTCATCTGGAGGGCAGGACCTACTCGAAATGTACTGACAAAGGCATTCCTCACAAAAATTGTCTGTGGGTACCACCTTCATTATAAAGCTAGAGCATAAAGACAGGCTCCCCATCCTCCTCTATATAATAACCTAATGGTGTGAGCCTTCAGCCTGGAGGTGTAGGAAATCTGGATTCAGGCCCTCTTCATCTTAAGGAGCTGCAGATTCAGATCTCCCACTAGAGTGTCTTAATCCTTGGCTGTGGGGGGAGCATAAGGAAGTGATCTTAGTCCATTTTGTCAAAGTAAATGCAAAAAAAGGAGCCAAGATTCATTGGGCCAGAGAAAAAGAGGGAGATCTGGGCAATTTCCTGAGGGAAGGGAGTCCTGGACTCTTGATCTTTACTTTCAGAGAACTGTTCCTGTATATTATATCAAGAAGTCACTGGATAAAATGAACTGAATTGAAAAAAAACCCAAAACAAACCCTTTTCAGGGGCCTAAGTCTTTTTGCTTCTAACCATAGGCCCTTTCATTGCTAACTTTTATGGCGCTATATTGCTTTGATGACCCTGTTGTGAATTCCCTTCGTTTTACTGTAGCAAGCATGGTGGCCTGTTACTATAGCTTTCCTTCTGAGAACAATGACATGACTGTAAGCTACGCCTGTACATGCAGAATGTGTGGCGCACATTTTAACCTCACTTCCCGGAGCAGAGGTATTATTCTTACTTTGGCTCGCTTAGTAAGTTCAGTAAGGGGCGGGAGAAGAATAATGGAATCCTGGAGATCTGGCTCATGAGATACAGCTGTGTGCCGTGAGTAAAGCCCCCTTTGGAGATATCATTTGGGGCCAATTCCTTTATTTTGTAGTCAGGCAAAACTCCCATTGACGTCAATGGGAATTTTCCTTCCATAAAAAATGGGGACTCAGGTTTGGCCCTGACTTTTTGTCAGCTTGGGCCATTTCAGATAGTGCCAGTATTCTGAACACCCATTGATGGGCAGAAAGCTTCTGTAATGTACTTAAGATATCCTTAGTTTGGCATAAAAAGGTAAAGATAAGGAAAAACAACTCATCAGCCAGCTTTTTTTCAGTATTCCCAAACGTATCTTATATGAATAGTTGGACCTCCTCAGATGCATAAGGATAGCAGGTATTTTGAATTTAATCTTTCAAAAATGCTTTTTAAATCAGACATCTGGTAATAGCTTGTAAATAGAAATGTTAATAAAAATGCATCATATTCAGGAATATTCACAATGTGAACCACTTACTCCACCCCAAGCTTAGGAAAAGTAAATGTTATCCATTTTCACATAGTTTTTTTAGCCAAAGTCTTTTAAGCATATAACTTTACAGCTTTCATAAAAAGGGCATAAAAATGAAAAATGTGTTTTGCAATGAATCTGCCACTGATACGAGTGTTCAATTAAATGGACCGTGCAAGAAAAGAGGAAAGATTTGCTACTGGGATATTGCCAATGATATCCTTTGACACTTCTATGGTCTCATGTGTTCCTGATCAAGCAGCACAGAGCACTGGAAAATCCCAAACCAATAAGCTTGAAACCAGAGCAGTCCGCATACGTTTGATATGCAGTCAGAAGAGGCTGATTTGAAATGATTGGCACTGAACTATGGCCTTTCTATTAACTTACCTTAAACCATTTTTACCCTTTTGTTGACACAGAACTTCACCAACTCTATTTATACCCTGAAAAACTGCATGTTTCTGCTTAGACAACAGATTCAAACTGTGTTTTTACTAGTGGCAGCCATTTGGGATTCTTTCCTACCACACTGTATCCTATTTCACTTTTAAATCTTCTCTTCTGGACACATACAAGATTCATAATTCTGTAAAATCTAGTTACCAAACTTGGTAATTTATCATTGACATTACCCAGTGAAGTATGTAACTGGTTTTAGTCCAGTTCCTAAATTTGTGTATTTTGTTCCCATCACAGAAATTTCAGCGTTCCTGATACAATTCGGTACAGTTCCCAGTGTCAGATCATGGTAGCCATGCATGCTGTACTGCAGGTGCAGAGACAAGAGTGCCAACTCTTCTGTCTTGTCCTTTCGCTCCGGCTCCAACTCTCTCTCCTATGACCCCAGGATGCCTGTGCTTCTGTGCACTTGGTTTGAGGATAGATGAGCATGAAATAAGGACTGGTTTAAACCCTTAGTAGCCGATGGATGTCGAGATTGTCATGGGTAATAGGGTTGCTTCCCACCTTTGTGGTGTAGGTTCCTAGGAGGAGTAAGGAAGGCATGTTCCAGGGAAGAAAAGACAGGATGTCTTCTGGTGGCAGAAAGCCTGCCTGCAATCTGACCCGGGAACCAGTGTTGGATTCCCATGGTTTCTCTACCTGTGATGTTTTGATTTTGGTGCAATCTCCTGAACACCAGAGCCATTGGTTTTGGGAGACAACTCCTCTGCTGTTCCCTCATTAGGACAACAGCTACTTATTCTGATAGAAGAAAGAAAAGGAAACCCTATGAAAAGGGTACATAAATGATTCCATCATCTACTCTGTCACACGCTCATGCTCAGAGAGATGCATTTAGAGCATAGTAGGAGCTCTTAACAAAGAAAGTGTGAAAAACAGAATGTCACAGAGACCATTTTTCCTTGTAAAGCTAAAAAGTGGAAGTGCATCATGAATATATTTGCATTCTTGCCTCTCGCTGGCTTACCTTCCGTAAAGCTGAGGTCTTCCTTTTCCAGTGCTACAAATCTGGGATCATACTTATAATGATTAAATTCCCTTAAAGAAAAATAAGAAAGAGTGAAAAAGAATTATTTTGTTGTGGCCAAGGAATGCACAAACTATTGGAAGAAGAATTTTATAACTGCTTAACACAACATAACAGAGAGGTTATGCCAGTCTTCAGGATAAAAAAAAAATCTCATGAGGAATTCAGCTTCTTACTTGCTGTTCTCATGTAATTGCATTCTCATCTGTGCAGCTGTCATTTAGTTCTAAGTATAAAACTACTATCAAATTTATTTTTCATATGCAAGAAATCCTATTTCCATCAGTTCAAGATTCATCTGCTATGACTGAATTTGTTTTCTTTCACATGAGGAAAGATATGTAGCTTATTTGTCAAACAAATGACCTGTAAAGGACCTGCCACTGCTCTTCCAAACACGTTCAACTCAGATATATCTTGGTGTTTGTTGGTGAAGAATGCAGTTGTTCAAGATCTGGCTCTCTTCATGGCAACTCGCTCAAGTTCCATCTTTGGCTGCATTGAGCACTGCATCCTCAGCAGGCACATCTGGCTCCCTGCCCTGCATATGGACAGTTGATCCCTACAATAGAGAAAATGGGACAGATCTCAATCTCAGGGACAAGTGCCACGGCAGACCTTGTGACTGCTAAATGTGTTTCCTCCTCAGAACAGGACAATCTCGTCCATGCTCCTCCTGGGAAAAATCTTCGCCCTGTGCTAACCCCTGTATCATACCTTAGCATTATCTGGGAGAGTATTAATTGTCTCATGTCAAAACTGGGATGTATTCTAACAATTATATTTAACAGATGTTCCTGGGAAATTGTTCACACCGATGTCCTCACTGTAACCTTTTTACTAGTGTAAACATAGTCCAAAATATCTAAAATCCACCCCATTAAATCTGGAACACTAAGGAGTAAGCTTGAATTGGTTTGCATGGAAAGCACACATTTTAGTGTGTTATGAGTTCTCATTGGTCTTTCTGACTTAAATTGAAGTCTCACTGAATATTGCCATTTAGTGGTAATTTGGGAACAGAGGAAAAATGCTGAAGACAAGTAAGCACACCATTAAGAAATAAACTCAAGCCTTTGAAAATGTCAAATAAACGTATCTATGTAACTTTTAAAACAAATGATGGACATCTCTCTAGACTGCTGAAATCATATTATTCCTCCATTTTTTTCCATAACTTTATTCCCTTGTCTAACCAGGAATAATTCAGTGCAGCTGAAATTCGGCAGCTGAAATGAAGTGCAACTGGGACTAATCCCAGTAAAGTAACTTGCCTCATGCCAGTCAATGACTTTAGTACAATGAGTCATTTTAATTGCATCATGAGTGTCCAAAACACCTTCTGTTTCATTGACCTCTTGGAAAAGTGAAGGCTTCTTGTTGGGATAAGTCTTTTTTATTTCTTTCCTTGTTCCAATGTGTGTATGTTTGTCTATGAGATGTATAGAGGACTATAAAGAACTGAATCATCAAACTGCAGATAAAATGAACAGTGGTGTTCAGAACAAAGCAAGATGACTGGCAAACATAAAACCCTTTTTGATTCCTTTTCAGTCCAAGTGAGAAAATAAACAGAGATAACATTAAAATCTAAAAGAAAGACTAGTCATGTTTTGCATATTGCTACATGGACACCTTCAGAAATGAAAACTTGGCATTCTCACATTTGTTGAAGCAAAGAGAAAATACAAATCTGTATTTGCAACTGTATCATTTTTTCCTCAATTATTTCAGACCTTTCATCTATTGTATCATGAACTTCTTTACAAAGAAAAACAAACAATCCAATAATATAATTTATGCAATTTCATGGCTCTAATTTCCTTTCTTGTGTAGTGGTCAAAAAGAGTGTGTTTATCCTATTTTGGTTACAGAGCATTTTGGCAAAAACTAAATTTTGGAATAATTTCCTTGACATTTGACTTACCAGTGTAAAGGAGAATGAAGAAGTAAAAAGAGGATTTTCCAACTGGAATCTTTCCATTTGGTGCTACCACTTATTCTGTGGCAATCAGCAGCTATTCAAAACCCTCATCAGATACAACCAGTGAATGGTATTTGCATGTTAATACATATTTTATTTTGTTTTGTTTTGTTTTGTTTTGTTTTGTTTTGTTTTGTTTATTACAGACAGTGTGGTTTGTTTACATGCAAGTTTGAGGTAGCAGTTCACAGTGATTTTAAGAAATGTTGTTTGATAAATAATCTAAACCTGTTCCTAATCTGCATGAGACCTAGGCTTTAGGAAATGAAAAGAACTTCAGGAGGTCACTATTCTGAAGAAGATCTTTGCAGGATCAGGATCAGGACAAAAGTGTTCCTGGAATTCCTTCTCAGCCAAAGATAATGTTTCAGGGAATCATCACAGGGGAAAAACCATGCATGGTACATTGATACGCAAAATTCCTGCACAATACCTCTGCATCACATTGAATCCCACATTAGCCCAGTATAATTTGTGCAATGTATAGGCTTGAGTAGGCCTCTGCATAGTTAAAATAGATTTATAGAGCTGTGTTTTCTTTACTTGTCAGGAGAGTTGTTGAAAAAAATACCCCATAATAGCAGGAAGTGGGAATAAAGTGGGAATGTGGTTACATGTAAAGATAGAAACCCCTAGTAAACACTGTACTCTGAGACTGAAAGGCTATGGACGTGTTATTAAGCCCATTAAAGTTAACAGGAGGAGTTCTGACCATGAGAATGAGTGCAATTCACATACAGACTCGAGCTCAGTGAACAAGTTTGCACAAAACAAGAGCAAACCTGAAACCTTGCGAAAAAAACTTGAACTGAACCAAGCCTTTTCCTGAGGGTTGGAAAAAATTTGATTAATTGTTTAATTTTCACATTCCTCATATTTTCCATTTTCAGCTGGGAGAAAAAGTGGACAAGAGAGTATTTTGTGATATTTTTACTGGCCTGACTGAAGCTGAAGAGGTATTAGAGGTAATCTCATGAGAAAATTTGACCTTGCAAGATTTCCTTTTGATTTCCAGAGCCAGAAGATTCAGATACATTTGGATAGACTTTGAACAAACATCCAAAATTCTGCATGCTTGTCTGAACTGAAGATCCGAATGTTTTGATACGCCCTCTGTCCTCTCCTTGACAAACACACATGTATATTGTGCATGTATTTGCATGTGTTATTTGTGAATCTTGGGAAAATACATGTACATTTAGGCTCTTGTCAGAGGGGTTTCTCGGCAGAAGTGCTAATTCATTACGGGAAATAAAAGTTGATATAAAACATAAGTGCTAAGTACTCCAGAAAGTACATTATGAAAAATTGTTGAGCTATATGCAGTCTTCAGTCTCATTAGGAAGTGAGAAAGAGATGGCAAGGAAAAAATTAACTTGTCAACATAGCCATATATAATTTCAAAGAGCACAATGTGAACACAAGATGTTGCACTGACCATTCAAATAAATCAGAAAGCTGTGAATTGTTTCAGAGATTTATTGATTTAATTACAGATCATAACACAATGTGTTTGTTCTAAAGTAATCTTGTAAAAAAGGAAAAACATGATGTATTTGCAGCTCTTGGACAGAAAAGCAGATCCTTTGAAACTGGTGAGTTACGGACTGCATGTGAATCGTACATTTACTGTGCAAAGCTTTTAAAAAGTTTCTATAGAGAAGAGCAGCATCAACAGGGCATGTTAAATGCTAGAGATTCCAATGGAGATCTTTTTGACCTCAGAGCAGCTGAAGATTTCTCTATGATTTTAGTCATCACTGAAACCTGAAACAGCAAAGGAGCACACTGACCAGGAAGATAATTTAGCATGGGAAAATCATTGGTTCTTTTCAGCCTTGCACACAGACAGCACCTAAAAATAACTACCCTGCAAAACTTGTACTGAGTCGGAGGGAGCCTGAAGAAAGTTACCTGATGCTCCTATCTGAATATTTGCCAGCATTTCAATATTTAAATACCCTGATCAGAAAAACTCATTAGAGTTAAGCACAAGCTAAAGTCTCCTGAGGCAGTTCACATGCTGAAGGTTATGCATGTGCTTAAGTGCTGCCCTGGGGCAGGTCTGCGTAGATATGGAAGCCAGTATACTGAAGCAGTACTGGGAAGCAGGAGCAAACAAACAGACATGTAATATGGATAAGAAGAAAAAAAAGCAAATAGCCACAACATAGTGGAAGAGAAGTCACAATGATTAAATTCACTGTCTTATGATGGATCCTTTTGTCTAAGGCAGATTTTCCTCCTCAGGAGATGCTGCTGAAAAACCTTGGTTGGGTTGTCCAAAGAACCCACAAGGCACATGAGAGGTCTTTTTGCCATAACAGCACACCACAGTTTACACGTATATTTAAACAATACTTGTAATCCAGACATTTCAAAGATTTTGATTTTCAGGGACTTGGTTCATCCAGAATGGGACCAGAGTAAGCTTGTGTGTGCTTACTGTGAGCAGTCAGGGTACAAGGCCCAGTGAAATGGGAAATGAAGTAAGTGAATTAAACTTAGTGTTTTAGACTAAAAAGTATCACCTCCTATAAGGGATGGGGAGCGAACTTACCAAAGCCACAAGGATTCCTCTCTACCTGACTTTTGGTCCATGTTCTACATGCAGGGAGATGAAATTAAACATAAATGAATGTGATTTCTTTGGGACAAAATTTAATTTTCCAGGCTGTCCGCTGGAAAAATTAACCTCTAAACTAAATCTCTGGGATTTAATTTGGGCCTGATTTTTATTGCTCCTTAAGGAATAGAAGTTAGTAACATCTAAAATAGTGTAACCTACATCTCCCTCAGAGCTGGAATAAACAGAAATTTTAATGATCTATAAAGTTTTATGAGTGACTGAACTTTAGTCAGCAGTGTTTCTGTGGGACTTCTAGAAACATCAAAAGAATAAAAAAGTCCAAATATAACACCATTCCACTTTGGTGGCTAAGAGTTAATAAAGTTAAAACCTCTTCCATACTCTGTCATTTAACTCCGTATCATAACTCTTGTTATACTAAGGTTCATTGCCAAGAATTCATAGTAGTAGAAGCAGCAAATGAAAAATGGCCAGAAAGACCACAGTTTTGTCAGGCAAAACAGTTCAGGTACAAGATTTTGGTGGCTGTGAAAGAAGGGGAGGTGGCCAAGACTACTTGAGTATAACAGCCTCCCCATATTCTGCAATTATATAACGAGTTTAGTCATTAATATCCATTAGCTGTCTCAAAGTCCTGAGCAATCCAGTGCTATAACCCCTCCCAGACTGCATCAAGCCAAAAGCCTAAAGAGGTTCCCAAGACCTAAGCAAACAGAATAATAATGATAGCTGGGAATAAACACCTTTGTTCAGTAGAATTAATCATTGCAGTGCTAGAGTCTGTGACCAGGTCATTACTTTAAAGGCAGGTCCTGATTGTGGCAGCTGAGCAACCATAATGGAAAAGCTCATATGCAGAGGCATGAAGCAGTTCTTTCATAACACGTAACTAGGCCAAGGGAGCAAGACCTTATGAGTGACAAGCTGAGCTGGAACTGGCCACCTTGTCACTAGTGTAAGCAGGAATACTACTATGGCTATAGGATACTGCCATTACCTAGGGGTGACATTCACTGACTGGCAGAAGAAGAAATGAGAAGAGAAAGAGGATAACTCTGTGTAAGGCAGAGAAAGCAGATGAAGCAGGACAATCTGAGACTGACACAGCACTGCCCCAGAAACTGAGTTTATCTTGCTGAGTTATACGGAAACCCTCGCTCTCCAGTTGGGTGTAGGTAGTGCTAACCACCCACAGCCTCTGTTGCAGCCATTAGTAGGCTTGAAACCTCAAAGACATACCTGCAGAGCTGAGAGGAGGAGGTTGTGTAGTTTCTATAAGGCACCTAACTTGCTACTGATTTCCATGGGAGGTTAGGCATCTAAATGTTAAGTTAGGCACCTAATGCCTTTCATGGGCCTGGCCCCTTATCCTTACCCTTATCCTTACAAAAATAAGGTGATTTGGATTCCTTAGTAACAATTCCAAAGAGAGATTCTTCATGGTCACTACTACCACTTCTACAAGTAGCAAGGGTTCCTGTGTGGTGTGCAGGTCAGAGGCAAATAGCAAAGGATACAATTCCTCTCCATGTCAGTCATGGTGGATGAACTCAGTGGGAGTCAGATGGAAGGATAAGACAAATATAAAGTGAAGAGGGTTTAGCAGATATGCTGAAATCACAGCTTTGCATTTGCTTGGCTAGTGCAGGAGGGGAGTTATGGAACTTATTTCTCTGTACCCAGACGAGGAAGCCTGCAGGGGAGGTTAAATTAAGAATTCTCCATAGCAGTTTTCCTTATGCATAGGGGACAGGAAGATGAAAGCGTAGAGGTGGCTGAGGAAGAAGCAGACGTGGTGATCAAGGCTGTCATCTTTGTCAGATCACAGGCAGGAGCTGACAGTTTGATAGGCCAATATATTTGACAGATAGGGTGAGGCTAAATGTGAAGGATCTTAAAGGCAAAGATAAGATGCTTGTGTTTGAAAATGCGAAGCCACTGGAAGGCCATGAGGAGAGTGGTGAGGCAGCCAAAGCAATGAGCCAGGAACATGGTTCTAATCTCAGTGTTTTGAATGGAAGTGAAGGCAGCAGTAGTGCTGGAACATGGCTGGAGACCAGATTATTACAGACGAAGTGCAAAATGATGGGATCCTGCTATGAGCCGTAGCTGGCTGCTGAGAGAAAGGATGAATCTGTGAGCTATTATGTAGGTGGGGGCAAATAGACTTGGATCATACAGTGACTGAAAGAAGGAGCAGAATCTAAAATGTTCCCTGATGATGGGCTGGAGGAAGTGTGAGGTTAAGAGCAGTGAAAAAATCGGGGAAGACGGACAGAAAATTGAGTTTTAGCCATTACTGATTGTCAGAGATGTGGAAGTGAAGTGTTAGAATGAGAATTACATAGAGAAAGAGATAGTGAGAGATTTGGGAATCATTTGCAGAGATGAATTTTTAGGGGAAGGGCAACTACAAATGGGATAGAGCTAGAAGATCTTTAAAGAAATATTTCTGCCTCCCTGGCTCTCTTCTCCTGATGTCCAGGCAGCTGGAAAAATCATGGGCATCCCAATAGCAATTCTTCCTTCTTTGCTTACTAAAAGCATAATTTTCTTAATTTTGTTATGTTTTTCTCACTTCTATAATAGGTTGTGCACGGGGTGCACAGCCAATTGACTCAGCTCCAGATATTCCAGATACTGATAGGGGTTACTGGCAATACCGGACACAATAGAGCTTGTGAGTTTTATGAAAAAGGACAATAATTTCCATGTAGTGACAGGACCCATCCCAAAATGTGACAATCTAGCGGATGCACAATGGACCCAGTCTTCTATGGATTTGATATGAAATAGTGTGGATATGTGACAAGGCCCTGGGTATTCTTAAAGCAGCTTTATGTGGCTTCTTTAATTTTCACAGTGAGATAATCCTGTGCTTTTCTATCTGGTGAGAAATGAGAGTCCTGATGGGAGTTACCAGATTGGCAGACCGGGAAATACTTGATGGACATGTCATTCTTATCAAAACCACCAACTCTGCAGCCAGGTTGGATTAAGTCCCATCAGCATCCCATGGTTCAGCCCCCCCGTCCCCCCCGTCATTCTTGTTGATGGACATGACACCCTCCCTGCCAGCCTCAGGAGGAGAGGGGCAGTAAGGGCTTCTGTGCACTTTTTTGCTCACTCCTTTAATCCCAGAGTGGCAGACTTGGTCTCTGCTGTGAGACACCAGGAGAAGCTGGCCTTCAAACTTGCTCCAGGACCCATCTCATGACAGGTTTTAACTCCATCAAAGAGTATCAACAACATTCTCACAGATTTCTGCTGAGAAACCAAGGCCAAAAGCCAAGCAAACTGAAGAGATGGTAGTGATTCCTTTTTCCTACTAAACTTCTAGCCAATGTCTAAAAACCAGGGTGATGGCTGAAGTGCTGAGTAATAAACAGAACATCTTACCAATCGTTTTGGCTTAAGAGAAAAAGAAAAGCAGCAAGTCTTTGTATACTTAAAATAATTATTACCAGTTTTTATTAGGAAGAGACCAAACTTGTTCAGCTTCTTTTATAGTAAACATGTCTGGTGGGGTGGAGGGAAAGGAGGGAAAATCACGCATATTTTTTATACAGTCTTGTTGGATAGCTGGCAAGTGCACCTGTAGGGCATATGTGAATGTGTAAACCCACACATGTTCACTTAAAAGGACACCGTCAGCTTGCTTCAGAGCTTTTGTTTGCTCTTTAATCTGCATTATTTTAATACCCTCTTAGAAGCTTAAAAAACGTTATTTATTTCCCTATTGATTTCCTTCTTCTCTTTCCCCTTGTCAAACCCTTTCTGTGTGTGTTTGTTTTGCTTTGTTTTGAATGGAGATAAAATTAACACAGCTGGTCTTATTTAACAGCCCAAACAACTTCAATTTGTACCACACTTTATCAGGCCAGTACGAGCAAGGGTGAGAGCGTCAGTGGATGGTGAGCTGAGTGAGCATGCTGTGGGAGTGCCGCTTCATGGCGTTGTGCTTAGACTGGCCTTTGATAGGACACCAAGGCAACGCAGTTCCTGTTTTGGTCACCTGAACCTGGGAGGGAGGACAGACACATTAAAGAGGTTCAGTTCCTGTAAAAATGTGAGTAGCCACTTGCTGCCCCTTCTTGAACAAAATGGATGAATTAAGAAACTGCAGTGGCCTTCATCCTAGTCTGTGCAGTCAGGTTAACGCCTTTCTGATGGTGCAAAAAGACCCGGTGTTAGTGTAACTAAGAGTGAGAACCTCTATTTTCAATTCTTACTGCTGTTATGAGCATGGGTCTGTTTGCAGTGATGCATAGCTCCATGAAGAGCCCTGAGGGCGAAGGCTGCTCGTCCTTGCCATCGCCTCATGGTGCTGCAGGCATCAGACCCACCAGGAGAAGCAGCCTGGTGGGAGACACTCAGTGAAAGCCCCCTGCCCTCTGCGCTCCCCGTATGTGGGGAAAGAAGGGTGTGAAGAGGAGCTTACCAGAGAAGCAGTGATGGTAGGGAGGCATTTGAGTAGGGAGGCCCATGAGTACTGGGCTTTCCAGGTAGATTGAAGTGAGGAGATAGGAAAGAGTGGAGAAGCGGGAGAAGGGGAGTTTCCTAGTCAATCCACTGTGCAATAGCTCTGCTGTGGGACCTCCAGCTACCCTGGGAGATTTAGCTGCGGTCACTGCTCACTTGGCCATTGTCTTTTGGGTCTGTTCAGAACAGATTAGTTTAGCTGCTGACTCTCATTTTTAGATATTTGATCAAGTGAGTAGGCTAGAGGGAAAGCAACACACGTTCAGGGATCAAATAATGTTTCTGTCTTCAGCCTTGCAGGCTTTGTCAAAATCTAACAATCCCTCTTTAAAGTTCCACGTGGATGAAAGGAGCTTGTGATTTCACCAAACTTTCGCTCAGAAGGAAGGAGCATCGCCTTTGACAGCTTGCTTAACACTGAATGAAAGCGAGAGGGCCTGGCAATGGCACTGTGCTGTTGTTTCTTCTTCCTGATGGCATGCTGGGACCAGCTTGCAAACAAACCCTTGCAAGCAGAAAGTGCAGGAAGGTCTTAGTAAGCAAAGCACCAGGCTAAACCATACAAAATAAGCTGCACAAGAGCTCCAAATCTGGTGTTTCACCTGTTTTTGAGAATTCATAGGATTGCTGTACTTTGGAACGTGACCCTCCAAAGGCTGCCACAAAAGAGCAGAATCTGATCTTGGCAATAGCCGTGGCTACAAAAGCAGTACAAAATAACAGGGTGAAAAGAGAAATTCACACCCAGGCCATTACTGGATTAAGTGTTTTATGTTCCCACACAGTGTTCAGCTATTCTCCAGTACTTCTGGTGTCAAAGAAACATAATACACCAAGGCGAAGAAAATACTTCAAAACGCCGAAACGAAAAGCCACCCTCACACGGAGGTCAGATGTGGCTACTTCTTCCTCTGGGCTGAGCAGCTCCCGGCAGGGCTTTCCCACCTGGGCTGGTGGGATGCCATTTCAGGGCTTCCTTCTGCCATCTTCTGCCTCTTTGCAGTATTGCGAACCGGGGAACAAACGCTTCAGCCTCCTGCACAGGTCTTTGGTTGGTGGCAGCAGGACCTGGGCTTTTGCCCAAGAGCAGAAGATCTGATTATAGTCATACACCGGGAAATAATTGGAAATAACTTGTTTACAACAGTAATTATGCTTTATTGAAATTATGCTCTGAAGTGCTTACAGGCATCCCTGCCTGAGCATCTGGTGTCTGAGCACACGCATGAAGATAGAGAGTAGCTAACAAAGGTAAGAGGCCATTTTTTCCCTGAGCTTTTCACCTTGACCTTGTGCTGCTAGCTGTCCCCTCATCGCCCCGTTGACGGAGGAGCTTTGTCCACCCCAACGAGGTGCCCAGCATCTCTTCAAGGAAGTCTACAGGTTGCATCCTTTGAGACAATAAAGAGGGCAGACAAAGAAGGAAGCAAGAAACCATCTACTTCACAGTAATAGTAGATGGCTGTGCACTTCCATAGGTGCTCAGATGTTTTGCTTCCTCCTAACAAAAATGCGCCCAGTGGCCATAGAACTTTACCATGTATGTCTCAAGAGATAATTGATTGACAGCCCTGGCTTACAGTCGTCCCTTTAATTTGCTCTGACCAGCTAACAGTGATACTGAATACTGCCTTACGCCTGGCTTTTAGATAGGGATTGTCTCCTTGGGCTATTGTAGCAGAATTATACAGAGTAATGGTTATCATCCCCAATCAGTTGTGATGGAGTAAAGACTGTGAGGGACCCTCCTTTGCCCCGCTTTCTTTTAAACTTCCAGACTGAAGGATAACACTCATTCAGTAAGGTGGAAGGCTACTAAATGGACACCTCCCAAAGAGGACAGAGTTGTGTGCGGGGGGGGAGCTCTATGTCCCTTCTGAAGGGGGTCCCATTCTGCTTTTGCCACTGATGCATTTAGTCTTGGCCAAGCAGCTTTCTGGATACGCCTGCCCCCATCTCAGTACACATTAGTCCCTGCCATTGCTGGGTTGGGTATGAATATTTGAAAATATTTTGCATGTGTAAATGTGGCATTATTTCCTTCCAGCTGTATCCATCCACCATGCTGCCAGCTATCTCACAGCGTCCAGGATTTGCATTGGCATTCTGCTGCATTTGTTTTCATATCAGTTAGTAACGTTTTCAGCTTTTGAGAACCTCAGATACAAGCTATATACACACACATATTCTGTGAGGCTTTTGCTGCTGGCATTTAAACAACAATAACAGTGACAGCTACCCATTTTTATTCCTGCTATTTGGGTCTAAGCTACAGTACTACCTGAGAAGGTGGAAGGAGTTCAGCTATTTTCTGCTTTTTCCGAAGAAGGTGATTTATACTTTCTCATATGTTTTTCCTCATCTCATTTTGGCCCTGGATGTGTCTCTCTTTTGTCTCTATTTACAAATGTTGTCCCAGAAGTATAAGGTTAAAACAGTGGTCACCCCATTCACCTCTGACTTGGAGTTATGGACGTAGAAGTCCCTTTCCTGCCAATTTCCATGAACAACTGCATCCAAAAGCTCATGTGATGGCTTTCCTGGCAAAATGCTGCTTCTCATTTCCCTTCTTTTGTTACATTTTTGTCCCTGCACAAAATAATTAATACTTTCTGTTCTGCTTTCTCTTACCTTCCACTTGTCTTTGTTTCATTTCTGACTTTGTAAATTTGTTTTGGAATAGAAAGGTCTTTCTCTTAGCTCTTTCCAACAGCCTTGTGTACTACATTTTATGAATGATTGTGACTTTTACAGAGTGAGTACTGCCTATTTGTGTGTGTGATTTTGCAGTGCTAAGGTTTTCAGTAAAATTCCTCTCACCACAGAAGTTTAAGTAAAAAATTGACTTTTTTTCCCAGTTCTGCTTGGGGTTACTTTTATGTGTTGTTAAGCACATATAATTAACATTGGCACAATAAGTTTGTCATAAAAGTGGAGACAATACAAGCTAAGTAATCCTTGCCTCAGATCTCAAAATACAGAGAATGTTGGGTTTTTTGTGGTTGTACTGTAATTTATTTTAAGAGAAAACAATTTACTCCACCAAATCTTTTTGGGCATTCTTAACCTGTAAAGTTTGTTTCCTTGCTCATGCATACAGATATTTACTACGTCAATTATTTGCTATTTTTGTGTGGTTAGGGGGTGTCTCTGTGCAGTCCTGAGCAAGAAGTGGGGTTTAATGTGCCTGGCTGCAGAAGCAGCCCAGGGGGCAATGAACCTTTCCAGGCAAAGCTCTGGGCACAGAGCTGGTCACTGGGGGTTCAGCAGGGCTCTGAAATAGCACAGGTGCAGGAGACTTTTGGGGCCAAAGTCTGAATTAACATAAAGACTGCTGCCAGCAGTAGGAAGACGTTATTTACACACTGAGGAGTAAGAAATAATCAGCAGACAAGAAGCCTCCAAGAACTGAATTAAAAGGCAATGAAGGTGTGAAGCGTTATGATAAACCTGTGGTTAGTTTATAATTTCTGGGACAATATGATCTTACTAAAACTTGCTAAAATGTGTTGTATCAGTTGCACCCTAGTAAAGGAGCTGGGCACATGCTAAAAAAAGAGTGAGAGTTTAGTGGAAGCACGTTATATTTGCCACAGCGTTTCTTTTCCTTCCTGTTTCTTCAGCAAACCTGTGCGTTACAGTACACACCGTATTTTAGCTTAATCAGTAATGTACCAGGCACCAACAGTTACACATCATCACACACACGTTCTTATCATCTCTCAAGGTGTGTTTGTAGATAATGTGTCATGTAATTGTGAGTGAAGGCTCCATCATTACATGAGTTCCACATACCAGTTATTATTATCTACGAAAATTATTTATTAACAGAATAAGGGAGGAGAAAGTCTGGGTGCAGTTTCAAACTAGGGTTTCCTTTGCTTAACCTTAGGTTACATGACTCACAAACTGAGGGGTGTGAATGTGTATCTAAAGCTGTGCTTTATTGCCTCATTTATGAAGAAGTTCAGGAGCATTTTAATTTGTGTCTCTGATCTCTGTTGTTAATAGTTTACTCAGTAGCATTGCCCATGTATAGCTCCCATCTTTCTTGATTTCGCTTGCCCTAAGTAGCCCACAGTATTTTTCCTTCCCCTGATTTCCCTGGTAGTTTCTTTGTCATCGATTCTCTGCCTTGTTTCTGTTTTCCTGTTCTCTTCCCCACTCCTGACACTGGAGCAGAGCATTCGGTTTGGAGAAGTGTCAGGGTTGCAAAAGCCTGCTTTGAGTGTTGTGATATTCCAGCAGTCAGGGTCGCTATTGCTTGGCCATGTCCCAAAAGGCTTTCTGTAACCACAGCTGGTGCCAGAGTAGTTACATCAATTTGGTGAACGTAGAGGATTCCTCTGTGCACAGAGGACACTCAGTTTGCTATTTAACTACCTTAAAGTTTTCTCATGAAAGCTGCAATGGCACCCAAACAAGCCTAATGTGGTTAAGTATTCAGCCCAATGATCTCACATCCTCCACAGCAGTTGAAGACTCATAAATACATTTTATGTCTGTATTGGTATGCTGTCATAATTTGGGAGACACATTGCCTGGAAACACAATAGCTGGTTATGAAAGTCTAGTTTGATGCTGAGAGATCTCAGCCAGATGTTACATTCCAGTAATCAAAATTAAGTTATTGCAGGAGCGAATAGAAAGTAGTGAAAGGCTAACTTTATATAGCTCTGATTTTTTTCTTTTTTTAAAAACATAATTTATTTTTGTCTTTAAAAGCAGGGACTACTCAGAGAAGACAATGATGACTAGGAGACTACTAGGAGAAGAAATCCAAAGAACTGTAGAATCAGTAGAGTTAGTCAGGGAAGACACTTCATATTATGCATTAACTTAGAATGTATATCTGATTAGAGCTGTACATGCATTAAGTGTAACCTATCAAAGCTCCAAGGAAAGATCAATAGACTGTAGAATCAACTGGTGCAGGAGTACAGATGGATATAGAAGACATGGTAGAGAAAAGGCTTCACAGAAAACTCAGAATTTGCATAAGGCAATCTCAAGGCTGTTCCCCTAGATAAGTTGACCCAGGGAAGTACGTCTAAAGAAAAATGTAAAGGAACAGAGAGTCAACTGAAAGACACAGAGGTAATTAAAGGATGAGTTTTCTGCTCTGTGATATGAAGAACAGGAAGGGAGAGAAGGTGGGAAAGAAGGAATTTGGAGATAATAGCCAGCTTCACAAAAGACAGGAGGAAGAATGGTGATATCTGGCAGCCACAATCTAGGCAAGAAGAGATTAAATACACAGAAAAGCTGTTTCTGAAAAAGGGATGTGAGAAGAGGACTCAGAGTGGGGTGGAGGGCAAACAATCTTGTTGGAAGTAAAGGAAGATTCACCCACCTCTCTGAAAAGCAAGATCCTTGCTGGAACAAATTGAAAGTCAGTGTGCTGGGCAGAGGTGAATGCTCAATATCTTCTCTTGGAAGCTCAAGATCTTCTGTTTCTGTCACGTATTCAAGGACCAGTTTAAAGCAATATGCATAAACACCTATGGTAGTTGAATCCCACAACTGATCCATGGTTAGTTTATTGTCCTAGCGAGTAAACTGATACAGAACTAACCTTATTTTCCTACTAGTCACCTGGATTCTGCTTTCTTATCTCCACAGGGGCCTAGCTTCAGGAGAAATAGATTATGTTTGCACACCCGACCTTCATACCCCTCCACAATGCACTGTCCCCTGATAGTGGGGATTCTGCCCCCCCATTCAAGGCTGAGATTTGCTTAGACCCTTCTGCTTCTCAGGAAAGTACTTCAGCTAATATTCAGAAAATCACTGGCCTTGTCCTCAAAGACGTGAAATATGCTTGGTAAGACAACCACTTCTGCAGACAATGGAAATGCAGGAGCTCTTCTCTGTCCCATCTCTGTAAAGCATGTGATGGGATGCCACATGGGTTATCTGTTAAACCAGTGAAGATGGAGATCAATGGAAGTGCTCCACGGTGGATAAGGAGTACTTAAAATAGAGATGTCATCAGGTAGCGTTGAAAGGGAAGGTGCTGGCATTAAAGGAAGTTAGTTTATAGAGGAGCAGCAGAGCAGGAGCAGCAAAGGAGCAGAGTTGAGACCTTTTTTTTTTTTTAACATTTTCACTGTAGTGTGGAGAATGGGGGAGCACTGATGGGAAATGCTAGTGACACAAAGGTTTGAGAGATGATCAAGATATGAATGATCAAGATATACAGAAAAACTGAATGGCCTGAAGACTGGGGGATTAGAGTGGGATGGTTTTCTGCAAAACATAATATCAAGTATTTAGCTTGTACAGGGCTAAGAAAAAGACTTCTGTTATAAACCAGAAACTAACCAGGTAAAATCAACTGAGGATGGGAACTTGGGCATATTATTTACCGGATAAGTATGCATTACTGGTGTGATACAGCCAAGAAAGACAACTATGGTCAGGAGAGCAATTGCCTGTAGAAAGAGGGATGGCTATTTTTCAGACCTCATCTGGAACTCCATTTCCTACATGGGTCTCCCTTATTCAGGAAAGATGAACTCAAACAAAATAGGTGCAGAGAGACATGGTCAGGTTCAGCAGGGGAATGGCAAGCATCTTGTGAGGAGAAACTAGAAGAATGTGGCATCTTTCTAGCAAAGCAGTCTTTCAGTTCATGAAGGTGTTACAGAAAATAATTATTTAAGCTAAAAGACGGGGTTGTCAGAAAAGACAGAAATACACTGTATAAATGTAAACTGGCCATGTGCAAATTCAGAACAGAAATTAGAAGAACTTTCCTAACCAGTATAGCAACAGGAGTAGAGGAAGTGAAGAAAACAAACTGCTAAAATGGAAGTTGATATAAAAGGATATAATATGATATCTGCAATAACAAGAGACTGGTTATGTGACTCAGGAGTACTCACTGAGCTCAAAGGCCAGTTTCTTAAATTAGATGTATTTTTATAGTTCATGAAATCAGCATACCTATGGTAGTGAAGTACTGTCTAGATAAATGAGACTGGATTCATATGTTCAGGTGAGGAGAGAGCATTAAGATCATCTATTCTGAACTCTAATGTAATACAGCCCATAGAAACCCACTCATTCGTTTTTGCTCCAGGCTCAATGCATCTCTTTGATCTATAGCATATAGTTTCAGAAAGGTATTCAGATTTAATTTAAATGCTTCAAGTGAAGTAGAATCCACCACATTTAACAGCAACATCTATTGAAACTGCAATGCAGATGGGATTTGAGAGAACAGCTTTTGACCTTTGTGATTTTTTTTTCTTTTTTTTGCCATCGTTGACAGGCTTTATGAGGAAATACATCAGACAGATCATTGTGGAAGATATTAAACTTCCTACATCTATTCTGATCTGATGAATTCCTTTTCAATAGTCTCAGGAGGAGTTAATGGCCTGTGGTATGTTCTTTCTGCTATTGAGCCCAATTTTGAAATCAGTGAAGTTATTCCCATTCACACCAGGTAAGAATCTGATCCTTTATGCATATGATTAACAGACTTCCTGGGATGAGTAAATATTTTTAAGTAATCCAAAAGGCTGGAAAATAGCTATATATCTTATCTCTGAGTAAAGCCAGTAGATTTTGTTTTATGGTACGCTGTGTGCAGTGCACAACATATAATTTCTTACACAGATAGAAAGCTCTTAGGGTAATATCTATTTACTTTAATATTAGCTTCCTAAATCTGGCACATAATCTGAGCTAATCTTTAAGTTCTCTCTATAGTTGGAAAAAAGAGATAAATACTTGCCAACAATAAGCCATCTCACCTGTTTTATATACTTGGGATGGATCTCCTTCAGGTTAGAAAACTAACTTAAATTGCAGACTTACCTTTTAAGTGTCTGCAATTAAGTGAGAGGAATCCTATTTATAAAGTCTGGAAAAGAAATATCCTCATGACAGGGAATTCTGGGTGGTTGTCATAGAATAAATTTAGAGTAGTGCAGTGATAAGACTAAATAAACCAAAATAGCAGTACTCAGATGCAAACAGAGGTCTGATTTCTGTGTGATGGGGAGAAAAGACAGGAGAGGAAGCCATTCAGATCTGGGAATAAATTTGACTCCTCATAAAGAGCTACAAGCCTTAAAAACCAAGTATGGAACTGAACCCAAGCATAGCTAAATAGTGATTAGATTCATGGTTATTCTTCTCTTGCAACATTTCTCTTTGGTTGTAGTATTTCATTGGCAACCCTTCCAGAGATCTTGGGCACCCTGGAGCGCAGTCATATGCAACCAGCAGTATTGTCCTGGTTTCGGCCTGGGATAAAGTTAATTTTCTTCCTAGTAGCTGGTATAGTGCTGTGTTTTGGATTTAGTATGAGAATAATGTTGATAAGACACTGATGTTTTAGTTGTTGCTAAGTAGTGCTTACACTAAGTCAAGGACTTTTCAGCTTCTCATGCTCTACTGACTGAGAAGGCTGGAGATGCACAAGAAGCTGGGAGGGGGCACAGCCAGGACAGCTGACCCCAACTGGCCAAAGGGCTATTCCATACCATATCATGTCATGCTAAGTATATAAACTAGGGGAAAGCTGGCTGGGGAGCCGCTGCTTGGGAACTGGGTGGGCATCGGTCAGTGGGTGGTGAGCAATTGCATTGTGCATCACTTATTTTGTATATTCTTTAATCATTATTATTATTATTATTATTTTCCCTTCCTTTTCTGTCCTATTAAACTGTCTTTATCTCAACCCACGAATCTTACTTTTTTTTCCCGATTCTGTCCCCCGTCCCACTGCGGGCGGTGGAGTGGGCGAATGGCTGTGTGGTGTTTAGCTGCCTGCTGGGTTAAACCACGACAAGTGTGCACCCTGCGCGATGCTCCCGCTATGTATGACATCTTGTGACAGCAAGCTTATTGTTTGCAGCACTGTGGTTATGCCTTATTTTTAGTACCCAAAGACTCTTTCAAGAGCAAAGTGCAATGGTGCCTAACTTTGAACTAAATCTCAGACTAATCAAAATCCTTGCCCAAATGACCTTTTTTATGTATAGTCAGCACACTGTTAAGCATGTCTTTTATAAGAATAGTTTGAATATGTTTAATCTGTACTAGGGTGCTATGAAAAGAAAGACGATGTGTCCAAACTCTGCTCTTAGCTACAGCAGTCAGCACAGCCATCTGGAGGTCAAGTATTTTTAGAGGTCTGACTTGGATTAGAGTATGACCTCCAGGCACATGAATCATCACAAGGATTAATGAAGTGTATAAAGTGTGTGTGCTTGTTAATCTCATCTATGGACATGACAAAGGAAGAAATTCTTCACTTTGAGAAAGTAAATGGTTTAGCAAAGAGAAGACAAAGCCTAACCATATGCTGATGGGGAGCCTACAGCTTAATGGAAAAGTGTCTTTTATTATCTTAACAGTTAAGAACTACAGCGATTGTTCTCAAAGGAGGCATGACATGAGAATGATCGTGTTTCACTTTTAGCTGAGAAGTTTTCACTCTTCTTCCTTTTGGCATTTGCACCTCTGTTTTAAATGTTATCTATTATATAGATTCTATTTTAAATTAAAACTAGAGTTTCATCATTTGCATTGATTTTAGTTCACACTTACTGTAAGTTCCTCTGGCTCATGCCGTGGATATAAACATGGTTGCTCAGGATTTGGCTTTGGCTTGGCCAAATCCTTCCACAGGGGCAAATATTTCTCATAGCAACTCCGATAACATAAAACAGGAAGTTTACTAACTTAATTTTGGCTTGAGTTGTTGCATTAGTTCTTTAACTGTAAGGTTAACAGGGGCCCCTGCCATTCCAGCTATCCACCCAGGGCAGATACTCTGAGGCAGAGTAGTTTCATAAAGATTGTCTTCCCTGGCCCTGCAGAGGAAGTTTTTCAAGTTTCAGAGTCAGCTCTAAGACAAACTGTGTGCAGAGCTTTGAAATCCTTCATGGATGGTGGCAATCAGAAGCTCATCTTCAGAAGCTCATCCCTTCTGGTATCATACTGTTTGACACAGAATGAGTCAAGGGGATCAGAGAGCAAGTGAGGAAGCACATCATGGCCTCCAAAAGACTGAGCTGGTCTCTAAGAACTTCTGTAGATACAAAAGCCCTGGGTTTGTTCCAGTACGCATCTTCTTTCTTTCTATGTCAGTAAAGGAGGGTTTTGGACATTTCTTGTAGCATTGAAGAGAATAATCTTTATGCAACAGCCAAGAGTATCCTAGCTCCATGTGCTTGTCTCTTCAGAGGGAGGTAATCCCAGAAAACTTGTGAAAGCTGAAAGAAGGAGAACTATTTTTACAGTAGTGGTTAACATTTGGAGCTTAGTGTTGGATGGTACTGAGATTCCTCTGAAAGCAGCTCAGCACTCTCAGCTCTGATTACAGTCTTGGGAGGCCGACAGTCCCTCAGCATGGGCTACTTAGCTTTTCTGAGGACCGGGCTCTTTACGGCATCTTTCTTCAATGGCTTCAGTAGGAAATTAGTTTTTAGTACAAATGTGAATTGCACATGTGTAAGTTATAAATCTGGATCATTGCCAGTAGGTAAAGCCGCTAACTCTGCGATTTGGTAGTTACTATAAAGTTTTCAGTAATACTCTTCAGTTCTCTTCCTGTCCTTTCAGCTACAGAAAAAACATTTGGAAAGAAAAGAGCCTTTTTATGTATAGAGGGGAAAAATGAATAGCACTTGCGGGACAAAGATGAGTGGGAATGAAAATAGGAGTTTTTTCAGCAAATGTTTATGGTCTGCAAATGATAGAATTTTCATATTCAAGCTTTGTAAAAAACAGCACTCAGGGGCAGAAATGAAAGGTTTGTGTGTGAGCGGATTAAACTGAAAAAGCAATACAACTATCTGAATCAGAAAAGACCCCAGTGTCCACAGAGCGCTGCAGAGCAGCGAAGTTTAATGTCGGTGGGATTGTGAAGGTCAGTGAGCAGATGAGGGTTGATGGAAACTCCTCTCTGGACTGTGAAAAGACTATACACATCTGGTAGAATAGTCCCAGAGGATCTCTGAGTTTCAGGGGGTTGTGAAGCCTGTAGCTCACTTGCTGTGTAGTGTTATTTTGATAGCATCACTTTGTCTACAGCAACCATAGAAAAATAAAGAAGCTCCCATTCAACTTTCAGAGCACGGATGTTTTACCCCAAATGAGACTTAAGGAATAAATAATGTTGAAAGCTAAAGCTTGCTTACTTATATTTGTTTTTTAATTTTTCTATGTGTTTACTTACTTTGCCAAACAGAGGTATGCCTCAGTGAAAGTGGGGATTGAGTGTCATATTATCCTGAAATAGAAGAAATACACTTGTCAAAATAAATATCAAATCTGCATTTTTGGAGCAAAATTTTATGACAGATGTTATGTACTTCCCGTGTACTAATTCTAAACATAACTGGTGACCACATTGCCTGCCTGCCCATATTATGTAGAGTTTTCATAGAAAGCATTAAGAAAGCATATCTATAGGGAATAATATAATTATAGTTACATAACTGATGTCTACAAAACAACAACAGAATAACCTAGTTCTCATTTTCTAACCTATAACTATCTGATTTTGGGATCACAAAATAACTGTATATCTGTCTGGGCCTCATATCATTTGGGACACTTCCCACTCACGGCTGGAGGGCAGCAGGGAAAATTCAGAGAGAAAGTGTCACATCTTTCTGGCAGGTTTATTCTTTTTCCTTTGGAAAAATTAGGGCAGAGAGGAAGGTTAGATATATAATTTCTCATCTGTACTGACAGTGACTTGCCTTATAAACTTCTTTTGATTTACATAGGCATAAACAAAATCAGAATCAAGTTCCTGGTGTTCAGGCCTGAATATGAAATATGCATGCCATTTTCCAGGAGAAACACGCCTAGATCAGCTCCCCCCTGCTTGAAAAAGTAGGTGATATTCTAAAGATGCATCTGAAGCCTTTTGATTCCTCATTGACAAAGACTGTTCTCTATATTTTTAAGGCACTTTTCTTCACAGCAATCTGTACTTTACAGCGGACAGTTCAAGATATGCTGAAAATGCCAGGGGTCAAAAATACCACGTCTTATGTTAGTTAACAGCTCCCATACATTGAGCCCTGACTATATAATACAAACCTACAAGAATCATATTCAGTATGGGTTCTTTAGCAAGCATTTTTTAAATGAAGTTAGGCTTAATTATATACTTACAGGCTAGATAGTGAAACCCTTACTGACACTGATTAGCATCTTAATCCATGGTGAATTCATTTTGAAACCAACAAAATATTTTAAATCTGGAGACATATAGTTTAAATGAATCCTGACCAGGCACTGGGAAATAGGAAATCCCTGACATAAGCCCTGACATAAAAGAACAGCTTAGTTCATGGAGTACATGAATGAGCAAAAAGGATGTAAAACAGCCAAAAAGGCTAGCAGTAAATGAAAAGGTCTAGGGAGGCAGGGAAGGTGAAAAGAAAAATACGTGGATTAGGGTTGCGTGTTTACGCGTACTTAAGGACGTCTTTTATTTTAATACAAGCCAAATATCAATGAAAGCTTAACAGTATGTATTTCAGAGAGTTTTCAGTTGAAAGGCTTAGAAGAAAACCAGTTGTGTATGGGAAGAGGAGGCTGCATCCTTTGGGAGGGAGAGTGGATCACAGGCAGACCTGCTGCGCGAGGTTTGTCTTCTGGTGGAAGAGTTGTTGCTTTAGGGGAAGTGAGAGTGTTCGAGACACTAGACCTTGCTAAAGCAGGAACATATGAGTGATGTTGGCGCCAGGCCACGGAGCACCTGGATAGGAGTTCAGCACAGAGCTGGCTGGGGATTTTCTGATGACACTCTTTTGTCAGACCAGGAACCTTTTGTGGAGACATATCCCCATTTAAACTGCCTCCCTGGGGAGAAGATTTGCAGTGCTAACATGAAAAGTGTGGTCAGAAGGAAGGCATGACGCACCTCTGACCAACACCCCAATGGCCGACACACCCACCTGGGCCACAGGAGTCCCCCTCCAAGTGCCTGTTCTGGGATGAGGGGTATTATACATCCACGCTGCCTTTCTCCAGGCCTCATGAAGAGGAGAGAGCACCAGGCTAACCCAGCTATACATTTTGCAGCCCGGAGCTGGGACTGGCATGGGACACAGCAGGATTTGCGTGCTCCTGAGTGTACAGACATGGCTGGGACATCTAGGTTTGTTTTGATGGTAAGGCCACTGCCTCTTCTGAGCTGGGTTGCTCACCAACTCATGTGTTGGGCTGTATACAAAGAGTTTACATTTTTATTGGCTGGAGTGCAGAGGAACGTAGTCATCATGAAAGAAGGGTTTACATTGTTAATGGCTACAGACACCTATTATTTCAAAGTGAAAGTAAAACCCCTAACAGGCAAGAAATCGGTTCCCAGTATGACACAGTTCACTTATATAGCCCATAGGAAACGGAGAGGCTCCAGATCCTGCTCCAAGACACAGCTTTGTTCATCCTTGTTACAGTTCAGGGTGTGATAGGAGGGAGGAAAAGAAAGGAGAGGTCAGTAGCAGTATTTGGCACCGAGGAACCACACCGGACTGCCTTCTGGGTGGATTCTAGCTCGCACTGAGGTGGAACTGGCGTGGTGCTGGGGTCAGTGCACTGCTGAGCTGCAACAAATCAGTGCCTTTGAGAGACTGGGCTTGCTGCTTTGGGCGTGCTAAGGCAGCTACCCAGCTTTGGATTGGGTCAGGGCAAAACCATGTCATGGCAAAAACTGCGCAGCCATGCCCACAGTGTTAAATACTAAGGCCAGATTCTCATTTCCTTTTTTTTTTTGTTTGCACTTTTTGGATCACTCTAACAGAGTAAAGAAGTCCTAAAAGGGAAAGAAACATGTTCTTCCTTTAGAGCACTGTAAGAGCAGACAGAGCACTATAAGAGCAGCCCTGCTGTGAAACAGAGATGCTGTCCCGCTGGGGAGGCTCTTGGGTGGGATCCATCTCATATGACTTCAGTTTTCTGGGCTCGCTTTTTGGTCAGTAGAAAGAAACAGGCAGTTTAAGGGCACAGTTCATGCCTGTTTTCATGCGTATTTTAGGATAAGCTAAATCACTCCCTAGCAGTCCCCATTCCTCTGCAGAAGCTGTGAAGGCACCCTAGACAGCTGACTCAGCCAGCCACTTACATGCCTAACATTGGTTGAAAATGCTCTCATTCCTTTTCATGTGGTCAACTGCAGGATCGGCCTTGGACTCAATCATAGCTATCTAAGTCATGTGAGGCATAGAAGTTTGCAAAAAGTTTATCCGATCACAAGTCAGCTACCCAAAATCATGAAAATGGTGTAAGACTCTTGTGATTAAACACAATACTGCTGTCTTCTTTCTTCTACTTTTTATTTAGCCTTTGGAGTTTTCAGGTATATTTTTGTCATGCTTTCCACTCTTACCCTTCATCTTAAGGCCTAGATGAAAGGATATTTTAAAATGATGGCAAGGAATCTTGTAATTGTTTGACTCTGGGAGCTGAGCATAAACTCAACAGCCATGTCAGTGTCACATATATTCCAATGCAGAATAATTCTCCATAAATAAGATCTGTTAGGACACTGCAGTATTTTGCTAAGGGTCAGACATGGGAGTATACTTCAGTTTTACAATTGAAGTATTACTAACTGTTATGGTATTGCAGTAAGATCTATTTGCTAAGGTTGAACCCAAGACGTGAGGTGTAGTAGACTGCAATCTCAGTCAGACCCAGTGTTGCAAATACCTTCAAGGACAAAAACAGATGCTCCCATTTCCCACTGGTTTGAAGGTGCTTGTCCTACTGTTTGGACTGCAAACATGTCTTCTTTAGTCAGCATTCCCTATTTAGATGAGTGTCAAAATGCTGTCAAGGCTGATGGCACACAGCATTTGTTTCACCTGGCATCATGGGTGAGCAACTTACTGTGAAGGCATGAAAAAGCTCTTATACTTTGCACTACTGTTTAGACAGGAGTTTAATCAGGAAATGCAGAAATTTGTGTTGAGTAGAGACCTCAGGGCAACAGGTGAGGTTACAAGAGGTGAAGTATCCCTTTGGCGAAGGACGAATGCTGTGACAGCCTGAGATCTGTCTCTGCACAGCCTATATAGGCCGTCCCGACTGATTCAGCAGATCCAGAGATCTACTGGTCTCTTTGAGGTTGCAAGCTCCACGTTGAATACAGTTCTTACCCATCTTCTCTGTTGTGCATTTATCACCGCACTGAGCAAAAATTCCAATGGCAAATAAACTTTGATTATCCACTATCCACATCCCACTGTTCAAAGAGCTCGCTACTACCCAGGACAAACCAGTTTTTCAAGTCCAGACCTGAACATGACTGGCTATACAGTGAATCATCTGATACGGGGCTTTGGTCGCAGCCTGACCATGGAGAGGCACTTCACAAGGGGAAATGGAGGTTATAGAAAAAAGAAGAAAAAGACTCAAAGTGACAAAAGGCTCAGAGGAGAAGGAAGATAAAAGCATTATAAAACCCACTGTAGCAGCTTGGGAAGTGTTAAAGGGGAGATGCTGTACTCCAGGTTCACTACAGGTGTACTGGCATTTTTTTCTGCCAAAATGTGCCTCTCCCTCTCCGGTTTCTTGTGTGACACAGCGGGCAAAGTCCGCATGTTGTCGTAGCTCCCCTGTCGTGGGGAGCTGTGTGTGCTGAGTCAGAGGCCCCCACCCTGCGCTGCACCCAGGCTCTGCACTGATAATCCTCCTCTTCTGGTCTGTAAAGAGGACCAGTAAGTGAATGGGGTTTTACAGCTTCTTTACTGGGAAAAGCTTTTGAGCAGTTTGTGGCACAGGCTTTGTTATTGGTAGGGCATAGCCGATCACCTAAACGGTTAGTGGAGGGGTAATGTGAGCAATTTCACATGCAGCCAAATAGTGGCAAAATTTCTCATGCCATTGCTGTCATTCATAAGCTTCTGCAATTATCTGAATGACCTTCATACTTGTAGGTACAACTGCAAACGTAATCTGTGCCATAATTGTGGCTTTCCCCATCCCCAAGACATATAAAAAAGCACTGTGTAGCCAGGAAATAAGAAATCGTCTACAGAAGATTTAACCTGAAAATCTGTCACTTAATGGAAACTGCTTGTTTGCTTTTAGTCTTAGATGACGTATTTTTACTTTGGGTACCATTAAATATAGATATGAAACATGTAGGAGTTGTAGTAAATTCAGATACTGAGTTTCTATTCAGAAGAAGTATTTAGCATGTTGGAAACCCGCTAGGAAATATATTTAATTTTGACATTATTTTCTATTTGCCATCTTGAAAAGGAGCATCTGTCAGGTCCTAGGAAAGTCTATTTTCACTTTTTGCAAAGAGATTAGTAAACATATAAAATGCAGGTGGATTCTTCAAAGCTTAGGAAGAACTGGGATCTTACCAGAACTTGCTTGTGGTTAATGTTCAATAGGTATATTTAAAAAAAAAGGTAAAAAAGAATCCCAGAAGTTCTGGCAAATTTCTTCAACATCCACAGCCATAAGTATAAAATTGTAATGAAAACAGGTCTCAGATCTAAATCATATCTATCTACAGCTGTTTAAATTTCCTAGACTGAACAAAAAACTCAGCTGTGCTGGTCTTACCCCTCCTGAGGATGGAGGCTGGGGAAGGGTCCAGAGATGCTGTGGAGCATCACATGCTGTGCCCCCAGAAAGGCCTGGGGTCCTCCGACAGCCTGGGACTGTATGCCACCCTGAAAGTCACTCCAGGGCATTGCTGGCACAGACCCCTACCTGCCCAAAATCCCAGAGTGCTGTGAAGGAAAGCGGGGAGGCGAAGAGGGAGCAGGCCTCTTGTGCGTGAAAGGTCCTTGCACTCCGTCCTTTTTCAAAGGGCCAGCGTGTGAATGCTCACGCTTGCTTCCCATGTTATTACTGCCCTAGCACAGTTTCCCTCAGACATCTCTGACTGAATGCCTGGGCTAAGCATCTCACAGACAAGAGTGCTACAGCTCAAGCCTTCTTTAATGACAATCATCTACTGTGCGCGAAGATTTATAGCTGTGTAGTTTTTGGTACAAAATGCTGTTTCCGAACTCCGCTTGTAATAAACTTAGTTTACTGCAATTGCATGGTCTGATTGCAGACTTATCTCTTCAAATCCTGTGTTATCTGTGATTACCCTTCATGGCTCTTTTCATACAATTTCATATGGTACTTTAAACTTTTCTCATGATTCATCTGTGGCTATGGCATCCCTCCATAAAGACACCCACATTTCTCAACTTACTTATTTGTTGAGTGCTTTAGATCTAAACCATACCACACAGTTGTTTCTCCCAATCCTTACAAAATCTGTATTTCATGAGCGCAATTATTTTTAGGAGCATTCTCAGATTCAGGGTGGATATTGCGAAATAAGCTAGTCAGACAGCCGATCTCCTAGGGTTAGAAAGAAGAGTATTACTCCAGAAAGGAGCCCAGAATGCCAAAGACAGGTATAGAGCCACTCATAAAAATGGGAATGGTTGTGTCTGTTTAAATATAATTAGTGAAAGTGAATGGAGAAATTGCATCACACCTTCATTAAAAGCTGGTTTAGAGAGCGGCTAGAGGAAGTTGTTTTCAACGTAGAGTAGATTTTTTTTTTTTGTGGATCCTACAAAAGCCAGGCTCTAAGTTACATCTTTTTGTCACCATCTACAGGTGTGTTATATGCTAACACTTTCCATTTTTTTTCAAATACAGACAGCAGAATTGAAGAATGTGAACTGACAGTGAAGACTGAAAAATGGGCTTGGGCCAAGGGGGCTTCATAAATCAGTTCAGTCCAGCATGTCCTTAATCTCTCACATTTAAATCCTTTGTGCTCACCTGCAAAATAAAGCTTCTTTTTTTATGATGAACTTAGGGGAACCTGTATCTGACCCTCATCCCTCCAAGGACTGCTATGTGGGGCTTCTTGAGAAAATGGGCTGATAGAAAAAACAGATAAATGATACCTTTATTTTCCCCTCAGGATTCCTAGTTTGAGGAGCACAAAAGAAAACAAACAAGACATAAACCAAAACTAATGAAACAGGTTTATTGCCTTGTCTTCTGGGACAAATCTAGCTCCTGTTGCTGAGAGGTATCCTGCATCTGATGCCAGAACTGTGATTGCTATGTTGGGGTTCACACTACTTTCGGAAACCTGCACAGCAGGTCGTTTTGTGCATCACAGTGCTCAGGTTCCTGGGGTCCAGAGTTGGTGAGGAAGAGGAAAAGGATCTGGAGTAGACACTGAGAGGGAGAAAATGGTGGCAGATTCCTTACCCCTTCTCTGCCGGGATAATACAGACCCATCCCTTTATGCTGGTTGAACGTCTGGAGTAGGAGGGTGAACACGACCGAATGACTGTTGGCAATGATCAGTGGGCAATGAAAGAGTAAACCCTGTAACTTAAAAGCATTAAGAAATGCAATAATTTCCACCTCTTAAAAGCAGATCTGTAAAGTGTTTTTACACTCACTTCCCTTTCTCTTGAAACTGACTTTTGCTGCATCATCTATTTACTTTCGAGGCGTAGGACAAGACTAACAGGTCCATAGAAAAGTACAAATCACAAAGACACAATAAAAGTCTGGAGACTCAGTGGTAACACCTGGTAGTGCTTCCCCAATGCTCTGGTTAATATTTACCTGTGGTATAGGAACTATTTAAATACTTGTCGATGCCTTGGTCACAATTTTTGCTTTCAGTAACAGAGCAAGGTGTATTTGACGTGATTTGAGAAGTTTTCTGAAGACACAGGAACTACTTTTGTATTGAGGTCAAACTTGTAAGAAAGCTTCTTCTGCAGTGCTCATTTTTGTCTCAGCTTGTTGAAAATGGCGGGTGTAAGTGGCTGCATGAAGTACTCCATGTTCATCTTCAACTTCTTATTTTGGGTAAGTTGGTGCTTAAATTGTTATTAGCGATGCATGAAATGTGTTCAACATTATCTGAACACTGTAGTTGAAGGAATTGTAAAGAAAATAGAGCATAAGTGGAACCAGCATACGATTCTAAATCAGGGAGGGGAGAATATGTTTGACTTTTGCCCTTCCCTTTGTCTTTGTCCTTCAAAATAGCTTTCCCTCTGCATTCAAAAGTAGACCAGCCATGAGTCTGTCTTCCCCCTGCCCATATCGTGCCCCTCATGTCAAGGGACATCACTCATTTCGGTCAGAAGATAACAGACTCTCCACTTACAATGCATTGTTCTCTTGCTTTTATTGTCTGCTGCTTGCATCCGAACAGCATAATCCTGAAAATGTAGTTGCAACAGAAGATACGAAAAATTCACTTGTATTTTTAGCCTTCTAATTGATAAATGGTGTTCATATCCTTCTTTGTGGTTCTCTCCTTTCGTTCAGTGTCATAATTAGTTTCTGATGGTGGACAGTAAATGTTTGTAAAATGGTATGGGCTGGTAGTACTGCCAATAGGTGTATCAAGGCAGATACAGCACAGGGCAGCAGGCAGGTTTCTGGGTGTTGTTTGAACCGTATTTGTCTATTTATCACATCTCAGCTGGTTTGCAAGAATTTCAGGTCCTGGAAGCTCTGGAAAGGTTTGAGTTAAAGAACATTTCTCTCATGGTTCAACCTCACTGTCAGCTTTCCCAACAGAGATTTGTCAGGTTCACCAGAGGTTCACTGAAACCAGAAGTGGAAGTACTAGCCACATTATGGGCTTTTCCTCAAGGTTTCTTTTTTTAAGTGAAAAGGTGATACCATTCAAAAAGGACCACAAACAGTAGCCTTGGAAAATTTGTGGCTAGTCAAAATGAGAAGAATTAGCAAAATTCTGTGATCGCTTGTGGACCTCACAAAGAAATTCCTAACAGGCCAGTGATAGTTTGGACTGTGTCCCCCCTCTTCTTCCTCCACCTCCATCAAGGCAAATTGAAGATATTTGACATCTGTGTTGAAGTTTTTCTGCAATGGTACTTAAAAGAGTCCATAAGTTTCTTACTTGGAATTCCTGCCCCTCAGGAAGTTTTTCCTGTTCACATTCATCTGTATTTACTGTAAGCTAAAACATAGAAAAATGTCTCAGACTAGCATTAGAAAAGCTCCACACTACTTCTGGAATTAACATGTGAATAATGCCCCAGTGACAGCATGAATAATGCCCCTAAGCCTCCAGTGACAGCATGGGTTTCCTAGGAAAAAACACAGGATGCGATCCTGGGGGCGTCTTGAAAGCTCAGGAAACAAGCAGGCATGAAACAAACTTCCCAAACCTATCTTTATGCCAAAGGTAGGAAAATCCATACTCTATTCTGGAGAAAAATATGCTGAGAGCATTTGCTGTGCATGTGACTGCCTGGATGGGACAGAGGAGGACAGGAACGCAACTGTAGTTACTTATTCTAAAGGAAGGGGTTTAGCACTACCAAGACAGGGAAGAACAGACATGGTGCAAACAGGAATATGGGCTGATGGAATACAATGAAGTGGAATTCTTTGATTCACATTCCTGTCTCTAATTCCTGAAAATCATTAAATTGCTGTAGTAAAGTACAGGGAACAGTGATTCTTTACAGCCACTGGTCCCACAGCTGCTCTCCCTGGTGCACAAGGCAGTTGGCAAGTGGAAAATTTAACTGATAGTGGGAAATGAAGGTGACTTTAACCTTAACTACGTAAGAGCAACGGCTGCATATTTACGTGGTGTCCTTTCATTTTAAGGCCTTTGCAATCTCTCTGGGAGTGTCCCCTCCTAGAGGACTCGGCAATGGGCTTTCCAGCATTCTGATGCCTTTTTCTAAGCAGCTGTTACAGTGCTAAGTGCACTAAGTGTGTAAGCCCTGGAATAGTCTGAGCTAGCTCTGCAAAGTGGCTCTGGCTTCACTACATGGCGTGTGCCCCCTGGAACTCTATGGCCTGCTCCTGGGCAGTTTATGAGACTGTGACAAGGTCACTGATTCTTGGTCAAGGGTTGAGGCAAAACTATGATAGCCATCTAGTTTGGGGAAAATGGGTGAGGACCTTTTCAAAAAAGCTCTTTTTATTCCATTGGAAAATAGTGGTTTTTAAAAATGAAATTTCCTGAAATGAAAGTTTTTTAGTTGAAACTACTTTTAAGAAACTTTAATAATTAGGATGGAGTATTCCAGCAAACCTGAAATGTTCAACTTGGACTCTTTGGGAAGAGACTATTTTGATTTGTTATTTCAAAACTTTTCTTTGTGTGTTCTTGTACACTTTGTATAGTATGAAAATAAACAAAAAAACCCCATTAAGATTTTACTGAAATGGAGCATTTTTAATCAGCCTAAACCAATTCTATTTTTATAATTAAAATATATACACCTTCCTAAAAATTTTGATTTATAAATGATGTTTCTTTTTTGAATGGAGGAAATAAATGTTGTAGTATTCCCATCTGATTGGTAAGTTCCTGTACATTCAGCTGTATTTACTTCTACTACTGTGCTGTATTTTTATGGGAGGTCCTATGTAACAAATAAGGCAGTGGGCCAAATTCTGTTTGGATTTGTAGCAATAGCTGCTTCAGTGGAAATTTTCACATTAGCAAGCCCATGTTGTCTGGTGCACAGCCACATGGCTCACATAATGCTGCTGAACAAGACCCAAATATGGAGTCATATGATACCATCAGTTTCTAGGCAGATTCAGTGGGATTCAGAAGGTTTCAGTGGGGAGTTCTAGTTAAATTTGATAACATGATATGGCTGTCATCGATTGTACAACTTTCCTTTTCATGTTTAAAATGTACTTATAGGAGTTTTACTTAGAGGAGGAAAATGTGTGGTACTCATGTCTGAGTGCTGGCTCTGTTCCATATTAAATAACCTGCTAAAGTCGTTATGGTCTTTGATGCTGAATATTATATGAAACCTTTTGCGGGGAAAGTATTTTTTAAGAAAAATTATCTAAAACATATTAAAATAGCTCTTTTAATTTTAAAAGGTTAGGAATAGTCCTAATCTTCATGGGAAGCTCATAACAACATTTCAGGGCCATTTATGACTTGAGTATTAAAGACATACAGGACGATAATTCTAAATCTGACTAGTCTCTGGTCCTCAGTGATCTCTCTTTCTTACCTGTCGTCTCAGTAGGCACAATCCTTACACCTGATTAGCCTCTTAATTACCTGTCTCCAACTCTTAATAAAGATAAGTTCTGTGTAAGCATCATCACAGACAAGGTTAGGAATAGAGTGATTGGCGCATAGTGTAAAGGTACCTCAACAATCAACGAAACAGGAGCACAACTAGTGATTAGGGAATGTGTCTGGACCTGGGATTCATCTGCCCTGACTTCAACATCTTAAAGCAAGTCATCCTGGTCTAACTTTCACATGTACACGTGAGTATGGTTCATCCCGGTCTAACTTTCACATGTACACGTGAGTATGGTTGTTTTCTGTAAAAATGTAATGGAAATAATAACTATAGGCATTTTATAGGAGGAATATTCTAAGGATTGGAGATGGCCAGATATTCTTGCAATAGAAACAGCAGAAAGACTTTATTTAGAACTTTTCCTGATAGTTTTACCATAGAGAATATGTCTCTAGATATGTGTCCTGAATAATTCTAGAAACAACATTTATACAAACATCCCTTATCAAATCTCATGTGTTTCCATTACACAAGAAACAGTGTTCTTTACAGCCATGTTATATACATACAATAGCAATTTATATTCCTCTCTCATCTGACAGAATTTCTATGTGCTTCCCAACCACATGTATAAATCATCAAGGAAATGCAGAGTCCTCTGAGGTAGAAACATCAGGGATTCGGTGCATAACTGAAGATTTAACTACCCTTATGAAGTTTCCTGGATATGAATCAATATTCTGTGCTCCAGCAATTCATGTTTCTTTCACTTTGCCAAACAAATGATTTCAGGATTTTGGCCAGCATCTGGTGCAATTTGGATGCTGAACATTAATCTAAAATTGCTGATCTTTCTAAATATTCTTTATTTTCTCCTGCAGGTGTGTGGTTCCATTATTTTGGGAGTCTCTATATGGATACGTGTTAGCAAAGATGCTCAGCAGGTAAATGTATGCAGTCATACCAGAGCCACGTAAAATGTGGAAGCTACTGCATAAACTTTCATTTCCCATCTTCATTTCCACAAATTTATGTTCTTGTTGAGGTGGTTTGTGTGGGTAAAGATTAATGCATTTTATGATGTTTAAGATTAAACAAGATGGTGCAGGTAGTCAGATAAAGTGATTGCCATAAGCACAGATGTGACTACAAGAAGTGTCTTCTAGTGTTATTAATGCAGGTTCTTGCAGATGCACACTGATTTCTGTTGGAAAACATGTGTCTCTCTCTCTCCTCTAATGAAAACTAATGATGGTTTTGTTATTGATTTCCATGTTAGAGAGAATAATGAGGAGCCATGCGGCCCCTAGACTTTTCAATGTCTTTCCCTATTAGAATAGTATAGTCATATATATTCCTAGGGTTACTTCCATATGTTTGTAGGGAATATTTTTACTTTTCTCACTATGTGCAATAACACAATTCTTATTTCCCCAGTAACTGCAACTTTGAAAGGGAGCAAGGATTTTTCCCTTCTATTTTCAGTGGTTCCTTAAAAATACATTATCCTTTTTCCCTCATATTTATATAGAAAGAGTTTTAGAGACCCAAGATCTTTACTTAGGATTAAAATGTCCTAACAGCCCTCCTGGAGGGCGGAAAAAGTCCGTGAGTTCCCCTCCTGGATTTTATCTGGGTTATTAAATTACTTCAGACTTTATGACTTTCCTTTTCTGCAAAGCTAGGGAAAATACAATTTTGAGCAACCCTTGAACTTGCAGACGTGCAGCAGAGGCTGGTCTTGTTGGTGCAAAGGCCCTTTGGCTCTGTGGGCCCTGCCAGCCTTTTGCCAAGCATGCTTCCAGTGGCACTGGCCTCTGACTCGCAGCATGTTTTCCACCACCCTTGAGTGAAGCTGATTTCACAGCTTGTAGATGCTTCTCTGAAAGGCGCTGTGCAATCTTTGTATGTTGGTGCTTTGTTATACTAACAGGAAGAACAATCTGACTCTCATGTTGAAGCAGTATATTTCTTCTTGTGAATTTGGGCCATGGAAATGTAAATGAATTTAAAAATTTAATTTGCATACTTCTATTTCCAAAAAGGCTTTCTGGCTATAGAAGTGAAAAAAGAGGCCAGGTGTGACATGGAAGCATTTTTTTCAGCTTTCAGATTGAGCCTTTAGTATAGATTAAATTGCAAATCTTTAGATCACTCCTCTGCTGCTCTACCATAGTTTGTCAGTTAAGAACAGCAATTTTTAAGTCAGTATTTTTCCCATCTGGAAATAAAAAGATGGTGGAGATAATAAGATAGCTTTATATATTTCCTGCCGTTTGGCTGATGACACTGTTGCCCTTAGCCAGTCCCAGGTGTCTCACGTCTGGCAGAGGATGGATGCAACAGAACTCAGTTCATGATGACGTTGTGCCATGGGGTGAATTAGGTCGTGGTGGAGAGCTCTGCTGTTCTCTGCTGTGGAAGAGGAAGAATGACAACTTTCACTCCTCAATCAACATTTTACAAGAAGCTAAAACTTCCATACTTGCTAGCTGACCATCTTTAGTATGATGGATCAGATGGTACAATGGAGCTTTGAAAACCACTACTATCCTTTCTTTTTTTGAGAGAGATTTCCTATTCAGAAAAGCATACTTAAGAGTGTCCCAAACTGGTTTCCTGAAGTGATACTTACTACTCCCCCAAAACTATGAATTAAGAGTAGGGGCCAAAACTGACCGCATTTTCTCACATTTTTGCCTCTAGGCAGGCAAAGTTCCCATTCAAAACCAATAATAATTGAGTAATAATTGAACAGACCATAAGGATTTGGCTGTAGATGAATAGAGCTTTCTAAGAATAAATAACAGGAGGTTCAGTCCAACTTGGAAGGGGAAAGAACAACACATTCTTCAAATTATACTTGTCTATATACCTTTGCAATTTCCATCAGAAGATAAATGTGACAACTTCCAGACATTTTTGCTAATCTTGGCACCAGCCACACTGGAAAATATTCTTTGAATGTTTTTCTCTTTTTTGGCCTTTGGCCTTAGTCAGTCCTGTGGGAACTGAATAATTTGATATTTAATAATATTGAGGTATATGAATTGTTTAGTTGAATGTCCCACACATCAAAATACAGTCCTCATCTCTGAGGGTAATATTAGAGATCATGCCTAAAAAAAAGAAAAAGAAAGCTGCTTTGGAAAATACATCTAACTATTTCTCTAGTATATCCAGCATTGCTCTGATAAGTGTTCTCTCAGGAACAGCCATAGGGTATGTTCCTGGCCTTCTAATGACAAACCGAGGGTTTGTTTCTTTAACATTTGGTGAATGTAGGAGAGATTTTGAGATAATAAATTTTGCTACTTCCAGTAAGAAGCAAAGATTCATCCACTGAAAACTAACTGAAAGCCACTTTAAAGACAAGGGATCTTTATTTACTCTGTAAAGTTGACTTTCATCTTGTGCAGAGACAAAGACTATGAAAAGCCAGGTTCTACTGAGCTCCCCAACAAAAGGTTTAAGAAGGAGGCATTAGAGGTTTGTTTATTTATGGATCAGGATTACTCCATGGTTGCTAATCAGTATATTTATCAGTTATGAAGTAATTCTCTTGTTTTGGGGGATACAGATGTTTTTAGGAGGAGCTTCTTGTAGCTGAAAGATTTTTTTTCCCCTCTCTTTTCAGGAGTTGGAGATAGACAGCAGCCTGTTTGCAGGGGTTGATCTGCTGATAGCTGTGGGCTCCATCATTATGGTCCTTGGGTTTCTGGGGTGCTGTGGTGCCATAAAGGAGAGCCGGTGCATGCTGCTGTTGGTAGGAAAGAAAAATATTTGGCTATCTTTAACAGGCCACAGCTACATTTGATGGATAAGGTCCTTGCAAGTAGTATCAAATGAGGATGGGGGCCTTTTTGTTTAACCAAATGCTTGATTATGATCATGTGTTTTCATTGCTTACCTTGTGCTTGAGCCGCTTCTGAAATCTACTGCAGAAAAAATGATGGGTGACCTCATCAGCAAGAAGATAGGGTCCAGAGAGCCCCGAGCATGTCACTAGCTTTTTTTCCATCCAACCATCACCTAAGTTCCCTCCACCAGTCCTCCCCCACTACCTATCCCTTTTAATTTCATAAATTCCCAGTTGCTCCCTTTGCTGGTCCTCCTAGAACATCCTCCCTGTCCTCCTGCCCAACCCCTCTCACCTACACACTGCCCATCATGCCACTACTCTGGTGCGCACCTTGTTTTGATCACCAGCTGAGCACACTCTGTCTCAAGCACCCCTTTTTCTCATTGCCGAAGAAGGAAAAACTGGAGCAGCTGTGACTGGAACTTCAGTTCATTCTACCTACATGGTTATTCAAGCACATGAAAGCTTAACATTCACGTAGAATAAACTATATCCTCTTGGTCAAAAGTACTACAGTTTTCTCCCCCTTTTGTTTTCTTCCTAGTTTTTTATTGGACTGCTTCTGATCCTGATCCTTCAGGTCACAGGAGGTATTTTAGGAGCAGTGTACAGATCTCAGGTACAGTATTATTCTGCATTTTCATTGATGTCTTCCCAGAGTTTGGTTTCTTCCCTGAAAACTAATAAAATATTTGGACTTGCAGATTGAAACATCCGTTAACAAGACTCTCCTGTCGAGTGTGAATTCATTGCAAAGCTCTACAGAAGAATCTAAAGTGTTTCAAGAGAAGTTCCAGAAGTTTGAGAGAATGGTAATTAAAATGTAACAAAAGGCAGGGGTTGTTGCTATCTGTTCCATCTCTAGCATTTGTCTGTACTTCATTTTATGGCTACTCTGCCATAGAACTGAATTTCGTTCCCTGGGGATGGGGAAAGGTCTGACTTAAATGCAAGTTAAAACACTACACAAGGGGCTTCTGCTCTCTTGATATGACATGGGCTTTCTGCGATGATTTCTTTGTGCAATAGTGTTTATAGGAGCAAGGGAGCAAGGACACACAACATGCAAGTGAGACTGACAGTTAGCTAAGCTCTTTCACGAGAAGGCTGCCTGCTCCTTTGTTACAGCTTTCCCTTCTGAAGGGACATTGCCTCTTCACCGTATCCCAGCTAAGAACTATCCAGCGCTCTTAAGGCAAGATTAACCTTATGATAACCATGATTAACCAGTGATAAGGAAAACTTCAGGAGTGTATTTCATTTGGAATATCCTATTGCTATGAAGTCATTAAATGCCGTACTTTACCGTGTAAGAAGGGGGAAGAAAACAGGATAAAAGGGAGGTTTGTTTTCACTGTGCTTATACCTGTCCTGGCTTCCCCCACCTGCAGGACCCCAGAAGGTGGACGCTTAGTGCCAGCTTGCTCCTGGGTATCACACAGAGAACACCCTTGAATCTCACTGCTATCACTGATGGTGTAGACCCCTGCCCCTCCCACTAGTACCTGCATCTATACACTGACAGAGTGCCTGCTCTTATTTTTTTTTTTAGTCCCTAATGGGTGATGACTTTGATGGGTAGGTTTAAAGAATTGCTATATTTTTAAAGGCTGCTGGTGTGAAAGAAGAGGAAGCAAGAAACAATATTTGGGTGGCTTATATTACTTCCACTTTTCCTTCCCCATTCCACCTCCAGCCCTGTCCTCTGCTTCCGAGCCAGCTTATTTCTTCTGATATAATAAGCAGCTCCCTGGAGAGATGATTGAAGGGTGAGCAAAATGAAAAATCCCATAATTACTGTATTAATTTTTAAATAGACCAGGATTGCTTTATTATGTCCCACGGCCTTTGCTTTTATACAAAATTATGTGAACATTTCCAGCTGCTTTTTAAAAGAGGGAGGACCTCAAACCCAAGTCTGCACCCCTGAGCTTTAGAGGCTTGAGTAAAGTGGAACATGAAGTGAAACTGCACCTGGTTTAGGTTTCACAAACCCCAAATGGAGCCCTGGCCTCCTCAGTCCATTTCTAATTTAAAGGCCTAACCATCATTCAAGGTGGTTATTTTTCTAGATTTCAGAATTTTATGTGCCTGAATTTTACATTTTCAGCCTGGCTTTTCAAGATGTGAAATGTGGATGTTACTGGAGCTGTTACTTACCTTCTGCAAGTATAACCTGCAGAAAGAAGGCTTGATTCTCAAAAAATACTATGCTCAGCATTGTTCCATGTTCCAGTTCCATTCTGGCACTGACAATTACTAGCTTTATAGTATGTTAATGTTTTTTGAGCACTGTTTACTGAAAACCTGGACTTTTTTCTTTTTTTTTTCTTTTTTTAAACTTGTGCACTTACATTCTTATAACTGGTACGGAAATGTAAAGGGTGTTTGAGACATACCAATTTGGGACAACTTCCACATGGGAAAAGATGAAAGGAAATTTCTCCTTCGTTGTTCCTCTCAGCTTCCTCGCCTACTCTCCTCGAACTGCAAATCACCACTTTTTTCCTCATTTCCTCCTTTCTTGCAGAACCAGTGCTGTGGTTTGCTGAATGGACCTATAGACTGGGGAAAAAATTTTAATGCTCCTTTTGGTAACAATAAAATCTGTGAGTGTGAACTAGAGGACGCATCAACAGACCTCTGCACCAGCTTTCAAGGCAGATACATTTATAAAAAGGTAAGAAAAACACAATGTTCCACTCTTCTTTCCAAAAAGAGGTTTTAACCCAAGGTTGTCTTTGGTGACTGGCATAGTCAGCAGTTCTGTATCTTCCTAAAAAGGCAAAGTTTTGCCTTCTCTTCGTTAGCCAGAATTGCCCCTGTGCCATCTGTTATGAAATTACTGTGCATACATGAAATACACTGCTGCTTCCTCTTCCTGGGATGCCTGTATTTTAGCTTTGCAGTGCAGTACCCTTAGGACTTCAGCAGTCTGCATGGTTACTGCGGGTGAAAACTATTATGGCTTTGGGGTCAGGGTATGCCTCTGGGTCAGAGCAGCACGTCAGCTACCCTTTGGCTCTCACTCCTCCCTCAGAAGGTTATGTTCCCACCTAGGCTCATTCTGGTGGTAGACATGTTGACTCAGAGGCTTTCAAAGGGCTAAGGGATATTGAAAAACGAACGAACAAGACCTTTGGGGTTTTATAGTCCTTTAATAAAAAAACCCACACTCATTTTGCAGGATCTGCTGGAAAGAAACCTTACATGTTGTAGGCTTCATGGCAGCATACTCAAAGTGTAATTTCCTACAACTACAGCCTTTTGAAAAGCTTGTGGCAGTTCATATAATAATGAGGCAAAAATGTCTGGTGACAGGCAACAAGAAAGCATGCTCAAAAATTGGTAGGTGGGCAGCAGAGATCTCAATTAATTAATTTCAAGATTTATCTGTCTCCTCATATGGAAATTTGGACTCCATGCATACAAAGAAAAATATGAAAAAAAAGTGGAAAGCTAGCACAAAATAGCTGCATTTTTAGAATGCTGGTGGTACAAAGTTTGCCAATCTGCACCTAGCACAAAGCAGATTTTAGCAAATGTCCAAATCTGGTTGTATACTTTTCTAAATGCATAGCTCCTTAGCCAGGTCCTGCCTGAACACTCATTTCCTCCCTGTGTAGTCCCACAGAAGCAAATACTGTTTTAAAGCAAGGGAACAGTCTGGTTAAGTAGAGGATGCCAGAACCCAATCTGGAAATAAGATGTATACAAAGAGGCTGTTTTGGCCACATTTTAATGTCTTTTTGGCCTCAGGCAAACCCTCAAAGGACATGTGAGAAGCCATCAGAGAAATTACTGCAGGTGCAAGATATCGCTCACATGAACACGTAGATTTCATGGTGGTGTTAGATGCTAGTAAAGACATTCAACTCTTGTGATCCAGAAAAAAAGATTTGAAATTCAGTGCAGTTCTGAGTCAGTTTAAATGAGAGGTTTTTTAGAAGGACTAGAAGGAGAAGACCCATGTGTTTATCGTGAGGGAGGAAATACAGTGAAAGAATATAACTATATTTGGGGGGAAGGCAGTTGCAGTGTTGGAACAGTACCATAGTTTTGATGGATTTAAGCTGTACTTGGCTTTCCCTACAGTTTGCAAAAGGAGTATTGTCAATGCCTGGAGAAGAAGTAGTCATTATAAGAACAGATGTATGCATTTATTAAAAAGGAGAGTAGCTCTGCATAGAACTTCAGATATGATCCCTCTCTTCCTCCCAGCCCCAGCCCAAGACCACCAAACATTTGTCAAAATTAATATTTAAGCTAGGTTTTCTATGCAAATATTGATAGTTGAGTCCGATTCTAATAATAGGCTTTGAAGTTTCAGATCCAAAGATCAGATCAGTGGGAAACTGAAGTTCTCTTTCAGATATGGTCATTGCTGCATCGGCTCTTTCCTAGCAGTAAATGATTATTAAGTGAAAGTAAGAATAAATGCTTCTTTCCTTGTCAACTGAAAGTCATACAAACATTAGGCATTACAGCTGCATGTCTCCATTCTAAATTGTAGCATTTTATGGTCAGCTACTAAATTCATCTTCATATGTGGGAAGGCAAAAACTAGATACCTTTGTCAGAGCCCAAGGTGCGTATAGCTGTGTTCTTTGTTAGCAACAACCCAGAGGAAATTCAAATAGCCTTTCTTTAACACAGAGAGAGAGAGAAAGAGAGAGAGCATGGGAGGAGTTGTTTTAGAGGATGCATTCCTAATAACCTTAGGATAATATTGCTTACCTATAATTAATCATTTTGTCTTATTTTTCAGTCTTGTGGAGATGTCATTATCGAATACCTTAAAGACCATCTGCTCATAATTATGGGGATTGCCTTTGGACTGACCGTTATTGAGGTACCAGTATACACCATTAAAATATTTAGTAGCTGACAAGCAATATGTTCTATTTAGAAATACACTGGGAATAGGATTAAAACACCTGGCTTGCTCGATTAATAGACAAGGGAAAACCACCTCTCGCCTTAGCTATAATCTTACTGCTATTTCATATAAACAGTATACGGCTGCCGAGCTGAGAACTTCAGGTGGGATCAGACCACCCTGCTGCCTGTGTAAGTGTATCACATGGCATACACAAAAGCGTGTCACTTTTTCTGCAAAGATTTGACAGCCCTGGAGCCAGGCTGTGCCTTGACAGTGAGCCCTGTGGACAGAGGGGTGTGCGGATACCCAGCCCCAGGAAGACGTGAGGCAGAATAGCGGGGCTTTTCCTCCTCTTTCTCTCCTTTGCTTGAGGAAAAAGTCATCTCGTAAGAAAACTTAGCCCCTAAACTGCATATTCTTATCATGGAGAAATTATGATACAAAATTATTACTCCGAGGGCATAATTTAGCCATCAAGATGGTGCCTGAATGTGCTTGAGTGCACACCTGTGCTGCTCCATACATTCCTGTGTGTGAAAAAAGCAGAGTATGTGAGCTCTTTATTTTAATTGCTTCATCATACACTGAATAACATGCAAAATTTTCTCCGAAGAGAGGAAGAAAAACAGTGAGGTTATCCAGTCAGCTACTTGACGAATGATAGGCTTTGATTAGGAGAAAATGACAAAGAAACAGGGGATTTCATCATGTTGCTTTCTTCGGTCATTTTCTTTCTTTTCACTATTCCTCTGTGGTTTCCCTCCTCCCCCGCTCCCCACTGATGGAAGTTGGAGGGAAAAGCAGAAATGACGAAGATTGCTGTGCAGAGTTCAGTCTGTTATTCCGAGTGAAAACTTCTTAACATCATTGGCAGAGGATTGCTCCTCGTGGTGGAAGAGTGGGCAAGAGCCCCAACTCAAAAATACATTTCCAGGAAAATAATAGTAAGCGGGGAAGAGTTACGCAGCTGCAGCACTGGGAAAGGACAGGCCACTAACTTCTTACTCGGCACAGGCTTCATGTTATTTAAGGTGCTATATGTGGGGGGTCAGGTCTCTCGCCTATATGTAGACTTTGGGGGGAAAATAAGTGAAATACACCAATATTAAAAGGCCTTTAAAAATATAATGGAAGTGTAAAATTGCATCTGTGTCCCAAAGGTAAGTTATAAGTCACTTTGCTCTAGTTACTGTAGTTACATGAGTTGTAACCTTTAGTTCATTGGCCATCATTCTTCCCTGTTCTCCAGTTGGCATTTTCTGTGGTGGCTGCCTCTCCCAGTCATGAAAGGATTAGAAAACAACATGAATAAACAATATGTGCCTCAGCTGGTACCAACTGTCAGCTGGCAATTTACACTTGATAAACATTTAGCCTTTCCAAAGATAATAACCTATTATGACTTCTCAAGTAATTGCACATCAAAGACCACATGCTTAACTATCTCTCTGCTCTGGAAAAACCCAGATAAAAAGAAGTGGACAAGGAAAAGTGCTCTTCCCTAGCGTTCCCCCCTCTGCTTGCTCCATTATGCCACTTGTGGGCTGTTAATAGTTTCAGCTCATCCTATTAGTGGCAACGATACTAAGAAGAAGGGCCGAGTTTCACTTGGGCGCAAGTGAAAATGTAGGGCATGGTCCGTCGGGGAAGCCCTGTCAGCTTATTCCAGCTGTGAGTTCATCCCCTCATCTTAGCTGTGCCCCTGTGTTCTGTACACTCTCCACTGTCTCTTCCTTAAATAAATTAAGCATCCTGGCTTTATAAATGTCATTTGGGTACTTTCCACTTTTGTGAAACACCTTCACAGACTGGTTAATTTAAAATCCAGAAGGAAGCTTTCTGATCTTCTGATCTTGCCAGCTGTCTGTCACAGGCTGTGCAATTTCACCCAGTAATTCCCAGTACAGAAGGTGACCCTACTGAATTTTATATTTCAAGCAACAGCTTCTTTAGTGGACTCAGCGTTTCTATCCCAGATCTATTACTGATGAATATAAAATACTTGTTGCATGATCATTTGCCCCTCAGAACGGTGAGGTATGTGTATAGCTGTATGCTTGTATACATATACACATGTATGCCTTTACACATATATTTACATAAAAGAGAGTGACAGTGAAAAAGAAGAGAGATTTCAAAGGGAAACAACCCTTAGTATATGCAATGGAATTAGAAAGTTCCTCCAACTTTCTTAGAAAATAAAAGATTGAATTCTTGTCCGAATTTCTTGAACTTCTCAGTACTTGCTGCTCCATTGCAGCTAACGACTGCATTTTAAACCCCCAGAGTTACAGGGTTCCCCATCCACAGAGGCAATCCACCTTTTAAATAAATCAAAGTTTTCCATCATGTCTGCAGTCTTACCTGTGGTACATACTGATTTCATTAAAATGGCTATATTCTAGAGGCATGTTCTTTAAGAATTACATTGGAAAAGATCTTCTGCATAGCAGATTTAGCCTGCATGTAAATCCAAGACATTTGCAAACAAAATGTTCCCACTGTGTATCAGTTGTGTGCTGGGATTTCCAGGACTGCCAAGTAATACCAGAAATGTCTTTGTTTTCCAGATTCTTGGTTTGGTGTTTTCTATGAGCCTCTACTGCCAGATCCAGAGAAAATGAAACTGTGAAAGTGTCAGAACGATGTCACCAGCCAAATCAAAACCTTTGTAGATAAAGGGATATTTGGCTTGGCACATTCAGATGAATGTATGCATGTCGCAGGCAGCTGTTCTGATGAAAACGGCAGCCCTTGTGCACATGGATGCTTCACAACTTGCAAAATGACCTCCTTATACTTCATAAGATTTAATGATGTGAATGTGATTTTTTATTTGCAATAAACGTCTTTGTTTATGTTTCTGAGGAGTTCACTTTGTCTGAAGATAGCGTTTAAGTCATGCTGAGATTCTGAGTTCGCCATGCAGTGTGTCCACATGGGTGTTATGCCACCCATAGCAGAGTCACCCTAAACAGCTGCAAACGATCTTGCGGGACTGACTGGTCCGGGGAATCGCATGCCCCCAGGCAGCTTTGCTTGTGGGGCAGGGTGTTTTCATTACGAGTGTCCCAGGTCAATTTGATACTCGATATGGTATATATGGTCAGGGTTTTGTTACTAGTGAGAAGCACAGGGACTAACTTTCATCCAAATAGGAAAGCCACGTTTCCCTTTCAGGGACGTTTAAATCAATATCCTGGCAGCTGAGATGGTCACTCTCAGGCCCAAATGATGCTTAGATTGCATACTGGAGTTGGATTTAGTGGCACGTGTTTTGCAAATATGCATCAAGGGTGAAATCCAAGGATTTCGGATCCTTGGAGGCAAGACGTACACAAAAGTCATGCGGGTGAGACTTTACCTGGGGTGGCTAAGACGAGCAGCGGGGTCCCAGGCAGCGGGTGGACAACAGAGGGCACGGTGGTATCGCAGCAGCAGCAGCAATATTACATGTACCGGCCTTTGGATTGACCAGTGCTTGCAAGTGTTGGGGCCCTGAGGCACTGACAGCCCTGACTGTGCCTGCCCAGCCCCCCGGGGCTCCCCCACCCTGCCCATGGCCCGGGACCCCATGTCAGCCCCATGGGGCCGTCGGCTCCTGCCCCAGCGATGCTGCAGCAGGGCCGGTCTCCAGCTCCCCACAGCCCTGCCCTGGCTTGGCCATGGGGTCCCACTGAGCTGGGCCCACCCATGGACCCATGTCCTGGCCTGGCCTCAGCCTGTCCCCATCCCCAGGGAGGTGCCCAGTGCCCGGGGCTGGGGCTGCCCCGGTGCCCCCCAGCTGCCCTGCTCCTGGCTGGGGCGGTGGGATGGACCCTGGCAGCCAGGCCCGTGTGGTCCTGGCCCCCAGAGAGCTGCTGGCCCAGGTGGCTCCCTGACAGAAAGTAAATGGCATCAGGGAGCATATTTTTAAAGGTATGAAGATGTCTAATGATGCCCGTAGGGATCTGCTGAGGTTTTCCACAGCATGCTGGTGGCCTCACTGCTGTGTGTTGGGGGCTAGCAGTTTTTGCCAGTCCCACTGGGCTCCCATCTTCACCTTTAGGAGCAACTTTAACACCTTTGGACAGCTGCTCTTAAGAGAAAATCACATACCATGCTCTTCTACTTTAAGAACCCTCAAGTGCCCATGACCGTCTCAAAGCACAGGCAGACTGCTCCCACCTTGACAGAGCCATGCAAATGTTGCTTATTAAAAGCTTTCCTTGAGCAGAGACCTTTGCCCATGCCTTATACTGAAAGGACTGGGTTCAGGTAAAATTCATCTGCAGCAACCACTTTCTTTTAAAACACATCCAGAGGGAAGGTTTCTGTCCCATCTCCCACCCTTTCTCTAGCACTCAAACCATTAGGCCAAGAAGTGAGAGCTGCTTTCAGAAATTCGTGTGTCTCCCAGGAAAGTCTTCTAGCTACCAGACAGTTCTGGCACTTGCCCTTCCCTCTGCTGAACCTCAGAAACTGTGCCAGAAGAACTCAAACTTTGTTGGACCAGAGAAAAAGCATGACTGCATCACCCAGTCATATTCACTGGGAGAAGAAACACTGGCTTCTACTTCCTCCACCTCCCCAGACTGCTTTTTCCTGTGCATATCTTACCCGTGATTTGAAATCCTGGGACCTGAGCCTGAATCACCCAGATCATGGAATGGCAGCTGGACTCTTGGATTATCACTACAGAAAAAATTTGGAATAGAAGGGCAAAATGCAGAGCGAATTGCCTATTCTTCTTCTTCCTTCTACTCCTTCCCATGAGAAGTAATGTTCTCCTCTTTGAACAAAGGACCAGAAGGTCTCCCGTAAAGAGGGGGCTCGGAGCTGTGGATGCCTAATGGATGAACATGAAGGGGAAATTACAGCTCACTCTTGCTACCAGAAGCAGTTAGCTTCAGGCACCTGTAAACTTGAGTATTACTGCTAGGGATTTGTAATGAACATTGACATGAGGTTGGCAAAATGTATGCTGGCTTGGACACCAATCCAATCCTGTGTCTGCTCTGGGGGAGACAGATGTATAAAAGCAAGATGTTCATACATGTAAATTTTGGTTGTCTACAGCCTGGTACGCTGGTTTTGGCTGGGGTAGAGTTAATTTTCTTCACAGTAGCTAGTATGGGGCTGTGTTTTGGATTTGTGCTGGAAGCAGTGTTGATAACAGAGGGAAGTTTCAGTTGCTGCTGAGCAGTGCTTACACAGAGTCAAGGCCTTTTCTGCTTCTCACCCCACCCCGCCAACGAGTAGGCTGGGGGTGCACAAGAAGCTGGGAGGGGACACGGCTGGGACAGCTGACCCCAACTGACCAAAGGGCTATCCCACACCATATGGGGTCATGCTCAGCAATAAAAGTGGGGGGGAAGGTGGGCGGGGGGGGCCATTGCTTGGCTGACCCTCAGTCGGTTGGTGGTGAGCAATTGTTTTCATTTGCATCACTTGTTTTTCTTGGGTTTCATTTCTCTCTCTTTGTTATTTTCCTTTTCATTACAAATTATTATTTCTTTTTCATTATTATTTTATTTTAATTCAATTATTTAACTTTTTATCTCAACCCACGAGTTTTCTCACTTTTACTCTTCCAATTCTCTCCCCCATCCCACTGGCGGGGGAGTGAGCAAGTTGCTGTGTGGTGTTTAGTTGCCGGCTGGGGTTAAACCACAACAGTCCTTTTTGGCACCCAACGTGGGGCTCAAAGGGTTCGAGACAATGACAGTTTTGATTGGAATGTGCTAGATGGAATTTATAGCTGTTATTGCTGTTTAGCTATTAATTGGCAGGCTCCTGTGCTTGCCAGGTGGCTTGCTTGCCTTACTGTATATTAGAGTCTAGTGCTTGTTAGTGGCTGTTTTTTGCTTTCGCTGCTTGCTGTACTGCTTACCATCTTGCTCTGCTGTGCCTGGGAACATTTTGATAACAGCAATGGCCATGTGCCTGGGCTGGCAGATGGCCAGGGCGTCGCTGCTGTTTCTGTGCTGCTGTACCGGACAGGCTGGAACTCCGGTGTGAACTCGAGTCGAAGGGACTGTGACCTGTGGATGAGTCCACACAGGAGCAGGACACCCCGAAGCGCCTGTGGCCATGGATAAGCCCATGCCAGAGCAGGTACATCTCGAAGCGTCTGTGGCCCTGGTTATGTCTGTGCTGCAGCAGGTATACCTCTGAAGGGATTGTGGCCCTTCCTACAGTCATGGTAGCGTATAATCATAGTACTTCAACTGGTTTGGATACAGCCCTCAAAATATCCTCCTTTCGCATCAACAAAATGATGTATGATAGAACAGACTTTTTGGTTAAAACTGTGGTGCCGTTAAAATCAACAGCAAAATGTTGTCTTCAGTGAGGAACTTTGACACAAGAGTTTCATCTGGAGCAAGGTGAATAGTTCCTCTGTTTATTTAGGCAATTTGTCTTTATTTCCTAATGCTCTAAGGAATAAAACTGAAGTACTATGATTATACGCTACCAAGACTGTTCAAATGGGATTGAATCAATGACATCCTTCAGAATATTACCAATTTGCCGCTGAAGTGGGTTTGCCTCTAAAACACGTCCATTGCCTTTGATGTTGCAAAACTTATTTACTTGTAATGTTTTGTAGCCTCCTGAAGTTTTCTCCTCCATTTTTCAATGGAAACAGCAAAATACCAAGCATAAAACAAAGAGAAATCTGTCTGGATGGGATTCATCTGGCTATATGCAGAACTCTACAGAGTAGAAATTCACCTCATAGAATCATAGAATCACAGAATGGTTTGGGTTGGAAGGGACATTTAAAGATCATCTAGTCCACCCCCCTGCCATATCTGAGCTACCTGTTTGGACTCCCCTTATAATCAATGAAGAGAAATAAGCACATCTAGGATTTGAGCCATCTCATTCTAAAATAGATGTCCAAAGAGGTTAGATGCGTCATTTGCATTGCAGATAGGTGAAGTTGGAGTGAATGAATCCTACTCTGCAATACTGAATTTCTTAAAATTAATAGAAGCAGTGCTCAGTCAGGAAAAAGCATTAGTATAATATTCCATGAGGGTGCATTGATTATTCATTGATTTGTTGACCTTTTTGCTCAGTCATAATCCAGCCTGCTAGGAAGTGGGCCCTGCTTACTCTCTGGGATGGTAGGATGAGATTCATCTGCTGTGCAGGAATGTCCCTCTCAGAGCCACGATGCTGTTACAGAGATCTCAGCACTGCTCTTTCATGGAGTCCTCTTGGTATTCTTATCAGAGAACATTTTGAGTTAGCAATTGACTCAAAGTAACAATGGGACATTTTTCTGAGCCCACTTTTTAATCATGATGTCTGGAATCACTGAAATGGAATTTGACAATAAATCCTTGATAGAACAATAAAACCATAAGGGTTTTCTTTTGTGGGGTGTTGGGGAAGATTGTTTTTGGTTTTTCACAACAATCTCATCCAAGGTTATGTTCCTCTCAATGTTACCCAATAAAATCAAGCATACGGAGGAAAGACACATGGCCAAGACCTTAGTGCTTTAGAATAGCCAAGGGAGAAAAAAACGTATATTGTTATAATCTTAAGTAGTGTAAGAAAAGAGCAGTAGGAAGAAAGACAATGCATCCCTGCCTTTGCTAGGGGAGCTGAATGCCAACTTAAAACCAAGGCTATTTAACACAAACTAGTGATTTATCATGTCAAAACCAAACAACTATTTAATGGCAAGAGATAAGACATCACACCTGGGTCAAACTATCTCTGAAGAATGATTTGTTACATCATTTAAGGGATTTTGGGGGAACGTGTTGTTCACAGATGGGATTGCATTTGGGGGAAAAATACAGCATGAATGGATAAAGAAAGAAGTTATAGTTTATGGTAAAATATGAGTCAGTAAAGCAATGTCAGGAATGCCATAAACAATGAAGGGAGCGTTAATAAGTCTGTTACTGGAAACAAAAAACAATGAAGAAAAAGACAGAGGCAGATAGACAAACAAAAAAGAAATCTAATTTTGAAAAATGGAAGAAGAATGAAGCAAAACAGGACCGGTTAATTTGAAAGAAAAAAGAATAAAGGTATTGAGCTTATCAAGATCCAAGGGTTTGCTGCGCTCACCTCAGCATGAGGGGAATTTGGCTCCGATCCACCTTTGTGTCCTGGCTGTCATGTTGAAAGCCAGTTCAACCTGTTCTTCATGCAACACCAAATCTGCCCCAAATTTGGCTGGCTGTCAGGGCCCCTAAGAAGCCAGCGTTGCAGCTGGGCCTCATCAGAGCAGAGCTGGTAGCCGAAGGGTGCCCCAAGAGACAGCTCTGTTAGCTGTATGGTCCTCAGGGATGCCTGGAGAATGAGCCTGAGGAACTGGAACCGCTGGCTTTCCCTCTGGGAAGGACACCAGGGCACTGCAGATCTGACCCAAGTATGTTTAGAGACATGATTAAGTGAGGCAGCAGGGTTTATTTTTTAATTAAGATGGAGGATTATCAGTTTAAATTCTGAAATAGGATTGAAACCACAAAATTAAAAGCCAGTTCTTTGGTTCTGCTGTAAGACCTGTCCTAACTGCTCAGCCAAAGGTTTTCTGGCATGGGAGAATACTCAGCTGATTTAGGCTGGATTCAACCCTCCTCAGTTGAGGGGATATTTGAGTTTGGGTTGTTTGGGTCAGCCAGTTATAGAGCAAGTACCTAATGCTGCTCCAGGCCAGAACCAAAACCTACCCCCACGAAGGTTCAGGCTGGGGACCGCTCCTCCAGGAGGGAACCAGGCTGTGTTGATGTGGGGAAATGTTACATTAGGACCTCATTCAGGGACTAAAGGGAGGCTTGGATCCCTTCTGGCTTTATCCATGGCAATTTGATTATTCTTGATAATTACATATCAGGAAAACTGGCAGGTTTTCTCCCCACCCCTGTCAATAGCAATATTCTCATCCTTTCACTGAAGGGCTCTCTTTTTGCGCAGTGGTTTGGATTAAATTGCGTTTTGTTCTTTTCAAGTCTTTCTTTTTTGAACTGTAAGCTGATCCTTGGTGTATTTTGCAAAATGCTGAGCCTGCTGGGGTTTCTTAGGGAGGTAGAGGGGTGATGTCATTCACCACTTGATAGGGTTGAATCCTTTATCTATCTGAACTTGGGCACTGGGGAGGAATGGGAAAATCGTGTCTCTCCCTTTCTGTCTCAAATGCACTTACAAATTCTTTCTCCTTGTAGAGAATAACAAGTCTCCACAGCAATATCCCCTTACCCCTAGATTTTATAAAATCTGCTCAAGCAGTCCAGAATTCTTTAAAGGACAGGAACCAGAGAAGTGGAAAAGGCATGAAGGAATAAGAGGCAAGAGAGGTCCTTGAGCAGTAAAAGGGATAACAGACATATAATATTCTTCCTTCCCAATCTGTGAGGAGCTCAAATTCAGCTAGTATAATTCATCAGAGGGACTCCAGTTTCTACATCTACATTAACCTGTGCAAGATTGGAAAAGACTGTTGGCCCCATTTTTTCATGAAAACTGAACTAAACTGTGCTAATGGACTTGCACACACAAGGCTATGGAGGAAACTGGTAAGAAAACCAGGCACTGAATAAGGACAAACCCAAGTGCTCTCTCAGACAGCTTCATAAAACAGTCTCAAGGCATTTCAGCATACCAGATCTTTACACTGAAAGTCTGTGATCTTGCTAACATAAGGAGGTTAATTAGTGGAGTGGGTTCCAGGGATTGTATTAAAAGGCCCAAAGTGTCAGCAGTTTCACATCTGCTATTGAATGAACATAACGTGTTTCTAAGCTGTTTCAAACTGTGCTTTTGTGGTGTTTGTTATCTAAAAGATTTGCCAGATCAGCTAAAGCCAGGTTGATATATGAATGCTGACTATTTTGTTGCTGTAATGCATTTTCTTGCTAAAGTTTCAGGTGAACATATTACTTCACTGTAATACAAATGTTTCCTAAACTCCATTTTATTATATTCGTGAATTAAAGCAGAAGCTACACTCTGAACCATTAAATCTATCATTACTCAACTTGACATTAAGTTCTTTATTATTAGTTAATTCAGACCAGGAAAGATCTTTTGTAAATTTGATACTGTTGGGGATGAGAAAGGAATTGAATGTACTTACTACTGTCTCCGTTAAAAAATTATCTTTTAGAATGTATTGGGTTTTGTTAAAAAATGTTTGTCAAAACCATCTTTGACTAAGGCTTAATATCTGTATCATTGATTAGCAGTACATTAAGAGTAACAAATATTAGGAAGTGGAGCCACGGACATGATTGTTGGCTGTTCATCAGGGCCTCCATTATTTATTTCTGCTCCCTCCCTGGACAAGTGTCTACTGCTGTAAATATTGTGAGATCCTCTGGCATAGGATTAAAAGAGACTCTTTCAAGAAAAGCAGTGACTGAGGAAATTGTTTAATAAAAAGTATACAGTAAAGGTGTGAATAGGAATAGGAATGAATATACCAAATACACCGGCACTGCATTACTGCGTAGGAAGCTAATTGCAATCACTTCTCCCATCACTGTAGCAAAGGAGTTGGGAGCATGCTGCCTCGATACCTGGGCTATTGCAGTTCCATATACGTTTATAGACAGGCAAGTAGATGGGGTGGGGAGTAAGAATCATGTGGCAAGAAGGGTCAGAACATCAGAAAAGGAAGTGAATAAGAACATCCTACCTAATTGCAACTGGGAGAGGAATTCAGGGAGCCAGAATATGAATTACATGAACAGGAATGCGATCGGAGCAACAAGACAGAAGTTTACAACCCAGCCTGATGGGAAGCATGATGGATCCCTGGAGCCTCTTGCAAACTGATCAAGGATGGGACTGTTTGTCAGCACAAATGAGAAATTACAGACTACTGAACACAACAGAGTGTGCTGAAATGGGAAGGAAATGAGGGATTGTTTTATAGTGGTTGGATTTCAAAAATGTCCTCTGCTCTAAGAAACATTCCAGATTCTGAAAGGGTTCATCACATTAAGTACAGGAAATTGTCTGTCAGATACGGTTTTGGGTACTGTGATTGTGGTACAAAGGATCCAGATGTGCTATCTCTGACGTGCTTAATACCATAGCACAAACAATTACGATGAATTACCTTCTCCCTGTGATTTAAGATCCTGCTCTCATTCTACACATGGACTCTTACGGTGACATGGGGAACTTCCTGCTATTACCTTTTTCATATTATTATTTCTCAGTCTTTCAGCCAGCAGAAAAAGGATTTGAACCAATAGAATAAAGAGACCATTCTGGAGTACAGGGTGGCTAACTTGTTTAAACAGAATTTTAAAAATATATATACAAAGAAATATACAAACTGAGAAAAAAAAAATTGCCTGTAGCTTTAGAATAGGAGATGTGCTACAGATGCAAAAAGTTGTGGACAAAAGACTTCAAGAGCAGTTTTTCAGAGCTGAAATTGGCTCTGCCTCAAATATTCTCAAAAGACTAATTTTTTGGGATGGCAGCGATCATAAGTTGATGTTAATAATGCAAGTCAATGTTACTAATGCGTGTCTCTAACTGCAATAACCACCACAATGTTATGTTAAGGGGGCAAATGCCATGGATTTCATGCTGGTGAGGAGAATTTTGTGAGCAGCTGGAATGGGTTTTATATCTTCCAAGAGGGACACTTGATGTATTTCTGGTCATATGGCAGTCATTCCTGAAGCTTGAAACAATAGGTGATGTAGTTGGTATAAACTTTCTGTGCTTGCAGATCCATGGTTTGAATTTATGCCTATTGTCTGATGACTATCACTTTAAGTTATATTGGAATAGAAATGTATTAGAGAGCCTGGAACTAGGTAGGCAGAAATGAAAAATATGTACAAGGACATGAAAACAGAAATGAATATTGACACTTACTCAAGAAATGCAAGCCACCAGACTGAATATTTAGAGAATATTTCACAGGGGAACACAGTTTATGTACTACTGCGTATTACGGACCATGACCACCACATTGCAAGCATGCGAATGTCTGCAAATAGAGAAAATATAGAGGTTCCCTGATCTGTTCTGGACTTCAGTGGATCTATTTATCAAATTAAGATGGGATAAATTGTGGGATTCAGTCACCTAACAAAGCATTTAGTGCCTTTTAGACTGCTAAGGTCTTCTGCCTGGCCTCCAGCTGCTGCTTGACGAGGCCATGTGCATCCCTTGGGTCCTGTGTCACATCTGGCAGCCCTGCACAGACTTCTTCCTCACCTTAGCAGAGCTAAAGTGAGACAATTTACTTTAAGGCTCTTGATTCACTCTTTTGGTCCCTAGAAGAGGATTTGTTATCACTCAACTACCAGTTACCTGGGTTATTGCAACAGGCTGCTTAGATAGAAAAATTAAAAGTCTAGAAAAGTTCGGTTTATGCTGACAACAGAATGATTGTGTCAAAACCCTGCTATAAGTTAGATATCCAGGTAATGTACTGTTAGGAATGCTAAGAGGGCTACACCGGCTTCACATCATCCTGGAAATAAGAGCACAGTATATAGTCTGTGGTCTGAAGCAGTTGACCCAACTGTGAGTCTGAGAAGCAGACACAAATGCTCTTGTGAATCTTGTGGCCTTAAGTGACTTGTTCACACGAAGATGTGATGGGGAATCAGCAAAGCCACAGGCATTATGACTAAATTAATTTCGCAGGCAGCAGAAAGGGAGAGAAGGCTGCAAGGAAGGGAATAACTAAAATATTTTAAGGTTGCAAAGTACAGTTCAGCTACACTTTCTATTTTGACACTCTGTCATGCACCTGGGAGCAAAATTATGTTGGCATGGAAAACACTGGGTAGTTTGAAACCCAGGTGACAGAAGAAAGCAAGGAAGCAAAGGCTAGCTTAGCTAATGTTTATGGGTTGTCCTGAGGCATGTCCACATGCACAAGACAGTTTTCTGCAGCAATAGAGCCATAGGACGTGGAAAATTTGTGACCCCAGGCTTTTACTTTCAATTGCTTCTCCAGGGTATATGTCTTGCATATATCTTGTATGTGGTATGTGTTTTATTACTCTAACCAATGTAACGGTGTTGCTACACACTTTGTAGAGCTCAGGAGGTCGCTTGTAGCCTGGAGTGTGACAAATTCTAACAAGGATATACAATTATTAGGGCCCAGATGCACTGAAAAATGTGCAAGTCGTCACTAGAGATATGGGTTACAGTGGCCTCCATGCCAGCAGCCTGCTGTCAAGCACAAGGTACAGCCCAGCACTTGAGCCACACTTCAAAGTGTAGCATCTGCCTGCAGCCGAGAAACGTCCACCCTGCTGGAGTATGGATTAGTACCGTGCATGGAAAATAAGCTTTCACAGTCACCTTATAATTTGTTATTTTGACTCTTCTGTATGTATTTGCAAATGTTAGAGAGAAGAACTAAGAGTTAAGGACTCTGGGGGGCAGGTGAGGTGGTAGCAGATGAGATGGATTTGCAGAAGAACAGTGAACAGCATAATTTTGCAGATTTTTAAACCATGTGTTGTTATTCTTTTCTGAAGCTGCAGAATTCTGCGGAGGATGATACTTGTTAATTGTAAACACTTAAACCGCTAAAAAAGCAAGTGTCAGTTTCTTAGGAATGTGTCTATTTTTTCTAACAAAATTTGAAGAGTATCAGTCTGGTGGCCAGACACAGGCAGGAGTCCATGTTCAAGCAGATACAGTGAACTTGTGCAAGCTCAGAGCTACAAAGAGCGCCACATCACGATCTTAGGAAACGGAAACCTGTTTTGCCCTATTTACCCTGATTTATATTAAGGAATCTTTGGGAATCAACAGTGTTTAAAAGCAAGTTAATGTTTAGGACGACAGTGCTGTGCCATTTGTGGAATAATAATGTTCTCTTTAACACAGAAAATCTCATTCACCCAGGAGATGAAATGGGGCCAAATCCTCATCTGATGTCAATCAGCATGATTCCTTTGCCATTAGCACGGCTCCAATGTGTTCGGTGGAGCAATACCAATTTACTTCTGCTGAGGGCTTTGGCCTTCTGTCTCATAGCTCAAAGAAATTAAGCTGCCTTCCAAGTCTTCTGACTGAAGCCGTGTGCAGTTTAAATCTTGCTGCAAAAAAGCCTGTTCAGATATGTTTTTCCTTTCTGTTTCAAATGATTTTGCACATTCATCATATGAGTTTAATGGAATATGTCTAATTCTCATCAAACCATGGAAAACCAAAAAATGTTCACAGGTTTATGCCAATGACCCATTTTGCTGAAAAAATAATAATGCACTTAAGCTAAATTTACTTTGCAGAAATGGTTTCTCTTTATTTTTTCTTTTTTTTAATTTGTAATGAAATGTGAAGAAAGTTAACATGAGCCATTTTACACCTTATTAATAACATTTTGACAGCCCTGCTTTGAAGGTCTTTTCAAAATAATGTGAAAATCCAAGAAAATTATGTCAATATTATTTTAAGTTAAAAAGGCACCCCTTTTTCACCTCTGTTTTTTCGTTGGCCATGTTTAAAATGGCCTGTCTTAAATTTGGAAAATACTGTACATTCACAGTTAAGGATATAATTCTGTCCTTATTGAAACTAACAGTTTCCTATATTACTTTAATTTAAAACCTCAGCTCATTATCTCATCTCACAAATCAGGTAAACGATGATGCTCTTACAAAACAGGAAAATTATAGGAATTACCATTTTCCATGTCATGTAGCAAGAACATCCTACACAGATGTTAATAGTAGCTGAGATCAGGAGTGTTGTACACTTCCTCCTGCTGTGATTAGGTTTTGCAGTTATTTTGCATAACTCTGCCATCACTAGAGTTAACTTTTTTATTAAGTGAGGTATTGGGTAGGTTTATGCATGCATATAATTTTATATTTGTTATGGTCGGCCTAAAAACCCCGGAGTGACCCTATGTGTGGGTCTCACTTGCAACTGGCTGCTCCCTAGGTGGTGAATTGTAAGACCAATAGGCAAGATCTGCAGGGAGCTTACCAGAGAAAGACAGGACCTGCAAGGGGCTGGTCAGCCCCTGCTGACCATCCTATGGTCAGCAGGGACCTGCCTATGAAGGTCCCTGCCTGTGAAGGACCTGCCTATGAAGGACCTGCCTATGAGGGACCTGCCTATGAAGGACCTGCCTATGAAGAGGCTGAAAGCCCCAGCGGCAGGAGGCTTTGAGGGGGCTGAGTCAGGTCCCTGTTGGTGATACTGAACTGGGACTGTGTTTGAACACCAAAGGTCTCCCTAGGAGGAAAGAAGCAAGAAATGGTGCCGGTAGTTTGGAGGTACCAACATACTGGCTCATGAAGTGGTGTGCTGGCTTATTTGAGAGGGGGGGAACATGAGGGAGGATCAAACGCCTTGGAGCAGGTCTACCTAAAGCTTCTTCTTAGTTTTAAATTTCCCTGCGGCTTCATCACCTCTCCTCACTGACCTCGCGGTCATGGCAGGAAGCCTCCTTGTAACTTGGGTTCAGTGTGTTCCTGTGATTAGAAGATGTGACCCCATGGATCCCACCGTGTCGCTTGTGATTGCCACCATGGATGTGAAAACAGGAAAAGTCACAGGAGGTGAGGGCATGATGAACTGTGGTGCTGGCTGGGCTGGGAAGGAACTGACGGCACGTCTAAAAGAACAAGAAAAGCAGACAGTGTTCCCCAAAGGAACTACACAAGATGACCGAAAGAAGCCGTTTCCCAGCAGATCCCATCTACGCTAGGGCTCTGCTGGCATGACTGTGTCAGCAAGTCTGGAAATTCCTAATTGAAGCACAGCTCCAGCGGCCAAACTTCAGTGCAGATCAGGCCTCAGAAAGGGCCAGGATGCTCTGATGCATTATTTCCAGTGCAGGTCCCGCTAGATTAGGATGTGTTTTTCATTTGAAGTTGAGCTACTCTAACCCAATTCCCTCCAAACAAACAAACAACCGAACGAGCGAGCAAACAACCCCGTGGGAGGGATGGCTTATTCGTGCGCACTGGGGAGCAGAGCGGGGTGGGGACCGACTGGCTCCGAGCGCCGGCGCTGGGGCTGTTTTCCCCTATGACTTTCATCCTGTTTGTCACTGTTACCAGGGGTTTACAAACTCAAAGCAAACATCTGGTCCGGTTTAATACCAACAAGAAAGAAAACTGGATATTAATTTTGATATGGCAGTAAAGCAGTTTGATAGTGCTCACGCTGACAGAGCCGCCACACCATTTACGAACTCTAAACCCCTCGATTTTCATAAAACCCTCGCAAGATCATATTAGGGCTGACAATTAAGATTATAATGCAGCCTAGTCTGCTAAGGAGCAGTAAATTTTCCTGGAATTTGATCAGTTGATTACACTGATTTTATATTAAGTTAGAGAAAATTTTGGTCATGTAAAGGCAAAAGCAGTTTAAATCTGTTTCATACATTGCAGCATGGTCTTACTGATTAAAAATACCTGGGCCTCTTCCAAACTTGTCGTCATATTGGCTACATGGCTGTTATAAGCAAACCCCCGCAAACAGAAAGATCTGAAAGTTCAAAGCTTATTTAACTTGAGAGTGCTTGTAAAAGGGGAAAAATGCCATTTCTGCATGGAATAATGGCTTGTAACTTTTCCAGCATTATTTTTTCATTAATATCACCTGAATCTGATATGCATGTTTCACAGCAGACTCTAAATAAGAAATCTGGTACATTTTGGCCTGTTATTCCTGTACCATCTGGCTAACAGGTACTGTACTGTTCTTGCAGTGTGACGCACCAAATAAAAAAGTCAGATCTTTTTAAAGCCACAATAAATTTCCCAAATGAGTTTGTGTGAAATGTTAAAAAGCAGAAGATAGAGGTTTTCGGTTACATTGCCTCTAATTTGAAAGGGGGATAAGTGGAGCCAGGTGGGCTACTTAGCCAATACCTGCCTGTTCCAGCTTTTTGAATCTGTGAACATTACATCCGGATACAGATGGAAATTGGAAACAATAAATGATTATTACAGAGACTTCATCATTCTGTAACTCGTGCACAAAAGATGAGCCACTCTCAAGGACACTGTGAAAGTGTGCTGCTTAGGCATGTATCCGGACAGATGTACGGGAGTAGGAATGTGCCATATATCAAGTGAGAGGAATAAGATTTCTTAATTCCGCTGTGACACGCACAAGTATCTTTTTAAAAATGAACCTCCCCTTCTCAGCATTAATCCAGTTTCTTTCTGATGTCTCTTTTTTGGTTAAGATGAGCATCCATCCATTTACAGCAATTTGCTAGTCCCCAGCTGGAAATGGGGGATGGTATAAGCATACAGATATTAAGAAAAGGGGCTCGTGATATCTTACTTGAATTACAAGTACAAGAAATAAAGGTAAGCTCAGACAGTTAAGTTCTCCTCTCCTACTGGCCACTTCTGACTCATAAATCTGCATTCTCATTAATGTTCAAAAAGCTACGTTTCAGGACAACAACTGCAAATAAAGCCAGATCAGAAATTACTCAATGGCATATTTCTTCGTTGACTATCACAATCAAAACTTTCCACATGGATGGCCTGACTGTGCTGGGGGATGGATGGGAAGCAGAAAAATTTCCATCACAGAATGTCTAGCTTGCTTTCAACTTTCTCAGCAGAGGCCAATTAACCTGTGGCCTGGGGTCTCTCTTCCCCATCCTCTCCCAGCTGTTGGGAGCAGAGTCTGAAGGAAAACTGGGGCTCTGGGAGCCTTGGCAGCAGCTCGGTCCAGATCCATCTCAACCTCACATGAGACAAATCCCTGCAGAAGTGTGCATCTTTTCCCGTTAATGAGGAAGGCAGCCTGGACAGACGCAGGCACTGAGCAGAGCTGGGCAGCTGGGCTGCTGCGGCGTTCAGGGCTTTTGTCACTTGGGGACAAAATGAATTCTGAGACATGAAAATCCTCAGCAGGATGGGATGAGCTTCTCTGCACATCTCTGTAACCAGCTGCCAGGCTCTCCCTTGGAACGGGAGACCACTGCAGCCAGCACAAATCCTGATAAAGCTTGTAAGCACTGGACAGGTCTTCCTGCATTTGATTTCTATTTCCATTTGATTTCAGACAAGTATGCCAAGGGGCTTGAGCATCGTGATGCTCAGCACTGTCATATTAGGAGCTGGGGTGAAGAGGAATCCATAAACCCAAGGTACGGGTCCAGGTCAGCTGTGCTCTGAGTGGAGTGTGGGGGCCGTAAGGGGACGGATGGCCACAGCTCATGCCCCGCAGGCAGGCAGGGCCCTGGACACCCTGCCAGGACAGGGGTGGGTGCAGCATCCACCTCGCTCCTGCATGGGATTCACAGCCCAAGAGCTCTCCTCAGGAGTCTAAGTCACTCCTCTGTTATAAGGGACAGATTTTAGTCTCGTACAGTATCGCAAGGCTTTCTCAAGGTTCACTGAGCAAAGTGCATACACTTTGGGTTAGACAAGAGAGGGCAGAGGACTCACCGTGCTGGACTTTAGTGAATAAATTTGTTCATGGCTTTTTTCTGCCTCTCACGCTCATGCCTTACTACTTTGCCACTGTTTTCTGTTGTCAGCCTTTTTTCCTTCACAATGGTCAGCTCACTTCAGCTTCTTGTAAAGCGTCACCAAACTCTGCAACACGGTAATTCATTAAAGGGCAGAAAGAAAGTGTACGGATGGGAATACTGCCATTCTTACCCATTTTCTAGTAATTTTCTTTTCTCTTAAGGGAAACAAAACATGAGCGGGAACAGCAGGACTGCATTTACAACAAAACCAAAACCCTCTTCCAAAATACCTCCGCGTATAAGAATGGGAAATTATTCCTTGCAATTAGATCAAATCAAGGTATTCCACAAGATGTGAGACTCAGCTCAGGAGGAACTGCTGGAACGAAGTGCAGTGTAAAGCTTAACACCATCTCTATATAAAAGGAAAAAAAAAGAAACTTTACAGATCTGATCTTCATTGTATAAGAAATGAAATAATATTTTCAACATTTATATTCATTCTGAACTAGTGGAAATGCCACAACGATGATAATTTTTTGGCCTAGCACAGAAAATGTCAGTTTCATAATAGCTGTACATGTTAACATACTTGTTCCCTTTGGGGTATTTGTATGTCTTACCAGCTTAAATATCTCCACTACTTATAAGCTAGTATACAAACGTCTAACAGATGTACAAGTTCACATGAGAAGGAATAAAAAAATGCACAAACCCCATCACTCTTTCACAACTAATCTGCTTTAATGTAGGAAACATAGCCCACTTGCGCTTCCTTCACTGCGAATGCTTTCTTACTCTGTGAGATCCCTGAATTCCAGCCTACTCTTTGTTCTTTCATATTTGAAATAGCTGTTGAACTTTTAGAAATGCTTCATCAGTCTTTTTTAATTGTCTCATGAGACCCAGTATTCTGAACAAGCATAAATAAATGCCTTTAAAAGCTCCGAGATGGATTTACTGGGAGGACCAAGGTGGGTACATTCCCCCTTATATAACAGCAGAGGAGCTGTGACCCCAAGTGGTCCTTTCCTCCCCTTATCCACAACCATGTGGCATCCATCTCTGAAGAGTCTGATTTTCATTTATGTGGCACATTAACCTGCATCTAAACAGTTTTGAGCTCCTGGTTCTCCTTCTTCCTGGTTCCTCTTCTTTTGTGATTTTGGGTCAGAGCTGTGTGGAGCTGATGTTTCTTCTTTCTCCCACCTCCTGTTTGCTGTGCCCTTCTCCAAGGAAGGAACTGGTCTTACACGCACATTTAGGATATGTCTATGTCCCACAGTGTGGTCCTGCAAAAAGGTGGCCCAAGCAAGCTGCATGTTAACAAGCACAGGCAACATAGCCCAGAGATGTTTGCAAAATAAATCAGCCTGCAGTTTTACCTGAAGATAAATTGATCCTCAGAAGTACAATAAAATAGTCTCCCTGGACTGCCACGTGAACTGTGTTTTACTGCTTCTACTGTCCAAGCTAGCTTGCTTATGGTGGAGGCAGATTGTTTGTATGGCAGTGGTTTGTCTACATAACTTGAATTCAGCTCTGCAGTGGAGAATGCTTGGAATGATCAGTCACTCAAGTTTCTCCCTCCAACTATTGCACAGAGTGTACCCTCTTGTGTGCTGTATGACACCGAAATCACTCTTGATTAAGCAACCATGTATTTTCTGGAAGAAAAAAGAGGCAAATGCTTGTAGACCAATTATTAGTCCATGCTTTCAGGAGGGTAAATGAGGAATACCTTCCTGTCACTTCAGGAGACACCTCAGCGCTCTGCTGAGCATCCATTACTTTTACCATCATCACGTTTAACTAGATGTCAGTTAATCAATTGCAAATGCTGTAGCCTTAACAGTGCTGTGGATCTTGCCAGTTTACTGGCACCAGTGAGGCCTAGATCGACTGGGATTTCCCCCTGTGTTCTTTGCTGTATGTCCTGCCTATGGCTTTTGGGTTAGCTCTTCTCCTTCATCAAGCGAAGCAGTAAACAAGCTGGTAAATCTGTCCTCTGCATTGTCAAAGTGTAAAGTTACACCGCATCTGTACTTTCTTCTTCATTTTGTTTTTTAATAATCTATTGGGTTTGTTTGTTCAAGTTAATGAATATAGTATGTTATTGTTATGTAGTTATGCCAAAACACTTCACCAGAAATTTCATAAATGTTTTCTGGTGTGTTGCCCAGTTTCATGTGGTTTCACTTTTTCCCTTCATATAGAAGAAAAGCACATGGAAGATAAAGATCTTAGGGTTAACACAACTAGAAAAAGCCCTGGGAAGATTCCTTTAAACAGCAAAAAAGGAGTTAATGAAAAATCAAGTACAAATGAATTATTGTCTGGCTGGCTAACAGTAAAGCGTTAAGGTCTCGATTGCAGCTTTTATTTGCAATGGTAAGCACTTATTCTCAGCAGGAGTCCAGCCAACTTTTGGGGGGACCATTTGTGTGAGAAAGCACACATCACCACAGGGAAAGGTCTCGCCACCTAACATTTGCAGCTTCACAAAGTTTCAAAATTGTCCTTTGCTCATAGTAGCATTCCTCTTGGGCTAAGGAGTTTCCATACAATTAAAAGGAGAGGGTCTCTGCCCCCAGGGAGCTCACAGCTGAAGGTCAAAAAAAACCCAAGGGGAATCAACAAAGGGTTTTTTGTGCAAATCAGCAGGATGCTACAAAACAGCATTGCACTAGCTTGTCCTTTAGGATGTCTCTGACTTGTTCTGTGAGTACAAAGAGGCTATTTTCCCAGAACACCTCCATTACCTGTGCAAAAATGCTACTTTCGGAGATGGCACCTGAGAAGTTCTGGAACTGTGAGAAAGCAAATTATAAGAAGGGAAACTAAAACAAACTGTAGTTCGTTCATATAGATAGTGCAGAATTTGAGTGCAATAGACTTGCAAGGAGGAGTATGTGTGTAAGGGTAGAATTTGTCCCTCTGATGGTAAACATATCTAGTAATTTAATTTTAAAGCCTGAATTCTGATAAATCAGCCTTATATCCCATCTTTGCATCCTGGCGGTATACATCTACTGAAGCTCAGGGCTGTGGAACTTCCTGGATATTTTTAAGCAGTAAAATATTCCTCATTTCTGATTTCTCTGCTGTTCATGTTAAAGTTAATGGAAAGCTCGCTTTGATTTTATTCAAGTGGGATCAAGCTCTCAAACATAATTTAAGACCTTAGCCAGTTCCCATTGCAGCAACCAGGCCCAACAGCTAACAGCTAGAGTTGCACATACAGATTGCCAAATGGAAGGAAAACAGACTGAAAGAAGCATAAATATAAGGGGTACTGAAAATAAATTTATTGGAAAAGAACACTGAATCTGAATGAAAATCTGAACTGCTTCCAAATCAGTTTCAAAGAACTGATACAGCAGAAAAAGGCCTTCTTAGCCAGTATTATGTCCCTTACCTTAGACAAACTAACCTATTAATGATGTATAGCTGAGTCACATATTTTTCTCTGATGCATCTGCCAAACATCTATATGTGCAAGTGAATTCACAGATCCTGGATTGCTTTCAGAGGCAGGGATGTAGACATCTAAGCTCTCAAGTCAAAGTAATGTGACCCTCTTTGTAGCTGGATACTTTTTTTCCCTCTAGTTTCATATACACTAGTGCAAATTTCCCCAAGACCGGCCACAGCTGTGTGGAGTTATGTGATGAGGCACATCTGCCTTGACGAGCCACATGGTGGGGGGCACGATGCCAGCCTCAGAGCGCAGTTTCTCAATATGGGGTCCAGGTTACAGTATTGGGCCACAGCCTCTCCCCTGCTCTAGGACACCTCAGGCCTGATCAGCCAGTTTGGCAGATTTAAGATGAAGCAGACCAGCTGCATTTGGCATTTAATTGCAAGAAAATTAAGCACAGTAAAAGGAATGAAGAGTCTCACGTGGTGAGATGGTGGGTGATGGTAAACTGCCCTGTGTTATCTCTCAGTCCTACCCACCACAAGCCCCCATCCTCTTCCCACCCAATGCTCTTCTTCTCACCTTTTCAACCCTACTCCTCCAGCATTTTTCAGTCTGCAGGTCTCCAGACTCCTTCTTGCTCCAACTGCCTCCACTCCTCCCCATCTGCAAATGCTCCTGATCCATATTTCCAGACCTCCTTGTGCCTGGTCTCCCACTGCCCATGGATGTCCCCTGGCTAAAGCCCAGCTTGTTTTCAGGATGATGCTGATGATGTCCCATTCCCGCCCCCCCTGCCCCCCAGCTTGTTCCATCCCCATTGCTGTCCACATCCATCACTGCTGTCCCGTCCTGGCCATGTCAGTTCCCTGCTCTGACTGCCCCTGAAGAAAGTGAGGTTTTAAGAACCTGGGCACAGGCTGCAACCGTGAAAAGCCTTCCAGAGCTGCACCATGAGGGTGCAAACTGTGGGAAAGAGAGACGGTTTTGCCTGGGATCACAAACTGTGAAGACATCAGGGTGTTGCTCTCCCAATATGCAAGGCACCAGTTTCATGGGGGAAGAACATGAGGTAGGAGCCAGTTGCAAGAGTGTTCAGTACTCGAGACTTGACCAACCCACCAGCAAAGAGCTAGTAGTTGTTCACCAAACTTACAATAAATATAACACAGCCTAGGACACTTGGAGTTGGGAGAACCAAATATGGAGCTATGAGTCCTTCGGGGGGCTGCAGAATAAATTCATTTCTGTGAATTTCCTCTCACATACACAGACACATTATTTAAATGAACATGTGTCTGTCTTGTCCTCTTCCTCCCACATTTCCCCCCTCTTCCTCCACCAGTAGAAGTGCAACAATAAAACAGATTTGCTTTTTTTGCTCTTGGAAAGCTGGGCTGCACATTAGTAACTTCCCTTTTGAAATCTAAACTGAAAAATTATGTGCACTAGCAGACCATATTGTGTTCTTATTCTTGAAGCCAAGCTCCCCTCGGGTACCTATACAGCTTAAAAAAGCAGTGACAGGATATACAGCTGGACAGAGTATTTCCAGTGGAGCCACTTTCCACTGGACAGTGACATTTTGGTGGAATGTGTTGATTCTGTCAGAATTTGCACTGGGAGACATTCTGGTAAGCAGGTGGGTGGCCAGAACCACAAAAACCAATTTTTTAACAAAATTCCATTATAAATTTCCTTTGTGTTTCTGACTTTTCCTTCCAATTTGAAATAAAAAATAAATAAATCTGGAAATGGTAATTTTTCTGTGGAGCAGGAATTCCTAAGCCTTAACCAAAAAAGAAACTATTTGTTTATTTTTCCATTTGGCTCTTCCTCTCTGTTTCTCTGGCTTCTCTCACTCAGCTACCCTTCCCACTCCCCCTTTTTGTTTCTTCTGCTCATTTTTCCCCTTTCACCTCTTCATTTCTCAGCTGAATTGTTCTCTCACTCCTGGCTTTGCAATCCATTTCACAGCTGATCCTTTGCCGAGCATGAACTCAGTAACACTGGATGTGAACTTTCACACTCGTGTCGATTCGGAGGATTAGGGTAGACAGGTTTGCCCCTCTCTATGTAGTAAGTAACGTTAATGTATAAACTTCCTCTCTCTCTGCTTTATATTCTCCTCGTTTTTATTATCTTAACTTACTGTTTTGTTTTAAAACCCTGATCCATATCTAAACATAACCTCATGTGAACTGCATGGCCACCACCACCACCACTTCACCCTCGCGCAGCTCCCCTCTTCGAGTAGCAGAGTTGCTGTTTGAAACAAGACTTTGAATTGGAAATGACTTCAGCGTTCAGTGCAGTACCTTCAGTAATGTAGTTCAGTAATGGAGTTCCTGCTATATGCACCTTTTTCCTCTCAGCCTGAGAAAAGTTTTACCTCCCTTATTAGTTTCACTAGCAGTAGCACAGGTTGTTTTAATAATCTATGCTGCCTGTAACATATTGCAGATGTACCTGTGTGAAATGGTCTCTCGTTATTGGAATGCAATAAAAAGAAAACAAGCTTCTAGAGAGGAAAGAGGGTAAAAGAAAAAAGTTAACCCAGTTTGGGCCTGAAATTCCCCAGATTTTTATACTAACATTAACATTTTATAATACAGCTATTAAATTACCCATAGAAGTGCATTTAAAAGGGCTCTGGGCCAAATTCCTTATTCTTTCCTTTACTCAGTCCCTATATCTGTTGCTGAAGCAGTTAATAGAGCTTGCCTGATTAAGGCAGAAGAGTAACATTTGCAAAAGCATGGCAGTGATTCTAGGACCTCTTCCCCGAAATTTTGAAGCCTAAGGATACGCTTGTGTCATGCCACAGAGAACGATGAGGAGAGTCCTGATGCAGCAGACACCACACTAGTCCCAGCAGCGGCAGGAGTTTGGGCATCTCGTCTGTGCTGTACCCCAGCTCAGGGCAGAGCATTTCAGCCCAGCTGCACCTTGTTGACCTGGCTGCAGTGTGCTGGAGACTGGGGCTGGTGTTCGCACATACTTCTATGCCGTAGCTTGGGAGCACTAGTTTTGTTGTCTGTGCACTGTGTTTCCTTGTGTGGCGTAGATCTACTGTGAGTCAGTTTTTAAATGGGACTCAGGCTCCTAAGTTAACTGGAGACTTGCAAAATGTCCAAGGAAAACATGAGGGCCAAATGCTTTGCCCTGAAGGAAAGTCCTCATCTGGTATAGATCTGACACGCCGTGCCTCTTCTCATTAAGCACACAATATATTAGGATACTTCAAATGAGGCAAGATATATCCACGTATTGGTTGTCCCTAGAGGGAAAGGGCCAAGCAGTCCAACAGAATAGCATCCATGCTGATCTGGAATACGTTAGATGCAGCACAGAAGCAGCAACAGGATCAAATGATGTGTCTGTGCACTTGCTCTGTGCACCCATTGCCATCTCTGAAGGGCTTTTGGTTCAACTGGGCTGGCAGATGAACTCATTCTCAAATTCTAAAAGCACCTTCAAATTGCTTGCATGCGTGTGTAGAGGTCTCCAGCTTGTAACTTGAACCAGTACAAGCATTTTAATTTGTTTTAATTCATTGCCTCTGTGAAATGAGACCAAGGCAGAATGTCCCTCTCTCCCTCAGAAGAGCACAGGACTGTGCCAGTGCATTTCTCATGGCAAGCTGCATTATTTCACACCAATTTGCTCCAAGTTCTGCAACAGTTTCTTGCAAACACTGATTTTTCCTCAGGGTTTGTGTTTTCAAGTGTAGTGTGTATAGCTGACCTCTTCCAGTTTGAATGCTTTATTACCCATTGACGGTGGAGCTAGAAATAGGAATGGTTTCTTAGCATGAGAACATCATCTATGATCTGAATGGACTTAGTGTACTAAAACGTAAGGGTTGAATACAAATGTGTGGTTCTTGGTCCCATGCCAAAACAGAGTTCACTAAAAAATAAGTCCAGGTCAGCATAGCCTGGGATTCTGACTTGTGTTTGTGTAAATCCATGAGTTTGGTGATCTAAACCTAGGGGAAAAACCTGTGTTTGGCCCTCTCTACCTTGAGAGAGGAACAGTCCGAAAGAAACTATTATTGTAGTGGAAAGGAAAAAAAGGCATTGTGCTGCAGTTGTTTGCAATGGGCTAGATCATCAACCTGGTGTAATTTGGCAAAGCTCTGCTGCCTTTTGTGAAGCTGCCCCAGTTTATACCAGCGGAAGACCTGGCTTGCCATAATTTATCATTACTGTCAGCAGTTCCTGTAATTTTAATCTTACAGCATCTATGCAGACCGATGTCTTACGGACAGCTTCTCTTCTGGAATCATAAGGGAATCATAAGCCTTCTGGTAATCTTGGATAATCCCTGAAGCTATGAGTCACTAGAAGCAGAGGCCCTTCATGCATCATTTGAACCCCTAATTATCCAACACATGCGGGTGAAAAGTGAGAGGCAAGAGTGAGGCCAGCAGCAGACCAAACACTGGATGAGCGATTTTGAAGGGGACTTCCCGTTAATATAAACAACCTTCTTTCCTTCCTAATAATGCACCTGTTAGCAAATATATTCCTGGAGAGCTGCTCTCATGCATCTGCTTACGACTTTGCAGAGGAAGTAGCTAATTGACATTAGGGGACTTTGAGGTGTTTCCTGACTGTAACTGTGCAGTATTTAACACTGCTTTATAGAGCACAATGCTCAAAACACTGCCAAAAACTCCAGAGCCCTGCTGAAAATGTGGAAGAAGCAAAAGGTTTCCATGTCCAGAATGATGACCTAGTATTTAATCTGTTTCCAGGTAGAATTAATAGCACTCTGGCATGGAGCCCAGTCTCTTCCTCCACGCAGAATGAGTCCTGATGAGAGCTTTTTTCCTCTCTGAGTGACTAATCGCATCTCTTTTCAAAGAGAGGCGATTCCCTTGATCATTCTCTGTTCCTCAGGGTGGAAAAATCGGAGCTATTGAAGAGAAATCTGAGAAACTGCAAGAACATTTTAGAAGAAGGGTGTGGGCAGCAGCAGCAGCAGGTCTCACGTTGTGCCAGGCTCAGTACATGGAGGAAGGAGGCATTCAGCCCCTTGGTTGCGTACCGCTTTGAAATCACTTGTTGCAATAGCCTGTTCTGTACACTACCCAGGCAGGGTTCATGCTCTAATCTGCAGCCTACTGATAATACAAATAAGCAGAGAGTGGCATTAAGAATGCAAGTTCTTCTTTGAGCATTGTATTTCGCAATTCATTCAAAGGGAAACATTTTTAGCCAAGTTTCTGGAAGGAACAAGGTTAGTAAGCTTGCTCAGTGTGCATTGTTTTTTCCCTATCTTTTGAACATTTTAGTTTACTTCAATGATATTGAGGGCTTACATACCTTGGAGAATTCACCAGAGAGAGAGACAGAGATTTATGACTGCCCCAAGTGTGTGAAAAGCTGCAGTAGAACCCACATCTTCGTAGACACAGAAGTCAACTGATCCTGAGACACAAGCAAAAGGAAGCTTCATTAGTTCAGATGCTCTTTTAATTTAAATACTGCTTCTGCTGCATTTCCAGTCAACCACATGACAGAACTGAAGGAATTTCTCATGGGATGTGTGGGGCCTTTGATAGTAGTAATGGATAGGGCCTTTTTCAATCAGGGGCGTTACTTCTGGTCATTGCTTAAGACTGAACTGGGCATTTATGCTTTGACTGTGGAATTCCAGAGGGGAACGTGCTGGTCAAAGTTCAGCCAGCAAGAAGGGACAGAGGATTGAGACTCTGTACTCATGTACTACAAAACTGTTGTTGGCTTTAAGACATCTGTAAATCAGGCCTGTCTCTTTAGTGTCTCAGATTAGCTGGAATTATTTGGGCCATTGCTGAAGCATTGCCTCTTTAAATCTTCAGCAGACCAGCACTGGTTAACAGGATAGACTGTCAGAGTATGCTTCTGGGGAAAAGGTGGGATATAGGAACTACTCTGTCTCTCAAAGGTATGTTCAAATTTGCCCCAATGGCTGCAGAGCACAGCTGGATGGTGAAAATCCTGTGGATTTGGCTGTGGGCTTGTTACAGAAATTATTGCAGCAGAGCACTCTCAAGCAACCATCTATTATATTTCCGGATTTTTTTTTCCTCACTATAGCTGGAGGTTTTGCTCTTTTTTTGCTTTTAGTTTAGCTTGCCTAATCTGCTCCTCTCTCTCTTTTTTCTCCTTTTAGGAAATTAATTTGTGAGCAACTTAAAAAATGGAAAATATTTTTAAAACTATAAACAATTTCTTTTGTTTTCTTGTGGGAGTCCCTTAGCTGGCACTGGTCTAAAGAAGAAATCCCATAGCTCTTGCAGCCAATTTGTTTTGGTTTTCTCCTTTGGTTTATTTTATAGTTACACAGGCCGGATGGGTGGAGATCAGATCGGTATCATTGCGATGCCTGTTTTATCTGTCATCCCACAAGCCTGTTTGCTTTCCAGAAATGATTGGTGTTGATTTCAGCAGTTCTATCAGCTAGTATATTGTGCTATTTGGTGCTTCTTTTGCCAAAACACACCTACTGTATCCAAATGCAAGAAGAAGGTTACTTATCCATAGCCTGTGTGTACATGAAGAAAGCTCTAGCATATCTCTGAACGTTGTGAAACAGCCTCTCCTTTGCTGTGTATAATTTTTCCATTTACTAAACAGCTCTGACTTCTTTGTCACCTGCTGGTATGCCTCTCTGTGCAGAAGAGGCAGCCAAAATTCCACTTTTATTATTAAAAAAATCTCCCAAACCCTAAATCCTTTGTTCTACTGAAGACATTGGAAGCAGCTCTGGGCTGATGGAAATCAGCAGCAATGTTGACATATACTTCACAGGGTCTAAGCTTTCATTCAGTAATATTATACCAGAGTGTAGATCTTCAAAGAATTTTCTCACAAGAGAATTTCTCAACCTCTACTTTCTTACACAGATTCAAGCTGGGAATAGATGCTTCCCCATTAATTTTAAATGGTGCTTGTCTAGATGCCATATCCTTAAATCAAGACAGTATTACTCTTGTCACTGGATGATTTTGCGTATGTGAAGCCCCAGAAGATGCAGACACTGGCACCACACAAAATAGGTAACAGAGGAGATTAAGATACTTTATGTGTCTTGCAGCCAAGAAACCAGACCAGCTGCCTTTCTGGGAAAATGGGAAAAGGCGTTAATCAGAATGAAAAAAAAGAAACCTCAGTCATCTTCATTTGCTCATTCTACTACTCGGCTCTTAAGCAGAGGTAGGTAAAACACTTCTGGGCATATTTAAACTATTCTATTTTCCCAAGACTTAATTTATACCCAGTTTTCATGAGAGAGAGAACTTGAGGACATCAGCAATGTGCCATAGCTCAGAACAGGGAGCAAAAATACATGCAGTGGGAATCTGCATTAGGACAATGATGGTGCTGAAGACTAAGAGAGCCAGTGGCCAAACACAGAAGAGTCAGGGCCAAATTTAATGTTAACTTAAATAGTATATCAATTCCAGGCAGGTATGAATCTGAAACCCTATGGAACTGGGTATTATAGAAAACTCACATAGTTTTGATCTTCGGGGACTGTGAATAAAAATAAAAAACAAGTGAATGGCAGAAAGGGGACTATAACAACCAATAAAGATGAAAAATATCATCTAACATATCACTAGCATTGCAGGTTCATGCTACCATGTACTGTAGCACATCTGAGAGTGGCATCTGAGAGAGAGGCATGAGTCTTACAGAGGAATAAGGCCGATGTTAAGGCCATTTGCATAGGCTTATGTCTTTGGCAAAAGCTGAATTCATCATATACCGTATTGAAGACTGTTGGCTGAATCAAAGCTGTAGGTATAAAATAAAGGTTGCTTTTCACCTAAGTTGGTTGGTTTAGTATTTGACCAGAGGAAATAAAGTTGTTGATCTTCTGTTATTTTTCAGTTGCACTGCATTAAAGTGTGTTCAGAAGGCTTGATAAAGTATTTTTCATAGAACCATTATTGTGTGGCTGATTTATGTGGCTACTTTGATGGTAAGGAAGTTTAATTAGTAATAGCTGCAGTTGTTGATGAGAATTTTAACAAGGTGCCTCACGTATAAAAAGCACAGAAGTCTCTTTGTTCTGAACAACCTCTAACAGGGTGTAGAAGGAGGCTTTTGCTCACTCCACTCATTCTGATAAATTAGTAGGTTGCTTTGAGCAAGTAAGCGGAACAAGATCACAATACCATCAAGCATCAAGTCTTGGCCCACTGAGGGAACAGTTGCACCATTGCTAAATTGTTGCAGAAGATTTATACTGCCACAACATCAGTGCTGGGATTTCCTTCCTTGCTGTAATCAAAATGGGGCTTCAAACTCCAGAGGCCCTTTTCTAGCTGTCTCTAGATAGATGTCCAAAAGCTAAGCTATTTCCCCTGTGCATGGAGAGAAATTGGTACAGCTGGGGAGTGAGTCACCTCCTCCAAACACAGGAGTTTAGGATAAACCAATTCAAATGCTGTAATCAAATCTGCTGAAAACAACCTTCCACACTTTCTTTTATGAAAAAAATAGGTGGGGCTGGTATTGCAAGGTCCCACTAATTCAGGCTGTGCACCCGTCTGGAGAACATAATGTATTCTCATCTTTATGGCTATTAGGTTTTGGAAAGAAGATGGATGAACAAGTTGTTTGAATCCATAAATCTGATATAACTTTTAATAAATATTTTGGTGTTGTCTGAAAGGCAGGGCCTACACCACCAACTAAAGCAGGCCAGGGATCATTCTCTGTACTAGAGGCCAGCTGGCATGGCATCGACCCTGTCCACAAACCCAAACTCATTGCCCTCTCAAAACAGAGATGCCAGACTGCTTTGCGGGAAGGGTCCCTGGCAGGCACTGGGCTTGAGCACAGCCTGGGACAGCACTAACAGGCACCAGCCAGAAGTGGGCAAGAGCGCGCTCGTCATTTCACCGCAGTTGTGAACGGGGTGTGAGCTGTGCCCTGCCTGTTTCTTATTTACTAGAATAGACATAAAGAGGCTTTATCCTGCAAAAATATAGTTACTACTGAAAACACTTCTTTTAGCAGCAAAAGACCAGAGGCTCAAAAAGGACAGTGTTGTCCGGCAGGGCAAGGTTATGTTTTCAGGTTGGGAGGATTTATGGATAATTTCATATGTTTATGGGTATAATTATGGGTATAATTTCGTATGTTCTTTAAGAAAGATCCCCAAAGGGAAAGCCATATTGCCTGTATGGTCTCTAAGTGACTCCTGATCGAACAACTTTTGCTTATTTTAGCTATATCAGATAGATAGACTACCTGATAGTGTCTTGAATCCTTCTCTAGGTGTAGAGATGGTGGCTCTCATAAATTTTGTAAATGCTCTGAAAGCTTATAACAGTCTGGCAAGAGAGCAGTGGAATGGAACAATCATTTGTTTCTGGCATCTTAGATGTATGGCACATAAAAGAAAAAAAGTAGGCTAAGCATCAGACATAAGGATTTATGATAAGACTAGGAGAGGTCAAGAATACTATCTTCAATTCTTTTTTTTGATGAAGTGCTTTAAAATTCTGAGGTCTAAGACAGGTCTGAGGTCCTCAGTTTTCAGGGGATAAGGAACTACAGTGAACAGAACCTCTCTCGGCAGCATCATGAAGGAACTACCTCTCTAGCTCTGAGAAATCCAAGGGGAATTGTGCCAGGGAGTTAACTCAGTCTCACAAGAATTGAAAAGCAGATGGATGGACACAAGAGAGGGACTAAAACCAGAAACTACAAATCAGTTCCACAGTGTCTAGAGCTAAACTGAATTTCCAAATGCTAGTGAGACGGTTTAGAAGTTAGCTTTTGTGAATACGTCTCCTACTTGCCATAGGGATCCATTCTGAAGCTTACGTACATGGAACTGGGAAGTTATTTAAGTGACATTTTGTCTTCATCTTTAATCTCCAGGACATGAAGTCCTTGACTCCGTACAACTTTCATGTTTGACTCAAAGCAATAAGTTATTAATAATAAGGAAGATTGTCAATGATGGGGACAAAAGGGTGAATTCCTAGGTTTACTTACATTAGAGATTGCCATTTACAACCAAATCTGTGACAACAGCAAATGGGTTAAGAAATACATAAAAAGATTAATTACAGAATAAGACTACCCATTTCGAAGCATGCAGACTCAATGGTTATACAAGCACAGGCTGTAAGGCAAAGAAGTATTTCTCACTGTGGGCATCTGTGCACTCTGAAAAAAAAGCCATTACATATACTCAAGCAGAATTTTTTGGTCTTGGATATATATTTTACTGCAAAGACAATAGGATTCAGATGTGCCATAAAAAAAACCAAAAACAAAACAAAACACATGTATTTCTTAGGTGGCGTGAGATAAAGAGCTGTATATAGCCTCTTATATTTGAAGTGTCTCAAAACCAGACATGGGGATTTTTAGTCCCACAGTGCTGCTAATGTCTAACAACTTTCTAAGCATAAGGAAGCAGACAGTGTCTCTTGTTCCTCGCCCGCGCTGTTGCAATATCAGCGCAGATGCCCGTTGTGATAAAGGTTTCTCGTAATGTAAACAGTTATCAGCTCTTGCACTAAGAAACCCTGCGCCAGACTCTCCGGCACACTGCAGGGGCTGTGCGCTGAGCCGGCTCCTGTGCTGCTACCTCTCTTCCCAGGGTCGCAGGTGCACGGCTAGACCCCTGCCACGATCCCCCTCGCCTCGGCCGGCTCCTGGCCCCAGGGAGCCCCTGCCAGCTGGATGCGCTGCTGTGCTTGGTGCTGAGTCTGCTTGAGCAGCTCCCTTCTACCTAAATTCAGCAGAAAGCTGGAGAATATCACCGACAAAGAAGGAAGGATTAGAAAACAAGCAGAGCACGTAGGACACCCTCCATTGCAGTGGACAGCACTGCAGCCTCAGTCTGTAATGAGCGATAGCGATATGGACCTCTTGTGGTGGTCAAACCTCAGTATGTTCCTGCTAGTCAACTGGTGTGTATTTCATAAAAATTAGCTGGCATTTTACCATTAAAATTGTTTTCAGAAATCAAAAATTCTTTGCGGCTTGTTATTCTTTCTCAAATATCTCTGTATTTTTTTTAAAACAGTCTCACGCACAGATTTTTATTTACATGTTTTATAAACCCTGTAATTTGTGGCTTCCTACAAATTTTTCCTTCAAAATGTAACAATTAATCAGAGACCTGAAATGCTATTAATACAGGTCTTTGTAGTTCATTTCCTGTCATTCATACTTCCAAGTGTCCCAGGGAAATCCAATAATTGAGAGAAGTCAACAGCAATCAGAACAGTTACAAGACAAACTGGGAAAAGCAACAGTAATTATGCAACAAATTTATGAATATATTAAAGTAAATGGAATTCTTTTCTATTGCAGAAAAAGTAGACATAATTAAGAGTAGGGACCAGTTAGTGTTCTCCTGTGTGACAAGGAGAAATGTTAAGGTAAAGGGCAGATGGAACAATTAAATTATGCAGGCAAATCAATCTGGAAGGTAGCAAAAGCAAATGATTAACTGAAAGCCCTGATCTAACCCACCAGATGACTACAGCACGAGAATTAAACAGCAGCATGTGCACAGTTACCAGCAAAAGTATCTGGTGTTACTTCAATTTCACAAAAAGAGTGACATTTTATACTCACCTAGATGTATATAGAGATATATAGATACATATTACACCTTCTGTTGTGCAAGGAATCTTGCAGACTTGGCCTTATTTCAAAGAACGGTGGCTTTGGGCCATATCAGCACGTTATTAACAAGTATTCTGTTAGTTCACTCATGAAGGCTTCCCCAGTGAGGATCTTCCGTGGGCATCTGCACTTCAGATCTTGGTGATACCTTCAGAGCCTCTCAGGTGGATTCATCCTGGACACAGTAATTTGTATGGCATGCATCCCATGGCACTCACAGTACTCTGAAATGGCCTTTTTAGTACTTTCCTTGCCTATTTGAAACATGCCGCCTATACTGTCTGCCGGCATTGCCCAGGAGCTAGACATTTGTCATGAGCAGCCTTCCTCATGCACCCCCATGGTCCACCTGGACATGGACCTATAGTCCATGTTGTATCCCTACAGGTAGGTCTCTATTCTTTGTTGCAAATAGGTTTTCCTCAATGCGGTCCTGGTATAAGACCCTCTTGTGAGGCAGGTGCTCCTGATAGCAGTGCTTTTGGCCTCATAAGTCAGGTGGCTACATGCTTCACATGTGTTACCAAGTCTTTGAAAAGAAAAATCTCACCAAACGTCTTGGGCTCTGGGGTGAACATAGCCATATTCAAGTCATCCTTGTGGAGAGCTGCTAACGGTGGGGCCACCTGGACAGTGTAAGGGAGCACACCAGAGGGTGAGGTATTGAGTATCTGAACCAGAAGTTTTCCCTCCCAGCAATCCCATTTCATTATGAACTCCACAGGGTCTTGTCCAAGACTAAGACATTTGCCCTCAAAGGCCTTGGAGTTGCAAGAGCATGTGGACACTACCAATCCCCTTAGAGCAGCATGGCTTCTTTTTATATTTGTTTTCTTCTCATTTTTTCTCTGAAGGAGGCACTGGGAGGGAATATACAACGCTCCCCCAAATCTGCATCTGCATTGCTGGACACCTTGCCTTCTGCAGTTTTGAGCTGTTACACCAGGACCAGATGTTCAGCAAATTCACTGGAGCCTGAATTAGCACTTACAAGCTTTTTTTTTCTATAATGTGAATGCCTTTTGGCAAAACTAAAGGCAACCAACTCATATGGCATAGGCCGTCAAAGTACAGTAAGAAGGCAAATTTTCAACTGGTGACCAGTAAATGTATTCTCTATTTTCTGCTGCTGAGGTCTGGAGATCTCCAGTGTCCCAGGACAGATTTTACTGAGGTATAGAAAGAGAAGACAGTGACAAAGACAGAAGTTTTAGTTATACAAAATGCATTGGTTCAGTTTGCATTTCCTTTTTCTCTTTTCTTTCTGTCTCACTGTGATTTTTACCCGATTTTCACCACTTTTGTCAAAAGTTGTTCAGTTTTTGATTGCTGAGAGCTGACAAGTGATTAGTTTTATGATGAGTAGTCAACAGCTTTTACAGGAGAAAGTGAACATTTTAAAATTAGCTTTCTTTGATAAGAATATAACTGTTTGTTAGAATCAGATGGGGTCACCAAATTGTCCTTAGACTAGTGCTGGTGAGGTTATTGCTACTGCTCCATCTCATATTGATTCTTCCTTTCTTGCAAAGGCTAGATTGCGCATTGCTTCCACTGCAATAGGAAGGTACTTAGACAGCTCATGCACGTCCATCTTCTCTAACTTTCAGGAAACATAATCAAGTCTGAGACTCCAAATCTGGGTTTAAATGGCATTATAATACTGTTTTCAAAGACAGGTACACTTTTATGTGTCCTGGAAAACAGTCAGACACATGCTTTGATGTCTTCTTTCCAATAAAAAACAACAGTGCCTGCAGTCCAGACATTACTTTTGAACAACTGTAACAAAAAAGGGAAAGTATGTGGAAGAAAAGGAAACTCTACACAAAAGAAAACCCTTTACAGGGAAATAGTAGACTTTGTATGATACTATTCCAGTTTTTCTTAAGAAAGAGAATACACTAAGGTTAAAGAGTTACATTTTATAGGAAGATAGTATCCCTAGGTTAAGGTAAGTAGACTACTCTTTTCAAGCTGAATTCAGAACGTAAACTGGATGATTGCACTTGGTTATCTGCATGCCTGTAATTATTCTAACTCTCCACTGGATGTCAATACTGCTTAATACAAATGTTGGCTTGGAATTCACTGCTTAGAGCAGAGCAAGCCGTGCTTTTAGAGGTGATTACTGATTAAGAACATAATTAGGTAAGGAATGTAATTATAGCAGGTGAATGTCACCCATTTGGAGGTAGGCAGAGGATAGCCTTGAATAGCAAAGGCACTTCTTCTTCCCTTCTCTGAAAAGTTAAGGTTGCAATTGTGTTTCCATTACATAGCTGATGTTGTGCATCTCGCTGCAAAAATTTCTGCCCTGAAGAGTTTGGCAGAATTGGGAACCTGGTGTCTAAAATTTCTACTAAAGATAGATAAAGTATGCTAGGAAAAAATCACCCTAAAACCATTGCAAGGCTACCTTCCACTTTTTACAGAGAGGGAAGACTTAGAGAATTCAGGCACTTGAAACCTGGTGCACAAAATAAAGACACACAGAGTAAGTTTTCATTAAAAAAAGTTGTTAAAACCACATGGCTGGTATTAAAGCCCAAATTACTGATTGGCTTGAACAAGCCTTAGTTAAGCTCTGAGCTTCCAGGAGCTTCCACCCCGTTTGCTCCTACCTAAAACTGCTCCCCTGGTGCAGGGTTTTCCTCTGCAGAGCAGAGGCATTGTGGAGGTGCTGAAGGAAGACCCAACAGCACCAAGACGGCAAAAGCAGAAGAGGCGATGGCATGAAGGTAAGGGGAAAGGAGGAATAAAAATTCCCTGTCCTGCAGATATAGGGCCTTGGAGGATATCCTGTATTTCCTCTGAAATCCTAGTGAACTCTCCCTGGTAAAAATTCCATTAAATGAGTAATGCTGCGGTGCAAATGCAGTAGAGTTTAGTGATCTCCATTATCCTCCTGCTGCTGTCAGCACAGGTGAGAACATGATGCCCTTGAAGAGGAGAGGGAAACCGTGGTGATCACAAAATCTGAGTCAGCAGAGTATAATTTTTAAATGAACAACATTTTAAAAAAAATTTTTTTTTTTAGCAGGTGACTCTGAAAGACAACCAGTTTAACATGGCACTTTTGGCAAGGTAGGGGGTTTTGGGTTTGGGTGGGTGTTTTTCACTACAATATGTAGCAGATCAGCTGCAACAAAATGTAGAAAACAAAATGATCAGAGATGGTGTTTCAATGATTGAACTCCCGAAGCTGAGCTGATGCCAGTGGCACCCCATGCTTCTGTGATTCCGCCTAACGATGCCTGTGGTATTTAACTTTCATAAGGATTTAATATTTGACATTGTGACAAGATTTTTTCCAAGCATGTATGGAGTGGTTTTTTATACTCTTTTTTGGCATATTTATTCAAAATGTACTATATTTAAGATTGCTGTAATCACATACATACATTGGCTACTGGCCACAACGTTCGAGCTATTAATCATACCCCGGAATCCATGGCAGATGTAAAAATTAAGTTTTATTTATCAAACTTACTCATTGGAAATGGCAGCTCAAGAAATTTACTCCGTAGGATTTTGACTTTTCTTACATACTTCTGGCAATGGGTTCAAGGTTTTAGAAAGGTGTAAATCATATTTTTGCTCAGTCCAGACAGTGTTGGCACAAAACTAAAATTATTTTTCCAGAATTGCAAACTCTTTTGTTTGGATGGCCTTTATTTTTCTGCCAAATTATACCACCGGTGCTATTTCTTCAGCCTAACACTATTTTCCATTATAATCCCATCTTTCAAGAAACAAACCAAAGCCTTCTACCCTTGCAGAAATTTCAGACCCACAGATATGACTACCTTTCAACTGAGTTGGGAAAGTGGTCTCCAGTGAGAGGCTGGGAGGATTCTGGTTACTTTTTCCATAAATAGCTAGATGAAAAGCCAATAACCTGATAGGGAAAAACAGGTTTAGGAGGAAGATTGTTTCTGTGGTATGACCCACAAAAGCTCCGGCTCTGAAAACCTTAGTAGTATATGGGTTTATTTACAAAAGACACTGTCTTTGAAAATAACTAGCATGAGTACTGTTTAAGCTGAAGGGGCCCCAAATGATTGTGATGTTGCTTCTGTTGTTTGCTAGCATAGGAAAAGCTCCTACAACCCAAACTTTCTCAAGTTTTCTATTAAAAAGGACAAATTAGGCACAATAATACAGAAAAGAAGAAAAAAAACAACTAACAAGGCTAGCATTATGGGACAAAAATACACCCACCATATGAGTGTACAGGGTGCCACAGAATTGTTCCTGGGGTTTTTTTGCTTGCAAATTGTTTTTGTTTTGCAAGCATTCCTTTTACATACATATTCGATATATTAAAGTGTAAGAGCTAAATTAATTCCAATTGTCTTCTACTTGGACTATATATATGTTAATGTATTAACACGTCTGGGTTATGTATTATATACATTATATACATTATATAACATACATTAACATGTCTGTTAATGTATTAAATGTCTGGGCTTTATTTTATTTGCCTTCATGTTCCAAACATTGTCACAACACATCTTTTTGTATTTGTACCACAGATCTATATAGCACATTATCATTCAAAAAATCAGTTGCTTTCTTGAGCAGCTTATCAATTAGCCCAAATGAAGAAGGTACCTGAATGACAGTATATAAGAGAGTGTATGGACACCAGTGGAGAGCAGGTCAGCATAAAAGGCACTGCTCTACTAAGATGCAGCAAAGGAAGTGTTTGGGCTTTGTTCCCCCAGCCCTACCTGCTGCTTAGCTGGTGCTTCCATGTTAGACCTGTGGTTATGATGGTCTTCCCTTATAAATATTGGAGAGAGGGTGATTCAGACATTAGGTGAGCTAACTCATTAGGTGCTAAAAGGGCTGAATACTTTGTGTCCAGGGAACAGAAGACTGTCCCAAGTACAGCAGGTTGAAAAGGAAGTTGTCCAGTTTGCAGGAAAACCTGTTTAAAAAATACACTGTTGTTTAATCCAGACTGTTCTGGCTGGTGACACCAGTGCTCCCCAGCTGGGCAGATACTCCCGTCACCAAACCCGGCATTTCCCCATCCCAGGTGAAGGCACTACCACCAGCCTGGTCCTGGCAGAGCTGTCCCAGCACGGCACGGCAGTGAGACGTGGGTTTATGGGGGAGAGACGGGACAAGGAGGGGAGAAGTCAAGCAGAAGGGCCGAAGCCCTGCAGTCTGCGCCGCATGTCCTGTGGGAGGGGGGACGTCCTCCCCCTGTCCGCCCCAAGAGCCATGGTCAGTCAGGGAGTGCTGGCCAGGTGGCCAAGTCACCCACCTGCAGCGAGGGACAGGCTGGCTCCAGACTGGAAAGATGGAGATTCCTCCAGCATCAGGGGACTTGCCCTTCATTTTATTTACCTGCTTTATTTTCTGTAAAGCAGAACTTTTCCGGTTTCTCACTTTGATGAGGAAAGCAAACACAAAGAAAATCCAAACTCAGTTCAGTCTGAACTGAATCAGTGTATAACTTGGCCTCCAAACTGAAGTATCGACTATCTGCAAAGCCCTAAAGGAAACCGTCATGCTGATTTGAGGTAGACCGGTATAAATCCAACAGTTTCAACAGGCTACTTCAGGCATTAGTGTTAATACCTGTGCAGCTGTTATGAGGGGAAAGATAAGCAGTATCTACCAGGTTCTGTCCGTGACTTGAAATGTGGTGGTACAAATTCATTAGCCATAGCGCTGCTCAACACGCTCATTATTTATTTGTTCCTGAATAGTCCTCTCAGGTTTTGTTTTGTAAGTTTTCCTACATTCCTCCTGCTTCAATGTCACATTGTTTGCCAGCATCCTACTTATACTCAAAATGGGTAAGATTTGTTTTCCGAAATGTCAGCATTTCCAGGTGTCAATTTTCTTCCCTTTTCAGGCGCAGAAGTGCCAGCAGAAGGTTGGCTCTCTTTTTCTGGCTCCACTGTGAATTAAGTTCAACCTTTCCTTAAAAAGGTTTGTGTTTCAGAACAGCTCGTTTAAAAAAAAAAAAAAAACATCCTGACCCAAGCCCCCAAACAAGACAGTTAATGGAAGAAAAAGCTCTCGGGTTTGGTTTGAAAGGTCTTCAAGAGGAGGAATGCAAAGGGACTAAGGAACACAAACAGTTCTCATCCATGCCCCTTCTCCATGCCAACATATTTCTTCCTTCCAACTTCTGATCACAAATTAGTAGTTTAGTAACTGACCCTGTACTGTTTTGGACTATTATTCTATTTGGGTCTGCTTTCACCTAAATAACAACCATCTGGTGGTGTCTCAAATCAGATTCGTGTGATGGACTGTATATAATAACCAGTTCAAGGATTGTCAGGGGAAGGGTTAACATTCTTGCCCTGAGCAGAAGGACCGCAGCTGCATGCCGTAAACTTCGCACAAAGATTGTCAGGGTAGAAGGGCTGGGTCAGCTGTAAAGAATTAAGCAAATCCCCCTACTACAAGAAGAGGGAAGAAGAGGAGTGGAATTAAGAAGTCCTTTTCTGTTCTTGTGTTTGGTTCGTAGTAAAACAGATAACCGAGAACATTTGAGGCATACCTTGACCCTTACCCTCTACAAAATTTTTCCTCATGGAGGGCCTTGCTCCTTGATCTCACAGAACCTGAGTAATTCATCTTCCGTTCCAGTAACGTCCGAGGTTTGCAGAAGGTGTGTGGAAAAGAGACCACGTGAACCTGCAAACTCATTTGCTATTTGTCTGGAAATCTGTATCCCCACTGTCAATCTGACGTTATGTTCCTAAAGGAAAAGTGGAAGGTTTACTCTACACTGAAATGTTCCCTGCACAAATCCTTCTTCAAAGGCAAGACTGAATTAAAGTAGCATGAAGGTGTCTTGTTTTCCCCAAAATGTTAAAATCCTGCTTCAGCACAAACAGAATGTCCAAAACGCAGAGTTCCCTGAAAGGTTTATCACAGGGATATGGGGAAATGGCAGATCTTCCTGCTACAATAAGTCATGGGGCAGCTGGAAACAAAAGTATGTGTCACAGGATGTTAAGAGATGGAAAAAAAAATAATAAGGGCTGGTTGATTTTGTGTATCCAAAGGCTCTTTTGTGGAAAGGAGGAATGTGAAATGCTGCAGCATGTTGCAGAAAGGAGGCTTTCAGAAAAAGACGTGGCTGAGGATGCTATTACAGCCTGGGACCATGGTAAGGGTATAGTCTGGACTCCTCGTGATGGGTGGGGAAGGCCACATTCTGCTCTCTTGTTTCTTTCTACTTTCTTGGGTTCTTTGAGTTTGTCGGGGTGCCAAGGGTTATCAGGCTTTGGGCTTTTTCTTTGCTCCTTTTTAGCTGTGGGTTGGAAAATAATTTTCCTTCGTGTGTATATGTGAATGTAAGGTATGTGTGTATACACAGAGCCTAACTATGTGCAGATCTAAATATGTGTATGTGTATATATATGAAAACTTCTTTAAGAATATAACTTTTTACATACCGAGTTGTGCAAAAGCACAGCCACACACTTATCTTCGTAACCATAAAGAATCTTACTGAAATCAATAAGACTTCTTCCAGCAATAGCGGATGCGTGGGGTACATTTTGACAGTTCAGAGTACAGGTTGGCTTTTTTGCTCTGAGCCCAAATCCAGGCACTTGCTGCGTGTCAGAAAGCTGCTGCACCTCTGGTGTCTTTGGAGGAGCTGCCTAAGGGTGCAGCAACCTGCCTGAACCTTTGCTCCTGCTTTTCCTGACTTGTGTGAGCCGATGCTTTATGAGCTTACTTGTTTTCTCTGTAACCGTTGCTGTGCTGCATGTCGCTGAAGCTGCTGTCCGTCTGCAAGATTTAAAGCAAGACTCTTGACTGTAGCTGCTATTGACAATGGAAAAAGCAGATTTGTTCTGGCTTTCTATTTTTTTTGTGGGGTAAGACTATATTTGATATATGAAAACATTTTTCAAAATGATTATATCAATCCCTCTGTAATTTGATTTGTTGGGTGGGAGGAGGGGGAGGTGGAGGAAAAAACCTATTGTAGAATGTTTTTCAATAAAACTGCAACAACTAAGACTCCAGACCAACAAACACTTACACATGTGCTTAGCTTTAAATCTGAGTTAGACCCATGGGGCCTATATTTGTATTTGATTAATGACAATTATTTGAAGAAATATGGACTGGGTGGAATCAACTGGAAAAAATATGTAGCTATAAAAATGTATGCTTACTGTAACCTATTTTTATACTGTTTCAGTTCTGTTATATTCTTTTATCTTGCATATTTGGCACACAGCTGTAGTTTTCTAGCATAAGGAAAAGGTTGCACTGTCGAATTCTGTTTAGTTTTAATCAGCAGTGTGTCACTAAGTCCCCATTTGCCAACATGAGCCCAAGCAGAAACCCTATTAACACTAGAGAACCTGGTTGCAGAACTGGGACCTTAATTTGCATGAGCTCCAGGGGTTGATCTCCCTTTCTTCCTTCCTCTGGTGAGTTCAGTAGCCCTGCTTGTATGGTTACAAGATTGAGCTTGTAGTAGGATAGCGGGATCGCTTCGTTAACAATCCCCTTAACTCTCTTACGTGTTTCATCTTCTCTGTACACAAACTTGGCTGTTTGCAACCAGGCATTTGAGAGCTAAGTTAGGCAGAGCCAGCACCTTTCAGATACGAGCTTGTCACAGGACCCCCACAATACTGCAAGAAGTATTTTTAACAATATAAGAAGTGGTAGAGTGCTGGAATGGGTCCTACTATGATAGCATTATAAGATCACAGCCAAGCTCTGAGGCTCTGGGTGCACAGATTGTGCTTTTGTGGGTGACTGCCAAGTTTGCAGGTGAGGCTGCCTGCACCAGTCTCTGTCTTGATCTGCAGAGCAGCTATGGGAGAGCCAGCAGCCCCGGTGCTCCTACCCCAGCCTGGGTGCTCCTGCCCTAGCATCAGTGCTCCTGTATCAGCCTGGACACCTCCCTTGGACCAACTTTGGGAAGAGGAGCTGTCAGGATTGCAGGAGGGGCCATGCAGCCACCTGACTACTCTTTTCCTGCTGGAGAGACATACTTGTTCCTGCTGCCCAACACTTTCTTTCCACTGTGGCAGACAGAAGGAGGAGGAATAGAGCACCCAGACTTGGCATGGGACCTGCTCAGTCTCAGCTCAGATTAGCAGTTTAGAAAAGACACTGCTTTGAGAGCACAGCTCAGATGAGGAGAGCGTAAACATGTCCAACTCTGATCTATTCATGTTCCCTTTGTAGTGAGTGGTGAGAAACAGCCTGTGATTCACTTCAGCCTTAGGGTAGGGGTAGGATTCAGCTCCAGGCTCATGGCTGAATCCAGTATCTACATGTAGGTGACTAAATGTGAGACAGGTTTTCAAGTGTCTGGTGTGGTCAGTGGAGATATAGTCTATACAGTGAAGAAAAACCAGAGGGCAGTTCAACCCACAACAGGTAACTGTATTGTAGGGTGAAGTGAATTGCTCTCTGGTCTCCATTGACTGCGTTGACTGGATCTTCCTGACTGTACTGAAAGCTCAGACATATTGCTCCCACTTAGGTACCTACTTCTGATATGTTTTTCTTAAAGTGTATCCTACCCCAAGTGCCTGTGTTTGGTCAGGAGAATCAAGCCCTGTAAGTGCCTGTTTCCCTCCACTGTCTTCAAAGGTAGGTGGCAGATGGCTGCTAGGTGGCACAGACCGTAACATACCTTCCCTGCTCTGACAGGAGAAAAAGAGCAGTGACAGTGTCTGGGAAAGGTCCTGCTGGGGCTGAGGGTGCCAGCTGTGTTTGGGTGAGGGGAGCAGCAGTCTTCTCTGGACTGTTTCTGGCTCAGGCTTCTAGTTCCTAGCAAACGGCTTCTAGCTCCTTCTGGAAGTACTCGTTTTCTAAGTGTATGGGTTTTTCTTATGCAAATGGAGAGCCAGATTGGTTTAGTTCATTATAAAGTCTCTTCTAGAGTTAGATCGCTAACTCATTCAAGAGTTCAAAGAGAAACGTAGACAGGCTTGAGATGTCTAAATCCAAATTGCAGTTCTGCACATGTTAAGCAGTACCTAAGCTCTTGAGAAGGCCACACCAGAGCCCAAGATAATTCCTAACCCTGTTGCATTACAAATAGTTGACTCTGATAAAAATTGCTTTGGTACCTTAGCTGCAGGAGCTGCGTTAAGACCATGAAGAGTGAGTGAAGGTAGGCATTGCCTTCAGCACAGGCATGCTTGCCCTCTAACTTTCAGTGTAGTGAGCTTCTGTTTAGAAAATGTAGATTAGCAGGACTGAAGGTGGCCCTCTCTCTGTATTTCCTAGATTAAACACTCTGAGTAGAAAGCCATTTTACCATCTGAAATCTGCTCTGAGGAACCTAACTGTCCCAAGTCATCTGTAAGGACTACCTTACTGCATTTCAGAGCCAGGACACAGAAAGGTCAAGTGAGATGATAAAGGTGCCACCACCCAAGTTCTTTTGTGAAGCTGGCACTTGGCTATACCTCTGCAGCCAAACACCCATGAGGGTTACTATATCTTAAGTCTAAACTGCGGCTCCAACCTCAGCCTGAAAATGTCTTCCTCTCTGAACTGCTGGGTACTGCTGTGCATTGTTTAAACAGCTGCAGAGTTCCGCTCCTGAGGGACCTGCAGGCTTGCGCTGGTGAAGTCTTGTATATACAAACACAGTTTTGTGTACTCCTTTGGAATCTGCCTGAATAAAAGGTGGTATATAAACAGAAGATCATTGTTGCTGTACAGTGAGGATTATATGTCTAAGCCTCATTAGCACTATGGCTGAGATAGAATTTACCTTTTTTTGTAGTACTGCGTAAATGTAAACCGCCAAGACTGAGGCAAAACATCTACACAAGACTTAGCCATTTAGACTGCCTCATTCTGATCAAAGGTTTGGATTCTGCAAATGTGTCTGTTTCCTCCTCAACTGACTAAGAGAGATGGTCCAACTTATAGCACGTTGGGTAAGGCCCACGGGAAAACACAAGTTAACAGAAATGATGCTGCATCTATCTCTAGCGCACGAGGTTGTTAGACACATAAGAAAATGTATCCACAACTGAATACTGTGAATTTGGTGGATATAACAATAGATGCAATAAAACCCATCCTTGCAGTAAAAAGCCTTTGCAGGCTACCCTTTGGGACTTCGGGTCAAGAGTTCCCAGTCTCTCTTCCTTCTGCTCCCACTGCGGTACAATTCCTACTGCAGGAGCACAGGGCTGTAGTGCTACTGCTGGGGCGATGCACCAAGAGAGTTTCGCCTTCCCAGAGCCTGTAAGTCTGTGCTGTAATCACACACAAATGTCCTGTAGAGACTACTTGACAAACTGCTGGGAAGGCACAGGAGCCATGGAGTCATTGAGCAGAAATTGCTGTTTGACATGTCAGGGGGATTACTGAAGTAGAGTAAAGGTTTCAGATTTTATTTTCTATCAAAATGTGTTTTGCATCTCTTTGAAGATTCTAAAGTAAATAAACTGAACAGTGCTTGAGTAGCCTAATGTAGTTGTTATTATGCCAGTTATTTAGAAATATTCTCGTATTTAACAATACATTCTAGAGCCAAGCAGGGAAGTCTGTTCTAGCGCTGTGGCATGGATATATAATTTTAATATATAAACTACTAATGCAACAGAACCAAGTGTATGTGTAGTAGTGGTAAATTAAATTCCACATACGTTATCATGTGAAAATAATTATTGGGCCTTATCGAGTGCAAACTTCTGCAGTTGCCTACGATGACAAGCTATAGAAAATGAAAGGTTTGGCTTCCAGACATCACCTCACCATTTTCCAGCTATTGGACCTGCGAATCTCTGTGCTTGGTGAGCAGAATCTGGGCTGGAGCAAGGGTTTGAGCCCCAGACCTCCCTCATCTTAGGAGACTACTCCAAGAGCTAGGTTTTCGGCTATTCGGTGGTGGTCCTCTGTCTGTAGTTTTGAGGAGAAATTCCATCCTCGAGCAGAGAATGCTTTCCCAATCACTGTTTCACTGAAGCTGGCACATACTGTGAAAAGCTTTATTTTCAGTGAGTCAGCACTTTCCGAGTAAAATCCATTTTGTCAGAAAATTGTCTACTAGTTCTCACCCCGTGCTAGCTGCACACATTCCCTGTAAGGAAAAAGCCCCAGCTGAGGTAGGTGAAGACTGACAGGTGATATACCTGCTCTTTTGCATTCCCTCCCACGGGTGCATCTGACTGAGTACTCCAGCTTTCCTCTGCTTTCCCAGCCAGCAGCCTGATCCCTGCTTCATATGGGGGGGACTGAGAAAAGAGGCCTCCAACAGCACCGATGTTTGGTTAAAGGCACAACACACGAGGGTGTGCTGAGAGGGGTGAGACAGGGAATAATGCTGCACAACAAATTAGGCATGAACTTACTATGAGATATGTGCTGCTGCTAAAGCAATGATTTCTGTACAGTAATGAGTGTCACAGGTGAGATCAGGGTTTTATCAATCTTTAGCACATAAGCCTCCATTGTTCTCCAGTGTAGGTAGTCCATTTTTAAGTTTTTTTTAAAATAAAATAAAATAAGTATATATATATATGTATATCTCAATACAAATGGGAACAAAATTGAATGCAAAATAACCATTAAAAGGACAATTGCATGTGACCAACTGAGACGGGTTAATAGATTTTAATATACACAGCTTAGGAAAGGCATTTATGGAAAGGAGAGGGAGGAAAAATATTTAAACGTGTGAATAGTGAAGTACTGCTATCAGAGTAGGGGCACTACTCTGGAGTAACTACTTCAGCAGGTTGTGAGTGGGAATAATAAGGTGAAAGAGCTGCAAATTAGAGAAGATAAAATTCACACCAGGAAATATCAGAAACACGGTGGAACTGAAGAACTTGCCTCATACATGTGAAAATCAGGCAAAATGAGACTAGATAAAATCCGAGAAGCCCAGGTCTTGGTGTTTATTGTGGTTTTTTTCCTCTGAAGATGATGACAAAATTCTCAGTAGTTTCGGTAGGAGCTGGTTTGTGCTGTCCCGAAGGGTTAACCATAGTTCAGCTCTCCGGGTGGAAAGTGTCTCCCAGCGGTGGGACTGAAGGAGACAGGGCCAAGGCCCGACTGGCAGGAAGGTGGTGCTGTATCATCTGCCCTCCTCCTCCTCTCCCCTCGCTCCAAAAAGGAGGATTTAACGCCAAAAAACCTGCTGCAATCTTAACACTCTTTTGCTTAATTTAAAGGCTGATCATGCACAACCTAAATGTTGGGTTGAACTAGGCTACAGTCCACAAGCTATTCTGCCTTATTCTGAGTGGTATGAAACAGGAGGAGCAGGAGTTGATATTTATAACCTTATAATAAATTATTCTGATCAAGAACATCCTGATAGCAGTGCATGTATATTCATTTCTTATAATCTGTCTTGAAGGCCATTTACATAATCAGTTAACTGAGAAATGCAATGTGGTTATATTATCCTACTGCCTTCATTCATAAGTATTTTGCCTTAATCAGGGTGGAAAGTTCAACTGACACCACGCTTCCAACAGTAATCATACCTTCTCCTCATCTGACAAGGCCCCTTTACTTTCACCAGGGAAGAGCACTAAATACTTTGGCATTCTTCATACATGGCACTAGTTTCCCTAGTTTCTGGGATATAAAATCTCAAATCTTGAATGTTTCATAGTTCTGCTTAAATATGTTTCCTAAGTTCAGTTCAGGAGAGAAAGAAAATTACTGAGCTCTGTCAAACAAACAAACAAACAAACAAACAAAAACCAAAGAAAAAAGCTGGTAAACTGAGCTTTGAGCTAGAAGTGAGAGAAATATTTATATTGTAGATAACTGCAAGTTTTCATGGTATCTCATGGCAGGGATATTTCAGCAGAATGCCCCTGCTCTGCACATTCAGGGAACATGTAATGGGATACCACATAAATGAGTGGAAAAAAGTCATCACAGCACTTTGAGAGAGAAATAATTGCATTTTATTACCCATTTGGCAGCATGAAGCAACACCACTTCTAGTTTGACCCTTTAGTGTTGCTAACAAGTGTCACTTAGTTTAATAAAAATATCATTATCTTTTACTTAAGCTACAACTCTTAAGTCATTATTAGAGCTGGGCAGAAGGAGATTCCATTTCATGTAGTACCTTGCCATTTCACATTAGACTTTACTCTGATTTGGCAATGAAAATAAAATAAATGTGAACTTTCTCCAAGAGAAGGAATTGAGGGTGGGCCAGAAGGTCTTGGAGCTATTGTTGGACCCACCTGGTTGGAGGTTGAGGAGCCAAAGCAGAAGGCGGTAGAAACCATACAGTTCTCCTGTAACCATTTTTGTTTTGCAAACCCATGCTTAGCTTTCTGTATGCGTTTAAGTACCACTGACTTTACTGGGATTAAGCTCATGTTTAAGTTTGAATGGGGATGAATCCAAGAGAGTTCATAAATCCTCTCCTGTGAACTAGGAGGTTGATGGCTGCAAGCCAGCACAGCTGTACTGGTGGTGCTCCCCAAGTACGCATAAGGACATGCTAGGCCTGCCAAGCAAGAAAAACACAAGTTCCTTTTGCTTGAAAAGGTTCAACTGGAGTTTGGAAACTCCACCTCACTATTGTACGCTCCTACAGAACAGAACTAATGGAGTGATACCATGTGCTAGGCAAGGGAGCTACTTCTAAATGTAGACGAACTTTGCACATAACCCAGTTTTAGATAATGAAGTTTGTTTAGGAGGGAGCTAAGAGTCTGTGATGTACTGTCTCTGTATTTCTCTGTATTTTAAGACCTACAAGGTGCTAACATAAAAAAGGGGAAAAAGAAAGAGATAGTATCTTAATATGACCTCTTCCCGTCTTTCATCAACACTGAGCAAGTTACCTCTTTAATCTGCTTAGTCTGTGTTGGCTGCAGGCCTGGGAACCAAAGCCTTCACTGGCAGCCCAACAGCCACTACTTCACTACCATCTTGGCTGAGTCAAACTCATTCTTATTAGCAACTAATTTATTGTATAACGTAGGCAGCAGGAGGACATTTCAAAAACAATAAAAGTTTTCAAAGATTTATGATCTACTAAAGACAGCAAAATATGCTTTATACATAAACTATGAATACAAAGAGATTTGAATTGTCTTGAGGTTGAGGCATAATACACTTGGTCCTGCATAGCATCTACTTCTTTATCTGAGTTTACTAAGGTGACCAAGAAGCAACTGGATTTTTGTTTACATATTATTAAAATCAAAATCACAATATGCATCAGTTCATGAAAATTCTGTGATAATAGTGTTTACAACTAAAATGGTCATGAATTTCCTTTGATTTAATGTGAACATGAGATATGCTTAAAACCCTTTAAAAGACTGTTATTACATTAAAGGATGGAAAAGTAAAGGGTGAATATTAAATAAAACTTAAATGTGAAGAAAATCTTGTCAGTCTTTGTGAATATGCAACATACAAAGCCTTATGAGGCCCCTAATAAGAGATGGAAAAATATTTCCTACCCTTACTTCCTTACTTATAAAAGCAGAAGGTATTCAGCAGACCAATTAAAAATACAGTTTGGAGTTAACTAAATCTATTCACAGATTTCTGCTGACAAATATTGTTCAAAACTCTGGATAAACAAAACAGTATTTTTAAAAGATGGTATACTGCATTTTCTATTTCTTGTACTAAATTTTTGTAGTAGTATTATTACTGCTATCTGCATTTCAAAAATTGTTCCTCAAAATCCTGAAACATAATTTTTTCTTCATTTCAGTGAGCAAACTAAGGAACCTGATTTACATGACAGCTTTTAGGTTTGCCGCTGGAATTTTTTTAGATGAAAAGCTGGACTTCGTGTTGAATTATATTCTTCATGAACAATGCAAGGGAAAATTGTGAACTTTTCCTTGATAAAGCATGTCCAAATTGAATGGACTGGGGAGTGTTGATCAAAACCAGAACATTTCAGTTAAAATAAGCTAAGACAGTGGATTAGGAGAGAAGTAGTGTGAGTACCTCCTACTTCTCCTCCCTACGGCTGGCTTCCCCAGCTGAACTATGTTCCTGCCTTGCATTGCAGCCAGAAGGACTTTCAAGATACAGCCCTGCTGGACAATGGTGGTACCATTCTGCATCCTAGGAGATGTAGTCTCATGGAGGATGTAAAATCATGCAGGTTTTGTAATATTCTAGGGGGAAAAAAACCCCACAAGAAGTGGGCTATCTTAGCTTCCCATCAGCTAAAAAGGACGAACAAGCCAGCATAAATATCTGCGCTTCAGCTAAGTAGTCTTCAGGGTATGTGCAAGTACCTTTATTGTTTCTTGCCCCTCTACAAGTGAAATGTTGCAACTCATAGCTTTTATTGCTTTCAGAAATGTTGTCTTGTAAATTGGGCTATTAGATCAAATATAAAGCCCTTAGCAGTTCAGTGCTATCACTGTTTTCTTGGACATATCCCTCATGCAAACTTTCATAGTATCAAGTGTTACAGCTAAAGAATATATACTTAACCACAGATACCTGTGCAGACTTCCTATAAACTGTCAGCAGAGCAGAACTTTACATGTACAGCTTCTTTATCTAATCTGTTTCTCAAAAAAATCTATACAGTTCTCTAAGAGCCAGAGCTACAAAAGCCCAGTTTCCAATCACTTTATTATTACATTTGACTAAATTTTTTAATGAGTTATATGAGGCACAAGCTTATACTTTATTATACACCAGGGAATCCACATTGACTATCAGCAGTCACAATACAAGGATCTTTTTTCCTATATCTGACAGCATATTCTCATATTTTTTGAAACCTTTATCTTAATATCAGATTAGACTAAAAATGGTTCGAACTCTATAGGAAAGGAACGAAGAGGACTGACTGAGCACATGAGCCTTGCCTCCTTCAGAAATCAGTGAAAATGGCTCCACACCCTTATCAAAGGCATAGGTAAATTTGATATTTCAATTAGCATGATTGATAGAACCTTTCTGGTGGAGTAATTTAATTTTCATATCCTCATAATTTTTTTCACCCTGCAAAGTATTCAGTTGTCATCCCATTTTACTGAAACTTTTTGAAAGGAAAAAAAGGAGATACGCAATATTAAAATATCAAGTCTGCCTTTGTCAAAAGTGCCGGTGATTTGTAGTGCTGGGAAGTCCTGTGCAACTGAGGTCTAGAGTGAATTAAACCCTGGAAGTATGGCTGCATTTTAGTGCTGAACCATCAGGTGTGAATATTTGCCTGGCTGAAAGAGTCCTCATTTGTTACTACTGGCTAGACATGCTGACCGTAAATCTGAAGTAAGGAAAGGCACTGGGCTGAACTGGCATCCCAAAATACTTGGGCTTGTAAAACCCCCAAGTATTCTGTTATGTGCGCCCTGAAATGTTGATGCCTGTCTGACTGGAACCAATAACCTTGTATTACTGCTTTTTGACATGGGCAACTGCGTGCAGAATAGGAGGCCACACGTCTGAGGGGCAGTTTATTCTGCTCTCTGCAGCTATAGTTGCTTCAAAGCTTGAATTAGCACTTTTCTTCCATGATGTCTATTTTGTTAAAACCAAAGCGTTTTGTAAAGCATACCAGTATTCTCTGAAAATGTGATTAATGAGGTTCTCAGGTTCAGGAGTGTATCAGGGAGAGACAAGCGTTTACCTGGAAGGAGGGAAGCTCGAAGTCAACTTCTTCACTGCCTGGTTCCTTGTGGGGAGCTGAGTTCAGCTCTTTTTTTGTCCAAGGTGAGTAACTAATCTGTAGGTTACAGACAATATTCCAGCTGGTCTCCTGGAATAGGTTTCTTTTCTTCTTCCTAGTTTAAAAGGAGGTATTGGTTTTGTTCATGTTAGAACAGGCTTTGAAACCTCAGTATATTTCATGAGCTGGAATTACTGCTTTTCAGCCACCCCAATGTGACCTTTGGTTTTTAACATGCCCAAAGGTAGTTATTGTGATACTGTTTGATATGTTTCTGGTAAATCTTCAGGAAGGTCTAATGAGGAGGAGATAAAAGTAGGTGCAGAGATAGTAATGGTCTACTTATTCTAATATCTTGTTCAGAGCTAGAAGATCGAGATTGCCGTTATGATGCTTATTCTGACCATAGGAAATGGAGAAAAGTATATACTTAACCAGACCAGGAAAATAGAAAATATCTATTTATCTAATAATGAAAATAAAGGGATATAATAATATAATATTTCGAGGTTTTTCTACGTCAGTGGGTGGTCAGCAGGGCTGGCTGATAAATGTTTAGTACTACTATATAGGCCAAATAAATCGAAGAGGCCTAAAACAAAGGTGAAAAGTTCACTGAAGACCTGACTGAACCAACAGCTCAACATCAACCTGCCAAACCCCAGTGACTTGGATACTACCACTGTGTACTCAGCTGCTTAAGGAGAGGCTCAAGGCAGCTGACATCCGTCTACAAAGTAGTTTTGCATCTATCACAGATCTTTCTGCATCCTGTGGTCAGTGACTGAGCTTGTCACACAATATAAAGGAAACTGTTCACCACAAATAGGCAACCAAAACTCTGTATCCATTTAAAATTACTGCATGGAATAATGTTTTACTCTGTTACTTATTCTACTGAGTATCAGATCTTTATGGTTTGTGATAGGGATGCTACTTCATGTCCTGTTTCCATCAACAGTCATTAATACATCCGTTAAGACATCCAAGCTACAAACTGCCAGCCAAGACCTGGGTCACAGGCAGTCTGTTTGTCTATATTAGCTGGGAAAAAGTAGTGCTCTATTGGCAGAAGAATTGTTTAAGAATTGCAGGCCTCTTAATGATGCTTGACCTAGTCGTCTTAATTTTCTGCGAACAAACATCGGGCATAAAGGGAAAGGAACAGTAAACAGGACTGCAGCCATAAAAGATACGATTTGGGGAGCTTCTTCCTTGAAACAGAATTATCAGTTAGACACTGTACAGTGTTTCTAGTCTACAACAGAGGTGTTGCAGCCATGTTGCTGTTGCTTGTTTTACCAGCATCCATTTTGAAGCTATTTTAAGTCTCTCTCTCCCTGCTCCCTCCCTCCCTTGAAGTCACGAACTGGTCCTGTTTCATTTAAAATAGAAGAAAATATTTTGCATTATCTGTACTAAATGAGACAGAGGCTGCAAATAGCAGTAGCAGCATTCAGTCACAGGGCAGTTTAGATAAAGAGGAGGGTAACTTTTTCATACAAAAAAAGTCATAAATTGCCCTTTTGCTTAGTGACCCTTTTTAAAAATCTTCACTAGCTATATTACATATACTTTCTTTAACCAGATTATTCCCAGTTGAGTGACTAAAGCTGCTAGAAAAGCATTAGCTTCGTCTTATTGGATTGTTAAATGTTAAAAAGCTAAATTATATTTTATTCTAAACAAAACTATGGATTTCAGCATGGACTGCTTATGTTTCATTGCATACTGGATTCTTTTTGCTACACAGTCTATGCACACTGAAATTTAATTCCTTAAGAAATTCATGTAAGTCCCTAAATAGTTACAGAGAAATGCTGTTTATGCCTTTGGTATTTTTCCTGAAAATGGAAAAAGTAGAAAATATAAATTAAACCCGGAGGCATTTCATTTCTATTATCAAGTCTCCTGTGATCTCTTTAGAGAGAGATTTTTGGAAAATTAAGGTCTGAGCAGTATTTTAGCACAAGATTTCCTTCTGCAGATACAAAGCATTGTTAAAATGCTGTAATTTTTAATTATATGATAACCAGGATTTGTAATGTTTGTTGGAGATATATATATATGTGTGTGTGTGTGCATGGAACGGAAGTTATTATTCCTAACTTTCTGAATATCTGATTTGAAAATACCTAAATATCTGCAGTCTGGAATGTAGACCTATAGTCTAAATTGTTCTCCTACTCTTCCACCATGACTGATAAAAGGAGCGTATCTCCTGAGGGCGGCTCATTTCACCTCACAGACATCTGTCTTAGGATGGGATGAATTACTGTCTGGAAATATTTCTCCACTGATCGAGGAAGGAGCCTTTGTGATGATCTTAGACCCAACACTCAAACTTTTCAATTTCTAAAATTAGGAGAGCTGTCTCACTCGCAGACAATATGCTACTTGGCTAACTGGGATAGGCTTTGTCCTGCCAAACCTTAGGTGTCAGCCACCCACATCTGACAAAATCCCTGGAGCCTGCCCAGGCTGAGGCGCAGTTCCTTCGTTCTGCAGTGGCCATGTAAAACAGATTGGAGGAGTTGCCTAATTCCACACTTGTACACAGGTGACTTTTTCTGGAAACCACTGTACAAGCTTCCCAGAAAGGCTGTGAAATCTCCATCCTTGGGATGTTTTCAAGACAAAGCCAGCACGGACCTGATCTAGTGCTGCTGATAGTCCTGAACTAGAAGACCCCCTGTAGATCTCTTCCAGCCTACATTTCTGTAATTTTTTTCCCCCCGCTGGTGACAAAACAAGTCCAGATAACGAGCTTTGACACAGGCATTGACGATTAGGTGAGATGAATGCAAACTCTGGTCTTAGGCTGCTTCTGTGCAGAGTTTGCTCTACTTTGATTAGAGAGAGGTATTCCTGGTGGTCTATGCAAACCAGAAAAAAAGTGTTCAGTAGGAATTCATGGTTATTCATTAATTCATGGTTAAGTGTGTTAATACCTAAATGTAGACATGTTAAAGGGTATCTCTAGTAGGACTAATTTAGGGCAATCTGAGAAAGACATTTAAGTTGGATAGTATGAATTCTTCAAAGTGAATATCCACCTGTTTTGGTCACTATGACGGAAGCTTAGACAAGTAGCTTAAACTAGATATCTAACGTGTAAATACCTAAATATGAGTTATGATTGGAATATAGCTGGGAAGTCAGCTTATTTCTTAAGAATTTTCTGCCTCCTTTTCTTGCCTTTTTTAGTTACCAGGGAAGCAGAGACTGTATTGTAGATACAGCTGCTTGAAACAAAAAAAGAAAAGATTCTTCTTAAAAAGAACAGCTTTATCTGCTCTTTTTACTAAAAAAAAAGTGGGTTTAGAATTTCGTTTTTTACTTTTTATTTTCATTATAATGTAAGCATTTCACCACATACTGGTTTCTTTAATTTTATTTGTTTCACAATAAATTAAAGTATTTTAACTTCTCATTGGAAACAGGAACATTTCAGACAAACTAAATCTTTCTTTCCCTCCAACACTTTTTGTAGTAAGTAAAACACTGTATGTGATCTTACTGAATACGAATAAAGGTCTGGGATGTGTTCTTGGATAATGAAAGCATCCAGAAGAGGAGATGGAGAGCAAGAAATTTTTAAGCAACAGGATGGCAGTAGAACCCTAGGCTGCAGTAGAGGAGAGCATCAATGACAGTGAAGAGACTGCTGCAGATCACTGCAGTAATGTTACTATTTTTGGAGCATTACATATTAGCTATCTAACAGAGGTATCAGCATCTGTTCTTTGAAGATTTGATCAATTTAACAGTTCAAGTACATATAGTTATTTGTGGAAAAGGGTTGTTGTTATTGTGATTTTTTTTAATTTTGGGGTTTAGCACTTCTGTTATCTCTCACTCTTTCTACCTCCTTTCCTGCACTGAGGTATAGGATAAATCTTATTTTAGGGACATGTGCTGTCAGCCACCATATTATCTGAGCCTTTTCCATGTAACTTGAAGGGCAGCAGTGAACTCTCTGACAGACCTTATGGAGGATCTGGCTTTTCTCCTTTTTCTGTTTTAGAAAACTCTGTTTGCCATGGGGTGTTCTTTGGGGGAAGAATGAGAGATGTTCTGGTTATGATAAAATGTACTCTATCGAATAAATGGGGCTGGCAAAATTTCTGAAGTGTGGTTAGACTCTGGATTCATTTAATCTCCTCTGAAACTTCATTCCATATTTTCTTTCTGCAATCGCACATGAAGGACTAGATCCTCAGCTGTTTTAAGTCAACATAGCATCACTGACATCAGCTGTATGTTACCCAGGATAATCTGGGTGTTACAACACTCTGGCACACAGAAACCTAGGCAGTGCGATGGTTTCCAGCCCTGAAATGGCTCACACAGAACCAGCTTAAGCGTCCCTGCACTGGACTCCCCTGTGTATCTGGTATTACTTCAGGTGCTGAGCCACGTGAACAAGTGAGACTTGTGAGAGCTGAAGCAGTCTGGTTGTTGCTGTGCCCAAGTTACCAAAGCTTTCCAGACATGGATGTGCTAAAGAGAGCGGAGGCATTGGGGGAGCAATGCAGTGGAGTCCAGCAAGGCCAATAGTGGACATACATACATAAATTGGAGGTGTGAGCAGAGTCAGCTTGCTTTCCAGAAGTGGGGAGTCTCTTGGAGGGTTGGATCAGTGATATCTACCTGTCTAGACTATCTATACAATCTATTCATATATAATGGAGATTCATCTGTTGGTTTGTACGAGCTGGAGATCCAGTCCAAAGGCTTTGGCTAAAGTTACGCTCACCTTCTTCTCTGGTATTTGAGTTAATGTAATCTTTTTTTTCAAAAGTAGAAGCTAGATTTTTAACACTCTTGAGAAAACACTTTTCAAATTTCTCACTGAAAGCTTTGCAGATGACGAGAGAACAGACATTTAAAGAATCAGTTGCCTAAACACAGGTGCCTCATGCCCGTTTAGATCCCTGAGGACATCCTGTTTAGCCTGCAGGTGAGTATGGATCTTCTACAGGTACTGACAGCCCCAGCTGATTGTGCTACAGCAACCCAGATGGCACTATGCCTTTTTTGAACTGAGTCCTAAAACTACTCACTGAATCTGTATTTGACTTGCTGGGCTAGAGCTTCTGCAAGCAGTGGTCAAAGAAGGCAACCCAACAGGGAGTCCAGTGATTCCTGCATAGGACTGGCAGCCACGTCATGTTAGCTATGTTTGGAGAGGCCCAAGTGTTTAGGAAGAAGTTGATCTGTCAGACCATGAGTAGTGAATAATATGGACAAGTTGGAGAATGTGAACACAGCTGATGCTGCCTCTTAAACTGAGTGTAGGGAAGACAGACATTGTTTGTGAAAACAACAGGTAATGTGAAAAGAAAAGGTCTCTGACCTTTTTTCTCATTTTTTCTTCTTGACTTTTTCTGGAAAACTTATTAATCAATCCTATTTTGCAGTCCTTCAACTTCCTGGAGGTCTCCCTCTCTACTGCTTCATAATCATAACCACTGTTTATCAAAACACCGTAGCTCACTGTTTCTGAGGTGGGACACAGAGTCTCTGAAAAGGGAGTAATAAGAGGCTAAAAGGGATCATGTGGATCCAAAAGGTGCTATAACTAACACTCAGAAAACGCAAAAACTGATTGCTTTTAATTTGAGATAAAATAATATTTGTTTCCAAGTTTATACAACTTTTGACATGCTAGCAAGTACTTGAATAAATGTAGTACTTTTTACATATAAAAATTGCAACCCAAAGGGAGGCAGCAATTATTTAGCTCAGAAAAACCATAGAGCTCTCTATTTCTCATTGAGTTGGCAGAGAAGCCCTCCCATATCCTCAGAAGAAATGAAAACAGATGAAGAAGTCCTGCGTAGTCCATTCTCTAGTAGGAAGCAGATCATATTTCTCACATCTGTTACCAACATGGCTGATCTGCTCTGTTCCCATCAGAGGGATAGTCAGGATATCAATGATTTGAGGTTTTGCCTTTTTAGGAGATATATTTCTCATCTTGTTATGTCTTTTGTTAATTTTACAGCAGTTTGATGTTATGAAGGAGCTCCTCCTTTTCTGTCAGTAGTACAAGGTCACCCTATCAGAGTAACATAATACATCACCAGCTTGCATGCTTCAGGCATTTGAATAGATTAATTTTGTTCTGGTAAAATTTAGCAATGCATCTTTACTTCCTGCTTTTCTGTGGACAGTCAGTCCAATGTTAATGTCAAAAGTAACCGCATGTTATGGTGATATATTAGGCTTAAAAAAAACCAGATACTGTAAAGATCTGAAAGTACAATGTCATAATGCTTTAGTTCTGGGAAAAATTTTTAATTTTATGAGCTATAAATAAGTTGGCTTATGGAAATGACTTAAACTTTTTATCCATTTGCCAACTTGCCAATACGCAGCAAGGAGAGAGACAATCAGGTTGATAGGCCTTCATGTCTGAATGCCTTACAGAAAGAAGTTCAGGGATGAAATTGAAGGACCATAGCACACCTGTAGCTTCCAAAATTATTTTAAACTGTAGAAACTGCTGCCTGAAACACTTATGAAATGTAAAAGTCTGTCAAATCCAAAGAGCTATCCCTTTGTAGTGAAAGCTTTGGAAGCATTAAGTATATTGAGTCTCCCAAATTTTAGAGACAGAAATTGCCAGAATAAGTCCATATGACTTATGTTCTTGTGAATCTCATATTCTAATAAAATCTCATTATTTGCTCCTATTTCAATCAAAGGTTTAGAGCACAGAATGATAATTCATCATAGTATGTAAGGTAGTGATTAGAAAAGACCTTGATAGGCTTGTATAATAAAGTAGCCAATAGTGAAATCTAATCACTTCTAGAAATTACTTCAAAAAAGAAAGAGGTTGCATAAAATAGATGCAGGAAAACTGGGAGATCACTAAAAAGTAGCTACAACCATAATTTTTGTTCTTTGTATGTTACATGGGTGAAGACCGAGGGGGTACCAGAGGAGAAACACAGAGAAGTACTGAGCAAGCTCAGAATGCTGAACATCGGCCATCAGTTAAAGAAATACTGAAATATTTATAATGCATGTCTAAACAGAATATACAGTAGTGAAAAGTCAGGGATACACCTGATGATTTTACATTCCCCTATTCACCTGAGAAATTGCAAACAATGAGATGGATCAAACACGCAAGAGTTTAAAGGGTAAAAATCTGCCATTTTCTGCTCTGTAGAAACATTTGCTAAATATTTCAGGATGAATTGTCAGTTAAAGGCTAAATTTGCCATAGGAAATCTTGGGGACCAAAGATTGGAAAGCATGTTTCTGGTGGACCACTTGAAAATATCAGTCTCTTAGAACAGCAGAAGAGCCTATTTCTGCTCAAATAGGTGTCCCAGAAATACACACTGTTAAATAGTATACATAGAAGCAGCAATTTGGACACTTGGTAAGCAAATTACACCTTGTCTGTGAAAGCTACACAGACAAAAAAAGAAAGTGGGAGCAACTGCCACTGCACAATGATTTTCATGTAATTTATTAGGTTAATACACAGGGCTTGTTTCTGTTTTTACTGGGACAAAAACCACGTGTGTCCTTTTCAAGGTAAAGAATCATTGGAGCTTTTGGTTCTGAATCAGGACATCACGTAAGGGATAAAATGCTTTATTCTTCCAAGTGATTCAAAAAAAGCTGAGATCCTTACTTTGTATGTTAACTTTAGGATGTCAAATGCATTTTTAGTTATGACGTTCTTTCTACTATGATTAGCATTGTTAGCAGATGTTTTTGCTCAAGAATCAAGACTATTGGAAACCAATATGTTTCTTAAACTAGCTATGTTTTTCCTCAAAGAGAATTCTGATCTAATTGGCATGTGTATTAAAGGGATTTCCTGTTCTAAATATACTGATTTACTCAACTGTTGTGACTATGTGTAACATATGTCTCCAAAAGCAGGGTATCCTCAGTTACCAATGTTCCAGAGTTTAGGCTGTAAAAGCTCAAAGATCTCATACAATTTTTAAATTTCATTCTTAACTTCTGAGTTCAGTGGGATTTAAGGACATTTATGACCTTTCATGACATGCTCAATATGTTGCAGGATCAGGCCCGTAAGTATTGCCACAAGAAAGTATTCAGAATATGACTTTCTGGATTTTGTCATTCAGAATGTCATAGAATTGGCTTAACAATCACAAGAAATTCCAAAACATCTGGAAGGCATCACATTTCATACTGATGGTACCTACTAGATTTAGGTAGAAAAGCTCCAGAGAGTGTATCTTTTTTTTTTCTTTTTTAATGCTAGCCCTGTTGGAAAGAAGTTGATACACACATAGCTAAGTTCTTAAAAATGTAGAAAATCTCACCAGATCTGAATAAGGATTTAACAGAAGGATTTAGAAGAGACTATTATGACAGCCTTGGGCATGTCATAAGTGGGTCAGATTGGATATAGCAGAACAGATAGGAGGTGAAAGAACCAAGATTTGCAGGAGAACTGGAGTTTTAACAAGAAGTATTAAGTGGAATATGAAATATTACATCCATATGCTAGAGAAACCACATGTCGAACAGAAGGAATGGTAGACTATCAAAGCAGTGACTTAAAATTTGTTGGGTTTGGCAAAGCAAGTCATAATCAGTACAATAAACAGAACACTCAAATTCTTAAATAACCTTGAAGAAATGTTGCAACTGCAAACAATATTTTCCTTTTGATTATAAAAAAAAAGTGGCACTAATTCTGTTAGGCAGTATTATGTTTTAGGTTTTTTAAAATTTGAGGGTACCCAGCATTACTACATTTTGTTTTTATAGAAAATACTACTCTCTCGTGAAAACACTACCACTTGTTACATATTACATGAAAAATATCTACACTTTGTGGGTAGTAAGTAAAAACAAGTACAGCATATGCAGCAGCAAACTGCTGATGAATGGAAGTGCTATGTGTGTTACCTTACAGTATTATTTCATAAAAAATATCATGCATTATTTACAGAATTTCCTCACTGTGCAATGCTGGAAGCTTTATCCATTCTTTTAGAATGTCTGAGGACACCATACCATCTTCAAAACCCTGTTTTCTTTCAGCTATTACAGTATATCACACTAACCAAGATGCTACCTGGAGTCAGAAGTTTAAACTGATTCTCCTGTTTTTGCTTTAATGTAAACTGAAGCAAACATCGTTCATAGATTTCAGACAGATGTTACAAAACAGCAGAACTTACTTAAAAAGTTTCCACAATGTGTCATCATTTACACCTACAGCATATGACTCTAGGAATTATTACTAGTATTTACAAGTATTTACCTCTGAGCCATAGGATGGCAGTCCTGCAAGCTGCAGCATGTAGGATGTATCATACACCTCTGAGGCCAACAACTTCTTGAGAAAACACATATTGGAGATGTCCTTTTTTTTGGCTTGTGAGGAATCTAATACTCAGGCTACAGCAATCTGTGTTTGCTGAACTTTACATGTGTTTTAGCTACCTTTCTGTGTGCTAAGATGACAAATCACACATGAATTGGTCAACAAGAACACATCTATAAACAAATAATGTCCAGCAAACAGTTTTTCAGTAATCATTCCCAGTAAATCACAGTGACAGTCTGAAAAAAGGAGCTGTTGATGGAATTGTAACATTTCTTCCAGTTTCACAGAGATGAGAGCACTGGGTCTCAACTCCAAAGGTCCTGAACATCTCTGTTATACCAAATCAGACAACAAGGTGTACCAAACAGGAAGGTGTTGATTGTGATCCAGCCTTTGTTTTCAGCTAGAATATACATAGACACACATTGTGAATTATTTGATTTGGAATGGCCAGAATATGTGGACTTCCTCGCTCACTTTGAATGAGGATGTCCCTCATGGAAAGGGTATGTGATCTCTGCTGTAAGATCCTCCCAAGAAGCCTAATTCATCTCTGAACGTTAGGGTTCATGATAGACTGCAGATGAAGTGCCTGAAATGCATTTGATGTGATTTATAAGAAACTTGGACATTAAAAAATATTGTTTCTGTTTGTCAGACACTGTTTCAAGACATTTTATTGTGAAGTAGTCCCAGCACGCACAGCAACCTTCTGCAGCATGGAAGAAAACCTATATGTTCGTACACTTATTCTTAAGTGCAGGTTGTCCGTGAAGCAGCAGAGAGTTATCCATGTGGTTATATTTGAAAGGAGAGGAGGCAGATACCAGGTGGGTTCTCAAGGCAGGATTTCATTGTGGAAACAGGGCTCTGTACAAGTGTTAGCCATTCAGATGTGATCTGCAGGACTAGCTGTACTTACAGGGAGGGTGGGTACATACGATCAAGAATGTGGTAGGATGCTTGCACCTCCTCCTGCTTTAACTGAACAGGGACAGTCCATAACTCTAATGCCTTTTGTGATGGTTGCCCCAGTCACCTACACTGTGCAATTAAAGAATGACATTTTTGAGCAATTTTCTACTGAAGTAGATATGCAATCCTTTCAACAAACTTAGATGTTTTACTGTTCTCTTTTCCTCATTGACTTCCAGGCAGAAACTGTGGTGGCACCCTTTGCTAGGGCTTCATCTGTATTTCCAACCCACACAGGTGCATCAGCAAATGTTCAGTGGGGAAGAGCTCTGCTCTGCCCTGTTCCTCCCTTCAGGGGTGGAGGGCATCCCTCATCCCTCCTGAGGAAGAGGCAGCAAAAGAGGGGGAGGGCTCCATTTAGATATAGGGAAGTGGGAAGGAAGTCAAGAGGCAGAAGAAAGTTTCATCTCTAAGCTTAAAGCATTTCAAATGAGATTAAGGTTTCAGTTCACTAACTGGAGCACAGCTTTTCTTACCCAAATTAAAATTGGCAAGTGTGTAATGAAGACTAATTACATATTTTGCATATTAAAAATATTTAGTTTTACTTACACCCTAGAATTAAGATTTTTGTGATACTGATTTGGGGATATTTAAGAGTGATGCCTTTTTTATAGGGGTGATTTTTAATGGATGCAAAGTGCCGATCAGTGGCTGCAAAGAAATTCCCTCAGCCTCTTTGGTTCATTTTCTTCTTTGCAACAGCATAATAGACTTGGCTTGCTTCAGCTATCGTTAATGGTAGTACCATTGCTAGAAGAGGATGATCAAGAACTCTTTCAAAGAAGGAAAACTCCTGCAATCTATTGCTTATTATAATTTACATTACCAGAGAGTTTAAGCCTGTAAAACTACTTTAACGTGTATGAACTTAGTTTGGGGGGTTGCACATCCCAAAAGTTAGAACCTTTTTTAGCCAGGCTGCCCTGAAAACCTCTTCTGTTTCTTGATCCAAATGACAGCATAACTTGTAGCAGGCTGTGAAGGCACAAGCTCATTCCTGCCTCCTGCTTCACTGTGGAATGGCCCATTTCTGGGACCCAAAGGTAGAGATGGTATAGATATAAACAAATCAATGTTATGGTATCCAGTATCATGCCCACTCATATGCTGGGAAATTCCCAGCTCTCCATCACCTTATCATTTTTTGTCAGTGCAAGGAAGACTGAATACAAAGCCAAAATCGAGCTTGAAATGTCTGGTTAATTTTTGCTGGGCTGTAAAGACCCCCCGAATTATTCTGGAAATTCAGCTGAACGTTTGAGCCAGACAATGAAGCCAAAGACCAAAGCAATATTCAGCCTGGTGAATTGCTAATGGTGTTCAAAGGGAAGCTCTTCCTCAGTTTATCTATTCTGGGGTCACTTATATTTTCTGTAGGGTTTCAAATGCTAGCCTGTTGCTGGCTTTTAGCCAGGCCTATTGCTGGCGCCAGGGAGACTCACCATTTTATCAGGCTTGCCTCTGTTACACGAACATTTAATTGTTTGTGGGATATTCTTAGAACGCAGAAATTATAGATCTTTCTGGCATTCAAATGAATTCATTCATTTGATTTATTTGTTTTCCCTAATAGCACAAGAAGTTTCAGCTGAATATTTATTTGGAAGGGCTTGGTATATAGAGAAATGTGAAGAAAAACAAATGCTTTTGTTCCGTTCAGATTAGCTGGCTGTAGTGCACATGGAGAATACACAGCCCATGTAGATGCAGAAGAAAAGCCAGTATAAATGTTTGCTTTACAGTATTCAATAAGAACTGCTAGAGGCATAACTTGTTCCTGGGGAAAACTGCTTGAGATCTATCTTCACTGTTAGCCACATAGCTTTCTGTTTTTCAGACTGGGTGTCTTCCTTTGACATTAGTATCTAGAGGCTCTGACTAGGAGTGGGGTACTACTCCAACACATGCAGAATATAGACAGAGTAAGTGTACTGATGCATGTTCACTCTTAAGAAAGGATAGGAATATCATTTCCATTTTTTTGAGAGAATGGAGGCTCAGCAGGCTGTATGGAGATGGCCCACATGCCTGACTTAGGGACTACAGGACCATGGTGTTTACATTAAAGAAGGCAATGACTAACTCAAACTTTCTACTCTCCAGGGCATCACATTTGGATCCCTATACGGGTGGGGAGAGAGAGATGAGAGAGAAGTAACACAGCAAGGCAAAATAATCTAGGCCCCCATAATTCCTGTAATTCAGTCCATCTAATTTAGATGTTGGGACTTCTCTCCATTGGCTACATAGGCAGCACTGACTGACAGCCGTGATGAGAAGATAGTTTCATACACTTGCTGCTGTCCTGAAAGAAGATGTCATCCTGGAAGTGGTGACAACTAAAGGATGACCTGTGTTCATTAAGGTGGCTGATTGTTGTAGAGGCAGTGCAGCAAATTGCCCAATATCATGCACTCGAGCCCGTGACCTGACAGAAAATTGTCCTGTGATCTCCTAAATCTGGCTGCATAATTGTCACAAGAAGAATCAGCACAGATCTAAATGACAGATGCTGCACAGCCTGTGGACATATCCTGTGATGTGGGAGACTGTGCCACATTGCTCGTGTAAATGATGGAGAGGACAGGAAAGGAAAGAGGATGATGTATCCCTCTTCTTCATTGTATATCTGCACCTGACCCTATGGTAATATTTAGCCCAGCATAATGTTGAAGTGCAGTAATGGAGCATATGAAGGCTCAACAATGCTACAGATTTCTTCAGTATATAAAGTTCTTCTGGTTTAGTTCTTGTTTTATTTTTAAAGAGTTCAGACACAGACTGCTATCATAAAAGTGAAAATGTCAGTTTTACTTTTAAAAATCAACTTCTAAATCTCACACGTGTAGATAGGAAAATATATACCAGTACTGTTTGCCACTGGAAAATACAGCATCATCAAGGTTTAATGATTTTTTATCAAAGAAAATAATCTCAATCTTCCCGTATTAATAAAGCTGAAAAAGTTCATCTGGACTTCAAATTACTGGTATTTCAACAATATCAGAATGAAATATGCCTATGTTTTCATACCTAATTTTTTTTTTAGAAATTATGTTCCACAACATTTTTTAACAATTTAATGGTTTTGTCTGTTGAGGACAGAAATTCCATTTATGACTAGCTCTAGTTGTTGAGGAAAGCTGGAAAAAATGATCGTGGCAGGCTCAAAAACCAGAAGACCAATAAAAAGAAACAAAAAAATGTAGTATTTCTTAATATTTGGATTTTATACCAATGCCATGAATGTTGGTGGCCTAACACTGTGGTTTGGCAGTCCTGCATTCATTCAAATCCTAAATATTTTTCAGCTCAGTTGTGTTCTCAGACATTTGTACATATGAACAAGATGCAAGGCATCTGTGCAGAGATGAGCCCATTTGTTCCTAGCCATAGTTATTCGTTATTGATTACTTAGTATTCAGTCACACATTGTGGAAATTGTATTGTTTCAGAAATGCTATATAAACAGGGCCTAACCAATCCCCAAACCAAATCTCAAATACTTGTTGTGATAAAAACCATAACTCTTCTATTGCTTTTTAACCACAGTTCTTGAAGAGCTTCACAATGAAAAGGCATGATGGTTACAGAAATGGGGAACTGAGGCATAGAGCAGTGAAGTGACTCTTCTGACGTACTGCAATAGGTCAGTGACAAACTCCTGTACCCCTTTGGTTAGACACCTCGGACTTTCTTGGCTTCTAAGGATGCTCTGTTCTTGTGGTAGTGTTAAAGCACTGAAATGCTTTTATGGCCATTTTTTCGGACAAATTGTTCTGTGCATCCTTGTCCAAAATGGGTAACTATTGACTTATACTGCTAGACTCATATGGGATAGATTAATTTCTAAGCTGTGATTTTTCTCAACCAAAATGTTCTTTGAGTAGTAGAGTAGTAGAAATAGCTGTTCATACAGTGCATATGCTAAGGGGAAAAATTTAATTTACCTAAGACTTTCTTGTAATATATACAGAACTCTTCTTATTCTGCCCTATATACTGAAATGTATTATTGTTTCCCTATTTTGAGTCCTGTATTTTCTGACTCCTATTTCTTCTGTACTGTCCTGGTTGACACCAGAAGATTCAAGTTATACCAAATTTCATTTAATCTAAAATTTGAGATTACCTCCCTAGGGACCAATCACAATTAGAATTGTTACTATTTATAGCCTACAATTATACATATGTGTGATCAGGCTAAAAAGTCCCACCTGTGACTTTTAAAGTTTTCTCCATATATACTGTTAACTTCTAAGACATCCCAGTCAAGACATGTCTTATCAAAGAATGTGGAAGAAACTATTATTATAATAGGTTGTCATAAATATTTGTTTTAAAAGTTCTTATACAAATTTCTAGGCAAGTGTTGAAATAAAGCAATATAAAATTAAGGCTAAATTTCGCTGACCTTAGACTGAACAAGAACTGAAATTACCCCGTCACATCAGACCTGCTACATCAATGCACTTTTGATGAGATGACAGCTGAAAGAGATTTGAGAAGGGTTCTGCATGCTGTCACTTAGACATGAGGGCTAATCTTTTCAGACTATTGGCAAAATGAGTTGGCCGCAATCAGGTTGAGGTTTAAAATTTACATAATTCATTATACAGTTGTCTTACGGTTTGGATTTGGTTGAGAAGAGCAAGTAGGCACCATTGAAAAAAATGGGTATCTTTCATTTCAGTCTGCCAGGAGACCCTTAAGAACAAAATCTGGCTTTCCAAGTGATAGCATTCATATGGAATCTGGTGAGGGTTTACAATTTTCACATCAGCAATAGTCAGTTTGTTTCCATCAGAGAGGTTAGAAGCTGTCATTTTAATGTTTTTCTGCCTGCTGGTATGTTACAGCATTCACACCTGCCAGAAAATGTCAGAATGTTTATTCCAAGAATAAAAATGTGGGCACATGTCCGCCTCCCAAAATAAATAGTACAGCAGATATATTCTGTAGTGCCTCCAATACTCACAGGTTGGAGTTAGTCATTCTTCCTGTGAGAGGGTGGCCATCAATCACTGTCAAAGGGAGCCTTGAGTTTGGAGTCAAGAACAGAGGTACTTGGATCAATGGACAAGGAGCACAAGGAGCCTGTAGGGAGAGGATATGCCTTTTCATATGTCCAAGTGGCAGCACTGTAAAGTCCCAAAAGCATCTGGGTTTGAGGAAAAAAAAAATTGCAGTATGAAGGGTTTGCTGGTTTGCCAAGCAAATCATCTTTCAGTCACAACCTTCTCCTCCCACAAGACAGAAGGGTGAATATTTTCATAATAAAAAGAAATCATTAAATTTTTGTCCCTGCCAATGGAACATATTCAGCAATCATCTGCATTGATTTACTGGAAAAAAGGAAATCTTTGTTCTATTGTGAAGTGGTACCACAATTTTAAGATGGCAAATGCGTAAGAAACACCAAAAGTGATATTCAGAGACTAATTTAGTCTGTCAAACTTACTCTTTTCAAATAAGTTCTAATAAACCAGTCTACTTTCAAAATCTTCTATTTAAGTGATCTGAAACTAAAGCAGAACAAGTTATGAAAGCTTTACAGGGAATGGTAATATTGCCTTGTATTTAAAGTGCTGGAATAGGAATTGCCTAAATTTCTGGCTCAGTCACAGACTCCTTGGGTGACTCTGGATGAGTTATTTAATATCATTTTGCCTCCATACTTATAGAGAAGAAAATACTCCCTTTGAATTTATTGCTTTAGATGGCAAGTATTGAGGGGCAGGTAATGCGGCTTGAATTCATCTGACGTAGAGAATCCAACAGAGCTTCATTAGTGAGGAACGTGCTAGTTTCAGGCTCCCTCTATAGTCAGAGCAGGGGGATAAGAAGCTCCTTCGACCCATAACATAGTCCAGCTATGGTCACAAGGGCCCTTTGACAGTACCTCTTTTCATGCATTCACAGCAAGAAGAAACTTAAGGTGACCACACTCCTCATTTGGCATTTGGCTTAGCTGGTTGGCCAAAAAATGATTTTTTTTTCCCATGCTGATATGGCCTCCTCCAGAAGAGCTGGTAACTTCTTTCTTCTTTGTGTTTCATGGGTCAAGCTCCACAGCTAGACTGTTTCCCAAGAACTACTGCAGGAAAAAACACCTCTCACGCATGACCTCACCTAAATACAAGAAGACAATGAGGCCTTAATGGTCCGGCATCTGCAGTTCTCACAAATTCAGTGCTTTCAGGTTTTTTTCTGAAATTTATTTTATGAGATGTCTGAAGCAATGTTTTGGTCAAAGTTCTGCCAGTAACAACCTCTCAACTTTCTGAACTGCTCCTTAGATGACGAATTGAAAACAAGCAGGAACCCTTTAGCTGCCAAACAGCTACTTATTCACACAGCATTTAAGTCCTCAGTTTTTCTACAAAAAAAAAAAAAGGTTTTGAAACAACAAGGCTTACAAGGGGCTGAAATATTGTGACCAAAGCATAATGGCAATCTAAGAACAGATGGGAAACCATGGCACAGAACATAATTGCAATACTCACACTATTTATGTATGTATTTTATTATGTTGGACTAAAGAGAATGGAAAAAAACCCATCAAATATTCTGTTTGCAAATGAGGGCCTGGGGAGGTGCACCCATGAAATGTGTAGCGTTTTTACAAAAAGAGCCTATTTCAGCAAAAGAGATGGAAGATACCTAGTACATTTGGTCAGGGCACTGTCTGGAGAAGTAGGAGAATTTGAATCAAATCCCTGATGGGGCTGCAAACCAGAGGGATTTAGACCATGACCCTCACATCCTGGCCGACATTCCAAGACCATCCTGTTTTCTGTCTTGCTTTCCTTGTCTTCTGTTTTTCTGCTCCAGTCCCATGAACCTTGGTGAATCTTGACCCAGATTTGTATTTCTATCAATTTCCTGCACCCTCCACACCCCTGGAAGCCCCCCAAATATGAGAAATCAACAAACTTTCTAAGAACAAATAAAAGTAGGAAAACAAAGCAGAATTGTCCATTTCCTTGCAATGTGAATCACAGTCAGAAAATGTATTGTCTCCCACTCCTCCTCATGTCTATTTATTGAGTGCCTTCCATTTTATTAGATATAGTTTTATATAGGTACAGTGATATCTGAGCAGGGAAACCAGAAAGGGCTTACTTGGAAAAAAAACCCCAGCATTTATTTGATTGTTAGCCTTCTTAAATGCAGGTGAGGATAGATACCTGCATCACAAACCACAGAATTTTGTAAGTCTCTGGCAAATTCTTGCTGGCCTTCAAAATCTCTGAATTTAGCATTTATTTCTCAGCAATGAACTGTAACCAAGGAGACACTCCCAGACAGAATATCTTTAAGTAGCATAGGCTCCTAGACATGGATAAGAAAAGTAGAGAATTGCTTGCTTGTAACCTATGAATTAAGGTTACTGTGAATATGTGTTCTTAGAAACAAACATCCTGCAGAAAAAACCTAGAGGTGGTTGGCAAAGGTACCCATCAGTCCAAATCTGACAACTGTCTGGTCATATATTTAAAGACAGTCTTATTAGCTTCATCCTAAGGAAGTTCAATGAAGTCTTTGAATTTCTTTGAGAAATTTCACATGACAGGAATTTCAGTTCACATAAGACTCTTGATGCTACAGGCTAGTTAAAAGGCTTTGATTTTTGTCTTTATCCTAGATGCTCCTAGCAAAATAAAGAATCAATCTCCCATAGTTCTTGGCACTTTGTAGTGCAAAAGACCATCCATGAAATATTCTGATATGGTGTCAAGAACGATGTGAAGTTTCTGGACAAAATGAGAGCAGATGACAAGCTGAGGTAAGTAGTAATGAATCCTGAGTTTAGCTGATATATACCCTTGGCAGTCACATAGGGTTTTGAAGTTTTTATGCTTTTTTTTTTTTTTTTCACTTCAGTCATCTAACAGGGAAACAGCTTGATCTTTTGAAATTAAATTAGACAAGCTGTTAATGAAGACTAATTGTTTTGCATAATTCAAAATATGTCAAGAGAGCTCCCTTGGTCTGTGCAAGCTGTACTTGGGTTAGCGCTGGACTGAAGACAAAAGATACCTCCAAGCCATTCGCCATCCTCCTAATCTGTAACCAGACTAAGCCAAGATGCCCCTGAGAAAGTTATAGCAACCCAGAAATATGCATCACTGCTCTTTTATTCTGCCTTGTCATATAGCTTAGCTGTGCTTTCATGTTTTACTCACAAGGGAATGTGACAGTCCTTTCCACCTACTGTGAGGTTCTCCCTTCATTGACAGAGACCCTTTCCATGCTGTGCTGGAGAAAATCTTGTTACCTTATGAGAGCCAGGGGCCAGCATCTGCCCTGGAAGTTTTACACCTCAGGAAGTGTGTTTGGGGAACGGAGGCAGAGACTGCAGGGAGAGGAGTAAGGGTGGAGCTCGCATAGTCCAGCGCAGGCTATGTTAGGCACCTACTTAAAGGAGTGGGTTCCCAGCAGCATGAGCAAACCTAAGTCAGGGTGACTGGGGTCTTGCCTTCTGTCATCCTAGAGGCACATTCCCATGTTCCCCCCCTGCACTAACCCTGTGGCCAAACATCAAATCTCTTATCCAAAATAGAAAACTAATCTTATTTTTTCCTCTGGATTAATTTTTGGCTGAACCAGCTCACCACCTACCAGACATGAGGGAAAAAGAACAGGAATGTACAGCTGGAGGTGGTGGTGGGACTTGCCACACCATTGACTTAGATCAGCTTAAAATGCTGTTGAACTGCACTCTTGAGAGCGATTCTCAGCCTAGTTTCTCAATATAAACGTAAAGGAGTCACTAGAGAGCAGTAGATTCTGCATAAGGCGAGTGAGAGCACCTAACCTAACTGCCTCAAGTCAGCAGTGTGACCCCCCATGTCGAAACATGCTTTTATGCACTAATGATGCTCTGGACACACTTGGGTGACTGGTGGGTTGGATTTTTTTCCCCCAATGTTTATTGATTTAGCAAACACAAAGAAAGGAGTGCCAAATCTGGCAGTTATTAGTGACTCCATGCTGTAGCCTGCTTGTCAACATACAATGTTCTGAAATATTTTCTAAAGAGCCTAGTTTAACACAGCCTGTTTTAACTCAGTTGTCCTCTTCACAGATGATTACCTCACGAGCAACTCCTCTGCCTCTTCTTCCAGTCTGTTTTCTTGCTAGTAGCATCATTTCTAAGTTAAAATACATGAATACAACCCGGTCCTGTATCTCTGGGAGTACTCACACTGCCAAATTTTAATCATGTAACTTTATGTGCTCAGGTAAGGAAAGCCATCTCTCCCTGAGCTGCTGATGTTCTCACTGGAAAAAAAGAAGCTCTTCCAGAAGCATGAATTGTGCTTCCTTTTTGAATCACTGTAGGAGACCCAGTTGCTCTCTAGACGATCATATAGGGAGCCTAAGGAGATTAATGTCTAATTTAGACATATGAAGTGCCCAAAATTAAGCACTTGGACAAAAGTGTAATCAAATTATTTTCAATTTTCTTTATCTGCAGAGTGAAAAAACGTTAAGTACACATGCAGCCAGGCAGTGTAAAGTGCTGTATTGTTCATTTGGAGATCACCCCATCTCTTAAGCACATATCTTATAAAGTATGGTGAGGTAAAAGATTGAAAAATGGCAGGATTCCTCTATGGCTATGAACCAGGACCACTGTTCAATTTTGAGAGAAGTTATTCTTGGTTTATGTTGAGGTAAGTGAGAGGAAAATCAGACAGTGCAAGTGAAGTACGGCATTTGGAGAAACCTTTTGCTGAACTATGGAAGTTTTGTAGATGAGCTCAGTTTCTGAAAATATGAGCTGCTGCACTACTTTGTTAAAGACCCACTATATTTACAGCCAGAAAAAAGTGCTCACACATTTATTTCTGGAGAACAGTGACATCTAGTGAGCGTCCTGACCGATACTGAGCATTCCCTGGGGTCGTCTTTAAGACTGAGCCTGCTACTTGGGCTTAGTTTGTTTTTCTGCTATTTGAACTTTACAGTTCCTTGAATGTCAACTGCATGTGCTGCTCATCTCTGACAGGGTCTGTTGAATATAAATGGCAAAGTAGCTGTGAGCCAGAATGGTGAGGGAGTGAGGTGACTTCGAAGAGGGGACTTAAGCATGATAAATAAAATGTAGGTATGTGCCCTGGGACAGACTTGCTGTAGCAGAGGAATTATGGTGGTAGCAGAGTTGCCTAGGAGACAAGCATCAAGCTGTCAAACGGTCAGGATCTGCATCTGCCAGGAAACCACAAAGTCTAAGTGGTTCATTAGTTCAGCACTTTTCTGGTAGACTTTCTGTTCCTGGGCTCCTGGGAAGCTCCCGGCAGAATTCACAGCTGCCTTCTCCTGCTGGAGATCCCAGAGCATGTAGCCATACTCACTTCCACTTGCAGCCGGGGAGACTCCCCCAGATACTAGTCTGAATTCATCCATCAGGTAAAGTCTGCAATTTCCTTCCCTGCTGGGGTTCAGCCCAGGACTGTGAGAGTGTGTGGATACATCCATCTAAGAGTAAAGATGTTAGAGCTTTAAAATAAAATGCTTTTGGGACTAAAAATACTATTCATTTTACATTGTAGCTCTGTGAATAAGTGACGACTGGGATGACCCTCCAAGGACCCCTGGGCAGGGGAAGGGCTGTCAAAAAGAACTGGAAATGTTGCTGTGAAGGAACACTTCTCAAAGATCGCAGTGAATCACACAATGAATTTGGGGATTACAAATGGTTTTGAGGTACGCACACACCAAACTGGAAGTCTTCAGCACTCCATCAGTATCCACAGCTGGACACTTCATTAGCACTTGGTCTTTAAAAAAATGGAGAGGTAATCTTTCATCTGTGTCATAAATGACCACTATATCCAATCCCATCCATCCAGGCTGTAATAATGTATTTTATTATATAAATTATGTATATTTTATTAGTAATCTGAGAGATACTGGGCCAGATTCAGCAGTGTTTTTTAAAGCAATTTAAGTCTAAGGAAACAGTTTTTCTACATCTATGCCAGTTTAAAAAGGCAGAATCCTTTTACACCTAGATTATGATATCACTTTCATCTGCCAGCATTCGAAGAAACTAAATAATAATGATGAGAAGGCTTGGACTGGTGGAGAACTAAAGGTAATTAAATCTTTACATTATGTGCTACGTAGTTCCTGAAACTGGAGGATGAGAATTTTATTTTACATAAATGTCTTATCATAAGCTACTTGAATGGATTAAATCCCCACTGTAATGTGAGGTTTTTATTGTTTCCTGTGTTATGGAATTTACACTGTTAGGGTTTTTTTTCTTTTCTCTCTTTTTTCTTTTCCTCACTGCTAATGCTGGAAGTGTGCACACAGTTGAGGAAAACTTGTGCAAATATCTCAAATTTCAGGAACAGAATCTGAAGACTATTCCATTGTATTACAGCTCTTCTTGTTTTATCTTAGGGAAAAGTGTAGTAAGAAAGAAAGAAAGAAAGAAAGAAAGAAAAGTGTAGGGCCATCTCATGGAAGCTGCATTTTAATGGTAGGCACAACAGAACCAAAGCAAAGTTTTCTGGGCAAACTTAATCTTGATGTTTCCCATCTTCTGTGCATTTGACTTTGCTACCGTAACACTTCCGTGACACTGTGACAGAGTCAAACATGCCTCTAGAATATTTTCTAATCTTTACAAGGCAATTAGATACATTTAATTTCATGGAAGATAGTTGTTGCATCCTGAAAAGGAGCTTGACTTCTTCTTAGAAGAGTACTGCTGACTGTTATAACTACGCTGCCACCAACGCAGACACCGTCTCTCAAGTCTTGTCTGATCCCTCTCGGAACAAGGGCTCTTCTACAGAGATCTACTGAAGAGTTTGCTGTAATGAGGGAAAGAGCTGCAACATATCAGTGGAAACATGACACAGGCGCCAGACTGTGTGGCAGCCAGGTTATGGGGGCCACCCATAGCCTTGTGATAGGAAGTGTTTGTAGGACAGAGGGAGCAAAATCGATTTTCCCCTTTACACCACCAACAATCTGACAAAAGCACTGCAGAAAGACTGATATCAGGTGCTGAGAAAATTTATCTTATGGTGAGGTCTTTGAAAATCTGAGTGCTTTAAGAATGAATCTTCAGCAGATAAGAAATTTGGTCAAAAGGCATGTGCTTTGCTATTTCCCTCCTTGCTCCTAGGACGTGTAGTTTATGGTCTCCTCAGAGATCATATTTTAGATGAAGCAATGGATGGAAATTGTTTAATGTTAATGCTAAATGTCCAAGAGAGGGCTCTTTGACACTAATTTGGGAATCCAATGCAGCTTTCTGTCAGATTAAAAAGTCAGATGAGAGGTCTGACCTAGGATTGTATCCAAAAAAGACAGAGCTAGAACAGTGAGACTGTATTTAGCCATTCTCAGCTGGTTTAAAAGTATGTAAGATTTAGCAATAGAGTCTAAACAATGAGGTATTTGGCTTGGCTCTGTAAGTGTAAACATAATGTTTCAATTGAAACTTTCCACATTGGATAATTTTTCTCTTCAATTTGCATTTTATAAATAACTTGGAATTGTACAGATTCCCAAGAGTCAACAAGTTGAAATCATTACACGGACAATGTCCTCTATAACCTGAGCCACTTTGAGCATTGTAGGCTATTTTCCCTCTCAGGGTGCCAGCTGCTGGAGGATGAGTGATGCACTTTGCCTGTGGCTTAGTAGCTATTTTCTGGTAGCAAAGTGTAGGGAAAAACAACAATATTGATTCAAAGATGGTTATTAGTAAAATTGTAATATTAAATCATACAAACCTTGTCAGAGTCTTTTTCTCCATTTTAAAAGGTATCTGTGATTATTTTTATACCAGTGATGACTGGAGAACATAAAAATATTTATGGGTTAGGTTTTGGGGGAATTACTTTCTGCTAGGAAATGCTCTGGATAAGTAAAGGAATTCCTCATCCTTTGTTAGTTAAGGATCAGTTTCAAGTGTTAAAAGATAAAATACATTATCCATAAACGAGTAAACATAATTTTTAAAGACTCAAGACAAAAATTTACAATTCTTCAATTTTTAACACTATTTCCTTTTATGCTGCAAGTTGGAAAGTGTATAAAAAGCCTTGTGCTTTGTAGGAATCTGATTATATTTTGAAAGTGGTTTACATACTAATAAAGTGAAAAAGCAACTGAGGAAGAGTTAGACTACCATTGCATGTCACCGGAAAGAGCAAGGCCTGTCTCAGAAGGCTGAAAGAACTTTTATTTTCAAGAAAATAAACCTTATGGCAGAGCTGAGTATCAGAAAGATTCTAGACTTTAAAAGAAAAAAAGATTATTCTCTTCAGAAACAAAAGAAAAAGTAGTGACATATTAATAGCAAAGGTGGACATAGCTTTGGTTTGATGCCACATCCTGGAAACACGTCAAGAGTGTATTAGGGGTGGATGAAGATAATGAGTCTGTAGACAGTGAGAAGCCCACACTTCTGACCTGATGGGCTCCTCCTTTTCTGAAGTTATAAAAAAAATGAGATTATAAAACAAGTAGCCAAAGAAAGCATTTGTTCCTATTCTCAAGTTTACCACAATTTTCATGGTGTGTCCATTGGCTTATACAAATGAAGAAACAGCCAGATAAATGAAAACGAATGGTGAAGCAAAAACGTTGCAATACACCACTTGGGAATACTGGTTTTCTTTTCATGAATGTTTCTGTAATATGATGACAAGACTGCATTGTCCTGTGAAAGACAAAGTGATAAAGCATTGCCAAGAAATTTGATTGATATATCTATTTTGAAGTTCCTACCAGGATATTGATTTACTATTTAAATTAAAATATTAAGGGGAACAGAGAACATTAGAAAGACTTATTTTTTTTTGTATAAGACTATTGAGATATATTCATATGATTATTATTTTTGACAACTCCGTAAGTGACTTATTTTTATAAAACCACTTTTCAGATTTTATAAGACTTAAAATTTCTATCCATTGATCATCTATAACCCTACAGGTTAGGTTATCTGTGATATATTACATAGGCCTGATCAATCCACAGCTGTAACTGCTGATCCACCTATAGGCTACCTTTGTTACCTATGTTACATTAAGATAAGGTTTGCTGCTACTTGGAAGAATTAGATATTCTGGACTCCATATGGTTAGACCACACTCAGTGATGTAGTCTTTGTTAAGGCCTTTCCACAAAAAGGATAAATAAAAAGAATTAAAATGAAATAGCCATTCCTTTTGCTTGTGCTCTGTTTTTAATTTTCCTTTTCCTTTTCTATCAATTAAAAAGTCATGGTTAATAAGCACAATTATTTTCCTTGTCTTTAATCATTGTGTCCCCTAGGTGTTGGCGAGGGAGCCCATGTGACTAGGAAAGCAGGACTGGAGTCCCTAAACTGGCATTACGAGAAACAATTACTAAATGTTGGCCTCTCATGTTTTATTTCTCCAGGTTATAAATTGCAGAGGGGAGCTCTGTTTATGTCATTATTTAACCTCAGCCAGCAACTAAGCATCACACAGCTGCTCGCTCACTCTGTGCCCCCCGCAGCGGGATGGGGGAGAGAATCAGAAGGCTGAAAGTAAGAAAACTTGTGGGTTGAAATAAAGAACAGTTTCATAAATTAAATATAATAACAATAACAACAATAATAATAACAACAGTAATGATGATGTAACGAAAAGGACAAAAAAAAGAAAAGAGAGAGAGAAACAAAACCCAGGAAAAACAAGTGATGCAACTGCTCACCACCCACCGACTGATGCCCACCACGTCCCTGAGCAGCGATCACTGTCCCCCAGCCAACTCCCCCCAGTTTATATACTGAGCATGATGTCATATGGTATGGAATAGCCCTTTGGCCAGTTGGGGTCAGCTGTCCTGGCTGTGCCCCCTCCCAGCTTCTTGTGCACCTGGCAGAGCATGGGAAGCTGAAAAGTCCTGGACTTAGTGTAAGCACTGCTCAGCAACTACTAAAACATCAGTGCGTTATCACCATTATTCTCATCCTAAATGCAAAACACAGCACTATACCAGCTACTAGGAAGAAAATTAACTCTATCCCAGCTGAAACCAGGACAGTTTATTTCTTTGTTTGGATAAAATTACTTGCTGCTTATCAAATTGGAACTTTTTTCCAACCCACAAGGAATCTGGCATTCTTTTCCAAACCACGGTGTTTACTGTCCACAGACCCTCATGCTTCTATTGCCTCCTCTTCCTGTTTCCCTGACCACTTTTTGTCACATCTCTTGTGTTTTCCCCCATCCACTACTGTACTTCACTTCTTCCTTTTTCAATCAGACTGCATCAGAGTATCAATGCCTGTGCTGTCTCATGTTGCTAATGTTTTCCTTTCCACTCATACCTGTTTCAATATTCCCCTTTGAGTTCCTCCTTTACACTGCCAGGAGCAGGTAGAGAAAGAAGTTCCATGTATTCCATTCTGCCACCTTGTGACTCCCTGCTGCTAGGAACAGTAGTTACAAGGAAGTCCTCCTACCTTTGCAGTGAAGCACGCACTTTTGCTCTGATGGAATGGCCCACAAGCATTCAGCCAGCAACTAGAACTGGAGTATATTCAGGGCAGATGAAATTTTGAGAGAATTTTGCTTCCAGCTGAAAACAAACAGCAGTCACTGCCTCCAGAAACCCTCAAGTACACACACTGAAAAAGTTAGTTCTTATAACTTTGACAAATTTGGGACAACATTTTACAATAACAACAATAGGTACATCCTGACATCAAAATAGCTCTTAGCTTTGATCAACATCTTGGCTATACTAGAGTTAATACCTTTTTAAGGGGTACCTCTTGGTGTTAACAGGTAGAGTCACATTTGTTGTAATAAAATTAAGCAAACTCTCCGAATGAGACATGGAAAAATTCAGATCAAATCTTTAAAAAATGATAGGCTTTAGAAGCAACCAAAAAAGAAAAGCAACTTCTAGTAGAGGATGCCAGGAATCCTTAATTAGAGACTTAAAAATTGCTGATGTTCTGAAATTTTTATTCAGGTGTTCTCTGACTCTTCCCTAAAGAATAAATTGTGTTTTATTTGTGAATCACAATAACATTTTCAATTCTCAACAAAACTAGGTATACTTGGGTGTCTGGGCTTGCTATAAAATAATCATACAGTCATCATAATTTGTAACAATACTTCTAAGCCTGTAGACTAGAACTTGGATAATGTTTTGCTGTAAAGAATTTATTTTAAAAATGTGCACACCAGACTATTTATCTTTTTGATGATTCCTTTATTACCCTCTTTAAAAGTACATTTAACTTTAAACATTATTTAAACATTATATTATATATATTCTATATATTTTTATATATATTATTTAAGTGGGATATGAATTTGTTATAGGCTGTTGATTTCCAGTTTATATTTATAAAACAAGCAAGCAAACAAAATGCCCAAAAAGTAATATTTCTAATAATAAAATGTGTGAGTTCTTTAAAGATTTAGGAGTGTGCTGCAAGCTCCTCAAACTCACAGTGCGTAGACCCATACTGTTCAACTTCTTACACTAATTTGTTGCTGTGAGATCAGTCTCCCTTCCAGAATTGTGTTAAGCAACATGGCTAGCATCTGCCTGATGTTTATTCTTTTCCCCATCTTCTGCCACAGAGGAAAATTGTTTGAGAGAGATTTTAGAACAAATATTATGTGCATTATGCTGTGGGCTTATGCTGGTTAAGGGAAGGTTGAATAAATGTGCCTTAGACTTGGAATGACAGTAAATGAGTTTTTGCCATGGCTCTTAACACCTGTGGAATTTCATTCCATGGTCTTGACTGGTCACTGAAAAAGACTTGTTTAGGACACCTATGAACTTCAGTAGGTTTGTCTGTGTGTGTAACTAGCAGTGTGAGTAGAAAGGTGAAGATTTGATACTTTAAAACAGCCACCAGACTTAAAAAAAAAAACCCTAGAGATAAATAAACATAAGAGTTTATCCAGAGATATAATTAGGCCCAACCTGAGATGTCTTGGGGTGATCAGGTACCTTCTCCCTTAGCAAACTCATGTATGACTTCAGCCTGACATAAAGAGGTAACAGTCCTACCAATTATCTAAAATTTCCAGCTAGGGCAATTACATTAAGATCTTTACATTTACGGTATGTCATGTGTCTCATCAAAAATTAATCAAATGATAACCTAAAGCAAAATAATGAATGAAAAAATTCTTCTACCCACTGAATCTCTGAACAGTGTCAGGCTGAATATTAATTATACAAGATGTTTACTTGTTATTTGCTGAGGACAACTGCTATGACTTCCATCCCCTAATGTTCCATGAATGTCAGTTCGATATTGACAGATGACAGTTTCCTGTCCATGTTATTGTCATCCAGCCTAAGGTGCTGAAATTTTTGATGTGCTGAAATTTTTGATGCACTGAAACCTCAACTCCTAGTTGCAAGTATATTTTAGAAACATTCTTTGAAAAGCCAGTGGGCAGCCAAATGAGGCAAATTTTCATTAAAATCAAGCTTTCTGCTTATAGAAGAAAATAGTGAATGTTAAACCAATCTGAGAGAGATGACTGGCAGTTTGTTCTTGTTTACTTGGGCTAGGAGAAGAAAGTCAACTGCACGAAATTGCATATTCAATTAATAGGATTTTGACTGATTTCTCTTTTAGTTCCTATTTCAAGGAATGGTACACTTCTTGAAACATAACATCAAAGCAAACCATCTGAGGCTAATACTGCAAATAGACAAATGCCCAAATTCCCCCATCTTATCTGAACCTGAACGTACTCTAACGCTGGCATCTATGGATTAGATCAGAGTTGCCTGAAGTTTGACTCACTTGAGATGGAAGTTCATTATTTTTATTATTTCTAAGCAAATTTAGTTACTTCTGTGTTGAGAAGTTTGAATCTAGAGTATAAATTGTACTGTGCAAGTTACTTTAAATCTCAAGCATAGCTGCTTCACTTCTAGATATACTGTGTAGTTATTAGTAACCGCGGTAACTTGTCTTCCATATTTAAATGCATATTAGCATACACACACATATTCACGGGGTTTTTACCAGTATTTTATGAGAAAGGCATATCGTATTAAATCACTTTAACATAAAATAACTGACTATAGAAATAAGTATAGTTCAAGAGATATATTCCTAGCCTTGACTAAAGGTCTTTTGAGAATAATCTGAAACTTCTTTTCACATCTTCTGCCTGTGTTGTAACTTAAAGTACCTGACTTTATGAATCTTGATGTTCCTGGTAGAACATTTGAGGAAGATATCTTTACTGCCCCCTGGTATGAATAGCATAAAAGAGAGAAGAAATCAGAGAAAATGGTGAAATGGTACCTGGGCTGTCTGAAATCAGAGTTGCCACTTGTTGTTCCAGATATTTGCTATGAATGGACCTGGACAGAGAGCCAAAAATGTCTGCTAACATAGAAATGTTGATTAGGTCCTTGTGGAGGGTTGTTTATCACCAACTCAAAACCACAGATATCTCAAATTAGAAATCTGGAAAAATGCCCAGGTGAACAACTTTGTAAGAAAATGTAAGAGTCACCTGAGCAAATATTCATATCTAAATGTGAGCCAATTATCTTAAATTCCCATTAATGTCAGTGGAGAAAAATTGGCATTTTGGGGCATGATTCATCCCAATGTTGACATCCAAAAGAGGTCAGATGAAATATGCCCTTGGGCTTCCTATTTCTCTCTCTTGATGACAAAAGGAGCTCAGCATGACTAGCTCAGAGGAAGATATCTACCTTGCAGATGTCTCAGGCTAGGTGAAGTGAATCCTACACCTATATTTGGAATATTTTGACCTGTGTCTTCATGTCCCACTTTCAGGAAAAACAATGGAACAACTAATGCAGCACAGCAGAAAGAAAAGCTGACATTTCTGGCACATTTGCACAATTAGACTTCAGATGGAAACAGTGCTAGAAGACCTTGCCATGGGCAAGAAGATAAATAGCATCCTTATTATTTCAAATCTGTTTAAAAGTCTTTTACCACTAAATACAAAATGCTGAGACAAGCTATCATCAACTTGGTAGGAATAAGCAGCTCCACATCACATTAATTCCTCTTCTCCTTCACATGGAAAATACAGAGAAAGCCATAACCAGCATCTGAGTTGCCAGCTTCATTTCCCCTTCCTTTCTGCAGCGTTGTAAACTCCTGAAGATACTGTAGAACGCCATAGCTTTTGGGCACTGCATTGGAAAGCAAGTGACCCGGAGCTATATATCTTCACATCAAAAGAAAATAATGTAACTTTGCTGGCAATCTAAATGCATGAATGAAACTGGCTGCCAGAAGGGAAGCAATCAGCATGGCTAAATGCATTTGCAAGTACTGATGTCTTGCCCTCAGTACTGGTTAGGGTTACCCCAGCCCCTCACAGGTCTCGTTCAGTGCTTTAGCTACTCATACTGGGGATTGACAGTGGTTTGTCTTGTGTCTTTAACAGGCAGCTTTTGGTCAGGTACCCCTTAATCCATTTAATTCTTTCCAAATGCCCTCATGAAACAGGAGTGAAATGTTTCTACTTAAGCTACAGTTACCTTCATTAGAAAAAAGAAAAAAATTAAAATTATATAAAAATCATAACATGGTCTTGCCAAAATCTGGATAATGGTCTTGAAGTTTCAGGTCTACACACATAGCCACAAATACCCTTGCATCCTCTCTCTCTCTTATGCTGTCAAAGTTTTTGTTGTCTCTCAGCTAAGTCAGTGTCAGTTTTTCATGTCTATATGAGAGATTCTGCCAAAAAAACACTGGAGAGTCTCAGGTGACTTTAGAAGGCTGTAATCCTATAATGACAATACTCATTAAGGAATATGATGCATGTGCATTGGTACAATAATGATTTTGCCCACAAGCAATCTCTCAGGACACAAGCTACTCCCTCACACTTTTCCTGTAGCAGTTACCTTTCTGCACTGTGTTAAAAGAACCCTCTTCCCATCCTAGCAATATTATTTAATGTGAGACCTAATCATACATGTCATGAGCTTTCCTCTGCTGAGATCACTGTATGCACACACATGCACACTCCAAAAAGTAGTTATTTTTCTGATTTGCATTCATGTCTCCAAAGAATCCTTTGATCTATGCACATAACCTCCTCTTCACCCCTCCTCCTCCTCCCACCTGCTTTCATTTATTACTACGCAGTGCTTCAGTTTTCTGCTAGAGCTTGTCAAGGGACAACAGATATGAGCATCCATATTATACATCTTAGACGAAAGTGTGATTCTCTCTTCTTCAGATATATTCTCTGCTTGCTAAACTATGTATCGTCGCCCTCTTAAACTGAAGATTGGTTTTACATTTGGCTTTCATTGTTTTAGCTTCCTCTTAAAGCAATTTGTCAATGGAAGTCTAGTGCAAAATGATTGCCAGACAAGGAAGATGGTCTACCCAGCATGGCAGGGGAGGAAAACAGTAAGAACTCTAACACTTGGAACAGTCTCTCTTAATTGTAACCAATATCGGGTGTGACTTCTCAGCAGCATACTCAATCTGTCACCTCAAAAGAGAAGAAGGCACTATGGAAAAAACATTGAAAAGAATTAGCAGTACCCCATACCATTTACCTCACTTATAAATATTAGTAATACTCAGCATTCAGCTGAACACTTAATTCAGCTCTAGACTTAATAAATACTCTCTCAGAGTAAGCCACACACTAGTGATCTCCACCCTGTTAGTATCATGTTCTGTATTCGGAAATAAAAAAATAAATTAAAAAAACAGTGAAGCTAGAGAATTCAAGCTGATGCAACATGTATTAGCTCACTTTCTGTGTAACAGCTTCCCACTCCACAGTAATGCTTCCATTTTGCATTGACGAGACTGTCTTTTAAAAAGGATGCATGATATAAAATTCAGCAAATTATTTAGTCTTAGCTTCCCATTGAATTCAGCTTAAGTATGAGTTGGAAGCCTAAATGTTTTCTTGGCTGTGGGCTCAAAACCATATCTCAAGACATTTCCCCAGTGGAAAACAATTTTCTTCACAGAGTAGTGGTGAGTCATCTGGTCTTTGTGCCTTAGGGCTCTACAAGTGAGGTGAGTAGATATTGCTACAGTGCTCAATCATATGAAACCACAGCTGCCTCATCTGTAACCACATAGGGACAAATCAATACCATTAGCTTCAGTGGAGTTATCCTGTTGACATATTTGACCCTAAATCCTTACCTAGAGCACACAAGGGTGATGACTTGTGGACAATAACAAAACACCAGAGGACTGTAAGTAAATTTTTCTTGTGTCTTTCCCTAGGAGTTGGCTGAATTGTAATTTGCACTGCACAAATTACAGAGGGAAGTATAGCCTCCTACTTGTTTTTCCCATATGTATAGCTCTGAGGCCTGGGCACACAGGAACTGCAGTTGTGGGGGCACAAGTGGGGTGCACTGCACGGATAGACTTCTTTCTTTCACTTCTTTTTGCTTTCATTTCTACTAGTCAGAACTAGTAGGATTAAACTGGAACAGGATGTGCTGCAATTTGTATATACCCACAGCAAATTACCATCTCAGTAGAGGAAGCAGCAGAAATCTAACGACTTAGCAGGGCATCTGAGGCACAATACCTATAAAAGATATTACTGAGATGACAGGGCTCAAATACCACTCCTTGTTCAAAAATCCCCTTGATCATTTTAATTCCCCATTTCGGGTAGAGCTCAAGATCGAGTGCTGTCTTCCAACCCAAGCCTTTTTTCACTTATGTTGCTGTCAAGCAAACGACCTAACTGTCTATACGTATGTGAACAGCCGTGTGGGGGCTGGCAAAGGAAGCTCATTTACATACGTACAGTCACACATGCAATCGCATCTAGATATCAGGCCCTGTGCAGCCCTTCCCATCTTCATATGAAGACAATTTCTGTGCAAAGGTTCATTTAAAGCCAGTTAGAAGCAAGCAAGCTCTGTTATCTCCTTTGTTATTTTCTATTTAGGACGCATCATTTCAGCCGCAGACCTGACTCTGCGCGTACACTGCTTGCCACATCCATCAGTAGGGTGTAGACAGATCACTTGCCGGGTGACACATCTGCCGCTTCCTCTCAAGGTTAGCCTCCAGTGACTCTTTTGATCAATTAAACTCAATTTTAGAAAATGATCTGGTTACAGGGCTGTTTCATGTTTGGCCTCTTTATGTGGGTCTCTGATACCCATGTAATCAAATTTCCTACGTGTCTCCTGAGCAGGTGTTGCATCAGCCTGGTCTGAGCCACTGCCTGGAGTTCACCAGATCCCAAGCAAATGTTACTTTATTTCTGTATCAGCCGTGATTTCCATCACGCAGTTTTTGCTAACTGCTTATTTTACAACACAACGTGTTTCACAACATATTGAAGGGGAGGATTGCCTCTGCTGCAAGCACAAAACCACGCGTCGTCAAAGTCCTCCCAGACACGCCAAATCTTCTGAGACGAGCCTCATCAGCGCTGCAATATTGGGGAGATGCAAAACCCACCGCTTCGCTGCAGCAGCGAGCCCTGACTGCTGCTTCAGCTGGGAGCTGAGGGAGAAACCGCCCCCCTCGCTATCGCCTCCTGCCCAGACGTGCGGCTGGAACTGGAGACCTCTCCCTTCGCCTCTCATCCCCGGACACTTCGGCTCCCCGCGGCCCTTCCACAACCCCATCTCCCGCTGGCGGGGCGGCGATCTCAGAGCCGGTCACCGCCGCTTCCCGCCGCCCGGGCTCGCCCCTCGCCTCAGCCGGCGCCGAGGAGGCAGGTGAGGCCACCCGGCCGCCCAACCACCCTCCCGCCCGCGCGGCGCTGCGCATGCGCAGCCCGCTCCCAGGCATGCTCACTGACGGGGGCGGGGGAGAGCGGGACGCGGTGGCGCGGCGCTGCCCGGCTCGGCTCGGCTCGGCTCGGTTCGCCTCAGCGCGGCTCGCACCATGCGGCGGGCGGCCGCCTGCCTCCGGGCGCTGTGCCTCCTGCTCCACCTTCGCGCCGCAGGTGAGCGGGCGCGGCCGGGGCCGGACGGCGGGGCGGGGAGGGGAGGGCGGCGGGCACCCGCTTGCGCCCGGCGGCGCACCTGTTGTGGCGGGGGGGGGACCGGCCCCACGGGGGGTCGGCGCGCGCGCGAGGTAACGGCAGTCGCCGTCCGGCGGCCGCCAGCCCCGGGCGGGCAGCGGCGGGCGGCGCGAGCGCCTTTCAGCACCGCGGACAGCGGGCGGCCCCGCGCGGCCGCGGCGAGGCGGGCGGCGGGCGAGCCCCGCGCTCCGCGCCCAGCGCCCCGCGGAGCGGCCGTCCTCCGGCCCCGGATCGGGTGGACCTGGCCGGGGGTTGGGGCAGCGAAGGGACATCGCGCGTCTTTATTCCTTTTTCTTCTTCTTTTTTAAAAAATTTATTGGGGGTAGGCGTTGCTACTTGTATCTGCTCGTGGCAGCAGGATTTTTAGAAAGGGAAATTTCAGCTGCGACAGCAGGCGCTTCGGCTGTAGCGGTGTAGCAGTGATAATAAATCCTCTCTCTGCTTTGCTAGCAAAACGTGTGCCTCATTCAGAAATGTGGTGAGTGATGAGCGCCCTAGTACATACACGAAGTTCCACTGCCAGTTTCGTTCTGAGACTCATAGCTTCTATTTCTGGCATAAATCTCGGGCTTCTTTTAAGTCATGAAAAACTGCTTATTTTTCTCCCTTATTTTTCTCTCTTATAAGTCTCTCTCTCTCCTGTGCAGACTTAAGCATATATAATTTTAGGAAGGAAATAAAATCTAGGGTAACTGTATAACTGAAATAAGTTCTCAATTAGTAAAGTTGAAGAGTTTCTTTGTTTTCTCATTTATGGCAAACATAGCTACTTCTGAAGTAGTAAATGGCTTTGCACCCTGCTTTTAACTTCACTGAAGTTTAATTAAGAACAATAATTAAATGCACAGGTACTGATTCTTTTGCTCCCAGGAATGTTGTTTTTAGGAGAGATTTTTCAGATGCAACTAATTTGCATTGCCTTACTGCAGAATCATTAAAAGTAATAATTGAACTTCATGTCTCTTTTAATGTGGAAGCAGTGCATGAACATGTATGTGTGTGTCCCCCCCCCATATAAGCTGTGTTATGAAAATAATTGTTTGTATGGATACATCAGGAAGCGGGCACTGCATTCTTTTGTTTGCTGCTGTCAGGAGAAGTGGTTTGCCTTGGTTATTGGTATTTTATTGCCCTGGAATATTAGGCTACACTTCATAAAATCTGAAGAGCCTCTTTCCTGTACATCTATAGTTAGGAAGCTCATGCTGTTATGCCTTATATTCATATGTGCAAGAGATTATTGACTGAAAGATAGGGAGCATTTCGTGATCCACTTTAATAAATGCCTTAAGCTGCTTTTAGATTGTTCTTTTACAACATGTATTAAAATGATCATCTGTACAAAATTCATCTATTTGACATAACATGCCTTCTAATCTCAGTGTATTCTCTGTTAATAGTGGACAATTTGTCTATTTGACATAACATGCCTTCTAATCTCAGTGTATCCTCTGTTAATAGTGGACTTAGCATTAGTTTTGATGTGGTTCATTTTTCTATCCTACTACTGGAAACTGGGTTTATATCCTGCCAGTAAGCCATTTACTTTCCTTACTAAGTTTTACTTGTTTCATTAAGTTACTGGGAATGCTTGCAACAAAGGTTGGCCTTATATTATGAGAGTGTCTCTAATCATGATAAAAAGAGAGGAAAATAGACATTTATATGGTGTTACTTTGTTCCCTGGGAAATCTTGGGAAATAATTGTTTCAGAGAAGGCAGCAGAGAGGATCGACAGGAGCTGAATTCAACCTTTGCATATTGGGCACAGCTCCCATTGAGCGCAAGAGCTGTGCTTCCTCTAAGGCAGAGCTGCATACAACTGGCTCTTGTTGGAAGTCATTGAAGATGTCACAACAATGAAATAACATAGCAAGCTTAAACTGCTAAGATTTCTTCTGTTTCATCTGATGCAAGTAGAAAATTTGGTCTTACAAAGGCTACCACTATGGACATCTTTTATGTATAGCCTAAACTTATGAATTATTGATGGTGATTTTGCAGCTTTGGTTCATGTGGAATCACAACACGCATTCCACTTGCCATTAGTGCTAGGTCACAAATTATATCCCGAATGTCAATTTTTTTGTAATGTTATGGAAACTGCTTGGCTTTTTTATTCCTAGGCTGAATATACATGAGGCATGCTTCTAGGGAATGCTAAAGAAACTGTCAGCAGACATTAACAAAATCTCCCTTGATATCACTTGGTGATAATAGATTTTAGAGAAAACATAATTCTACATTTAGTTGTGCTAGCGCTACAGCAAAAAGAATTCATTCTGTAATGTGTTTAAATAGTGCTTTGTAATGGAAAGGTAATGCATGTCATATTGCAAATCTGGTTTGCTATGCAAAGACAATTCTACTATGGTTGTGTTACAGTAGCCACATATGTATTCACACAAAAAATGGAAAATATTCTTCTCAAAAATGTGATCAGGAATTTTCATGTGCTTAAAAAGGAACCGTTTTACTAAGCTGATTTAGATACTGATTCCAATAAAGCATGACAGCTGTGTAAACAGAAAATTAAATCCAACTGTGCTGTTGATATACCCATATATTGCTTGCTGAAATCAAAGACACTTGTGTGTGCACCTCTCAAAACAGAATTAGGCCCTTCTGCTGAGTGCAGCAGGTGAAGTAATCAACCTATATAGAGCTTGCTGTTGGATGAAGACCTAAATCTGTAGTGACTGATTACAGGTCAGCATGAACCTTCAACTTATATTATGTGTTGCATGAGAGACTGCAAGGCAGCGCAGGTTATGCTCTTTTTTAGTAGGTATGATCTAATACATGTTCTTGCAATAAAAAACTAATGTCTTCCAAGATGACCAGGAAGCATTGTTTGCTTGTAAAAGAATGGCAGGTGGTAGCAAAAACACAAAGTGATGCGTTTGACTAACTTGTAATCAGAACCATTTGCATCATCCAGATTACTCAACTAATTTCATCTCAACTATTTCACCTCATTTTCTTTATTAATAAATTTCGTGAACAGAATTAAAATATATGATGAATTAAATACCCAGTCACAGGAATTAGGCTAGGAAGATCAACTAGACAACAAAAAAAACTAACTCAGTTAACAATCACCATGTCAACCCATGACCTGCCTTACATTAAAAAATCTCACTTTAAGAGAGCATTTTTGCAGATTTTGCTTTTAAGATGAACGAACCCTGATCCTGGAAAGCAAAAACTTAAAAACTGAAGATTTGGTCAGGTTGTCTATATCATGGTTTCTTGAGCAAAGGCCTTATTACACTAGCTTGCTAAGGACTTCTATTACCTCATTTTATTATTCTCTTCATCAGTGAAGAGATGCATTGACAACCTTAAGTCAGTATGGACCAATACTTCCCTACTAGCCTTTTCAGAGAGGAAGCATGTAGATCCTTGTCTCGTGCTCTTGATGGATCCATTCCCCAAGCCCATCAGCTGAATCAGGTAAAATTCAACGTGGGAAATAGTGGCATTTTATCTTCTTGGGGCAATGCTGTAATAACATGAGGATTGCTTATATCAAAACCGAAATTTCTTTGACCACAAATTAACACTCCATTGGGTGGAATTCACTAGGTGTAGAAACATATAAATATGCTAGACTGGTTCTCAGTTAATTTTTACCAAAGTCCCCAGGGTGATTTTACTAAGTCCTGCTGAGCAGAAACTACTACTTCAGCTTTTCTGGTCAAACATGCACTGTGTGGTATTCTCATGGTTGGAAATTACTTGAATGGACTGCAGTTTCTGCTGAAGTGTTGGGGGTCCTATTTTCTAAAAAATGCACAAGCTCCGTCACAAAAATAAGAAAACCTGGGGACTGTAGGGTTGAGGTGAGATCTGCACAAAATGCATTTGCAATCAGATCCATTTCAGTATCCTCATACTAATGAGTGAATAATGCTAGCTTCTAAATACCTTTAGAGTGAATGTGAAGGAGCGATTGATTTTAAAAACGTATTGGAATTCTGCTTCATTACACTAACATAATCTAAATGAAGCTGGTACTTATAATTGCCTTCTTTAGAAAACATTTTGCTGGCCATGAGGGGGTGTTTTTACTAGAATAGACATTTGTGCCTTTTATTAGGAGACTCGTGGATAATCAGAGGATAGTCATCTGTCTTTGTAAAGGTTCTGTTGGAGAGAAATAGTTTTATAATTCAGTAACTGATTTCATATTTTTAAGGAAGTATTTAGTTGGAAAAGAGAATCTTGTCATGTTTTTACATGTGGAAATTCTTGCTATTCATAATTTTGAAAGACATCATCTTCTATGAGAGGTTTATGTTCGGTACATCCATTAGGAAATTACTGAGGTTTGTGATCTTGGAATTCCTGCCTAATTTCATTTGTTGTATTATGAGAAGACTGAAATATCTTAGATGGCAAAGGCTGTTTCCAGCTTCTCTGGAGAGTGAAGCAGGAGACTTGCTGAAAAACCATGAACTGGGCTCTTGGGGGAGTCTGTCTCTCAGAAGCAGACTTAATGAGATAACAGTGGGTGGCTGTGTTTAGTGGTGGTCCCCTCCACGGGGATGTTATGAGACTTGATGTGGGGACTAGAAGGAGTGGTAGAACTCTTACTCCATAAAGCACAGTCATTGTCCTGTAGGATTTTCAGCATGGCTTCGGAGTAAGTACTTGGAGAAGCTTAATAAGATCTGCTCAGAAATCCTCAGTGTGATTTCCTAGAGCAGTATTACTGAAAAAAACCCCAGTCAAAACTTTTAAGACTGAATTTGACTTCCCTTCATACCAACTATGGATTTTCGTGGAGATACTATATATTTACATCCATGCTATGCAGAGCAAAGTTTAGCCACAACCTTCATTTGGAAAATGACAGTAATCACAAAATTAGCAAATTGATGCAGCACTTTCTCACACCTTCTGGAAAAAAAGTCTCATGTGAGACTATACAGTACATTAGTGCCAGGGCATAAGTATGGCAGTTTACTTAAGTGCCTTTGGGACCAATGGCTCATCTCTTAATTCACATGAGTAGACCTAGTGAAATCAATGGTCTGTGGTATCCAGTTTCATTATTGACATATCAGGCAACAGGCCCATAAAATGAGATGCAAAGTGTCTTTTTGAAAAAGATACCACTCGTGCTTAATTCAAATTCACTGTAGCTGTGGATATTTTTGGACAGAGCTTTTTTTTTCCCCCTTACTGAAAAGGACAAATTCAGCAAAAATGAATTTGCAGTTCTTTCTATTTTCAGCAGATTGCTTATCAGAAAAGGAGAAAAATTCCCTGCAATCATCCCTCTCTCCCCCTCCCTCTCTTGTGTGTACTCCCTCCCTCTCTCGGGGGTGCTCGCAATCTCTCACATGCGTGTGCATGCGCTCGCTTGCTCTCATACACACAAACACACACAGAAAAATGAATTGTATATACACCTGCACACATACAGAGACACATTTTGTACGAATTGATTTTGTCTGAATTTTTTGTTTTGGTCAAAAGTTCTGAACATTTTGTATAAGGGCAAATCAAAATATTTTTCCAAATTTTTACAATTGTCCTGTTCTATGCTTGCTTAGCTCTGGTGTAGGTTACTTGCTCTGAATTTTGACATCATGGGTACTGCTCCTCTGCTGCAAAAGGCCTGGCCTTTTGATTACTGGACCTAGCTAAGAAAGCATAGAACCCTTCCTATGACCTTGATGATGCTGAAAGCATCATCCTTCCTGTGATTTCCTATGACCTCCTTCCTATGACTGTGACCTTGTAGCCCTGGAATACGATGTTGCCTTTGCTAATAACAAAGCCATAAGCTTTGTACTGAGTTTGCAAGGCCTCGTGACTGGGGCTTGTCAGGGCGGCTCTGCCCGAACTTTCCTTGACCTGCCTGTTTTACTTGGTTTAGCTCTGACAGCAGTTTCTCTAATTGACCAAGTGTCTATATCTGTTTTACTCTTGTTTATCTTTGTGTGGTGCAAATCTAGTTTTATACAGATAGCAGTAACACAGGCCTGGTAGAACAGCAGAGGCCTGGTAGAACAGCAGAGGCACTGAGAGGGGAGGCACGGGATGCGGTGTAGAGCAGTGCAGGCGTGGGATGGTAAAAGTTGGGGCACAGGCTTGGCACTGAAGACCCTGTGCTATAAACGGCTCAATAATAGATAAAAATGCAGACCTGGAGCTTGAGAAAACTGGTTTTAGGGTTTAACAAAGAGAACAAAGAAACAGAATCTCACATAGGTACATGGCACCATTTATAGAAAATTCAGATGTAACCTGGAGCTGCAGACCAAATGAAGAAAGAGAGAGGTGTAAATGCATGTTACCAAACAAATATATATATGGTCCTAAGAGGAAGGAAGAAGAGAGGAGGAAGAAGAATCCATCTGCATGAACATCATACTCCTCCCGGAGAAGGACTCCAGATGCTGACAACTGCTTATAACATCCCCCCATTGCCAACACCAGTGTGAAACCACTGAACTTGGGACCCAGAGAAGCAGTGGAGGGGTGAGCATAACACTAGGGAAAGGGGTAGACAATTTTAATTGTATTGTTGCTGTTATTGTGACTTTTTCTGTATTATTATTCTTTGTTTTTCTATACAAATTAGATCTAGACTAACTATGCTTCTTGAATTAGATTGTTAAGATTTTCATTATGCTAAGAATAAACTCTTGGCTTTACTTACATGTATAAGGTGTGCTTCCTCTTTGCTCATGAACAAGACTTTGAATGTAACAGGGCTGAGAAACTTCTTGTAGCTGAAGGAGGCCATGAGAAGATATGCAGGAGCATGCCCAGTGAAAGATCATTAGGTCTAGCAGCTTCCTTTGGGTAGGGAATAGCTTCATTTGTATTTCTCTAACAGGTTTTGTCTTAAGAGGAAGCTGTGGTGTGAAGGAAGGATCTGATCAGGCTTTGTGTTTTGGTGTTATTCTCTGAATGATGGAAACAGTCACAGCCTGCAAGTCCCTCTGCTACATGTGGGACTGTTACATGTGGGAAAGTATTTTCCCAGGTGAATTATTTTGTCAGTTCCAAAACTTCCACTGTGTTGCTCCATGCATGTGCTACCAAACCAGCAAGTGGATTCATATTTTTTCTTTTTCAGCTTTTCCTTGTTTGCCTCACCTTTTAAAAGTATGTTCTGTTGTCCAGCTAATAGCAAAGTCATATTTTTGCCACTGTTTAACTGCATTTTATTGCTAATAATTCTTCATCCACCTTGCTAAAGTTGGACAATAATTTGTGTTTGGCTAAAACTGCATAGCCTATCCGAATCAGATTTAAATTTGATTGATGTGCTACTTTGCTGACAGTAAGACATACTGTTAACTAGACAGTACAGATGCAAGGCATATTGCCTCCAGACAGCTTTTGTTTTCAGTTGTGCTTTCAGCATCATTTAAAACATTTTTATTTCCCACCAGATATGTTAACTCTTCTTGATATGTTTTGGGTGTTTTTCCTGTAAGATGGATGAAACAGGGATAAAGCGGTAGGCTTTTGTATCTTTTAAAGTCACAGCCAAAGGATGGTCCCATTGCCTGCACCAAAAGGGACAACATTCACAGCCCAGAGAAGACAAAAGTCTTTTAAACCTATAGTAGTGTTTATCCTATGCCTAGAAATTACCAATAGTTAGTATTTCCCTTAGTATCTTTGTCATCAGGACTCCTGAGAGTTAGAGCCATGATCATAAATGGTTAGCATAATATTAAGCATTTTAGCACAGATGCTAAGAGAGATTTTTTTTTCCCCTTCCTCTTGGCCAATGTCTACTTGGCCCTTATATAGACCAAAGAGAACTGCAAACTCTGCTCTGCAGGGTGTGAGACCATATCCATCTCAATGGACTAAAAAGAGGCAGGCAATGAATCTCCTAGCTGTAGCAGCATTGGCATTATTGGAAAGCATTGATCAATGCTCTGCATGAGTACATTGACCTGCCTCTCACAGTGACTCTGGGTGGCTGTTCAAGAAGAGATGAACCCTTGTGCAAGAGATGATAAAGACTGAACCTGTCCAAAGTCTGAGGCTGGTTTATAGGTTGTGAAGAAAGGTTGTATGAGACAAAGAGCATCTTTCAGAACGGTGAACTAAACAGAAAGAAAAAAAGCATATGGAGCTCAGGGTACAAAATTTAATTACCAAAGTTCAGTAAGTCTTTTTACTGAAAATGAGAAATTATTTAGCAACAGCATTAAATACTGTAACTCAAATTGCATTTGAGTTAAATTTATCTTTGAAACCAGTCAAGTTTCAGCATGTTTTTTCCTTATGAAATGACTCTACATTTTCTGCCTTTTTTCCTCCAATTTCCAGCTTGTTAGCATGAAAATCTCAAGCTGTGTAATATACCAAGATATCTGTAACTATAAAGAGATTTCAGTGTTATTAGAGTGCTAGCTATAGTATTAAGTGTGAGTTTTAAAACATATGCACTATGTGTCTATATTCACTTGTGCATTTTACTTACTAGACAGGTGTAGCACAGCAGTTCTGCAGTTCTGTTGATGGATTTGGGGTGACTGTACTACTTACCAGTAGTAAATATACAGTATACCTCTCATTACAGAAAATAGGAACATTCAGGAGCATACCTTATTATGAATCTAATTTGTTCAGATTAAAACAAATAATGAGACTTGAGACAGTGACCTCAAATTGTTTTTCCAGACACACATTAAGACTTTAGACACCATTAACTTGGCCCTATCAGGTTTACAAAAAAATGTTATGTCCCACTGGGACTCTCCTTTTCCAGTCAAATAAAGTTCTGGTTTCTGGCTCTAGAGGTTGTGAGATAAAAAATCTGTAAAGCTGTGATATTTTTATGTTTTAAAAAGAGAAAACCGTGCTACTGTGTTACTGGCTTATTAATGGATCTTGACTATCTTGAAGTTTTTTATCTGTCTATTTTAGAGAAAGTGAAGGTTATTTGGGAATTGGGAGTCTTAACAATTTTCTGGCAGGTTGCTTTAAAATAAAATGTCAACTCTTTGAACTATTCAGGGAGTCAAGACAATCTAGAGAAATCTTGGGATTTCTCTGTTAAGCAGAGGCCAACTGGGACAGTCAAAATTGCCCACAACATCTTTCACATCAGAATTACTATTTATTATAGGCTTTCATTTCTACATATGTAATACACATTTGTAGTGTAAGACAGGCTCAGCAGCATATGCTATCTAGCATTCTTGTGATTTACCCATCTATTACCATAAGAAACTTTTGTGCTTCCCATATACTGGGACCATGTGGGTATTTCACATGGACTTCTACTGACCCATTATCCATAATTTTTCTGTAGATTGGATATTTTTTTCTTTTTAATTCAGGACAGAATCTTCTATGTTTCTGCTAAGAAAATGAAGTGAACACATAGCTGGAACCAGCAAGCAGAACAGCTGGAACCAGAAGAACAGGGAGTTTCGTAGGGATTTTTCCAATTTTCCTTTCCAGGAAGGATGATGAAGACAAAGATGGCAACTGGTTGCAATAGTGGAAATACTGAAATTAGCAGAAGCAGTGAAGGTATTCAAGATGTAGGAAGTATGCATTCTACATCACTCTGGAGCTTCTTGTTGCACTTTATTAATAGATGAAGTGTTTCACCTGGTAGAGGTTCTAGAAGCAAAGCTCCAGGGATTGGAAATGCAACTAAAGATAATCTGAGATTTTGAGGAAGGAGAATACTGTTGTACAGGAGAAGCTAAAGTAAAGAGGGGGGGTTACAGTGGAGGAACATGGAAGCAAGATCAAGACAGACTTTCTTGTTAAAAAAAAAAATCTAAGGAAAAGCAGCAGCAGCATGTAAGGACTTGCAAGGAAAAAGGAAAAGTCAATCAGTAGGAAAGAACAGAGGAAGAAGTAGCAATATTCATCAGCAGCCAGAGCCTAAGAAAAAGAGTGGTGACCAATCACGGCATTGTGCAGACAGAAGAATTGGAAGAAAGAATCAACAAATCATACCAGTATCAAGTCACAGTGCAGCGTATGTTACTAAAGGGAATAGGAATGGTTATTACATGAGATGATCTAGATGAAGGAAGGGTAGGCTGTCTTCCAGGAGCAAGGGTAGATACAAACCTGCTGCTGAGAAGTTCTGATGGGAGTTTGAAAGTAGCCACTGATTATTGTTCATTTTGGAACAAATAATAAAATTTTCCGTTGACATAAAAATAGCTATACTTAGCGGAGAAATAGGTGAAGATTCAGCGTCTTTTTGATTAGAAGAAGTAGCATGGAATCACATTCTGAACATCTAGTCTGTTTTCCTCAATGTCAAGGCAGAATCAACTATAATTCTTTGTAAATACACTTTAGGGGAGGGAATTTTAGGAGAAGGAATAAAATTATTTTAGTTAAAGGGTGATATCAGCACTGGGTGAATATTACAAGTCAGCCATGAATAACTCTAGATCCTGAAGTAGAGTTCAAACAGGGTAGTGTGAGCAGAATATCAAAATTCAGCTTAGGATCAAGTTTGCTAAGCTTATGAAAGAGATACTTCTAGGAATTCTAGTTTTTTGAGCCCCATTTTCTGAATTTCCGTGTATGTTGGGATATCTGAAGCCTGAAAGACACCAACATCACTTTTTGCTATCATACTGTGGTACTTCAATTCTTCATGCTTCTGATGGTTTCCCCGGGGGCCACAAAGGAGTATTTGCTTTTTCTGTATAGGTACAGAACTTGATATGGGAATCCCAGTCTTCTCTCTTAAGGGCTGGAGACCAGAAATATTTAAAGGTGATGTGTAGCAGAAGTGCTGGTGTTTCTAATGACTTATTTCTCCGAGTGTCTCATTGGTGCGTACTGCTTGTGTTCAAGAGCTGAAGCTTGGGGGTAAAGAAGGAATACTTCCCCCCTTCATCAGATTAAGAGGAAGCTTTAGGTTCCCCTGTAGTATCAAGGGTGGCCCACTTGTTAGGGTCACCTGAGGCATCCATAGGAGTCAGAGCAGAGTCTGGGAGCCAGAGTCTGATCTTGGTTAGGGCCTTATCCACAGTCTACTAAGATCAATGAAGTTTTTCACATGGGGCACTGTAAATGCATGTAACCTGCATAAGCTACTGGGGCTGTGTGGACTTCTCAGAAAACCAAGTTCAGCCTAGTAATTTTCTTGGGACGTATTTGAACTTCTGCACTGTCAGCTGGTAAAAATAGGTTTGTGTGAGTGCAAAGAAGATGTTATGTAATTAGACTTGTTAACTTCTCATTTCTACAGGATAGGCCATTACCAAAGTATATTTTCTTGTCCATCTTGAAAATCTGCTGCGATGGATCATGTATCAATTGAATCTGCTGCAGGGAACTGTGTTACTGATGTGATTTTTAGCATTCTAACGGAAGCGAGCCTGCTGGGATTTAGTGGGAAATGGTGATACCGCTGTTAAAAAGTACTGAGATTCATGAGCAGGCGAGCTTTCTGGGGAGTCCCTTTAACTATTGTTTTATCAAAAATAAGACAACCATTCAGGTTTTTCTGTGTTACTCTGGATTCAATCAGGATTAACTCTGAAGTCATACTTGGGATTTACCTTAATACTATGCAGTGAAAAATTTGGGCTAATACTTAGTTATATTATTTTTTTCTGTTATCTGTGATCAGTTTTGGAATACTGTTTGTCTGTGAAGGAGACATGAAAATAAATTCAACAAAGAGGTGACTATGAGAAGTAGGTGACTATGAGAAGTGTTGATGTTTCCTTGGTTTTATTTTGCCATTCACACAACTCTCTCAATTGCTCGGTAAGACCAGCCCTCAGGATTTTATCATTGAAGCCAACCCCCACAAAACTTAATGAGATCCCAGCAAGCTTAACAAGCTTTGAAATTCAGCTGTCTTTAAGACTTTCTCTTTTCTTCTGCTCTCAGTCATCTTCCCAATCAAAACCTGACAACAGCTGTACACATCTGACCTCAGTGGTCATCTACGAAATTGTCAGTGTTTGTTTTTACCATTTAAAAGAGTAGCCTTAGGTTTAGCATCGTACTTTACACTAGGAGGATCTCTAAGTATACTGCAAAATGCAGGATTGTGTGTCCTGTCTTCTTCCTATTGATTTTCTTCTCATGTATGTTATGAACTTCTTCACCACCTACTGACATGGGCCCGCTTTTGGCAGAGAATACATTTCCCAATGATGCACAGCAATACTATAGCACAGATAAGGTATTGTCCTTGATTTTCCTAACCGAAATTTCATGAGGAAATTAGGTCAACAGAATGTAATTACCTACACTGAAATCTCCTAAGGTCACTGGGTAGAGCTGTGCAAATGACTGATTATTTTGATTTGCTTACAGAAGCACAAAAATCAGAGGCAAAAATTAGTCTGAATAGAACAAAATGATTTCTTGTTCAACCTGAATAGAAACATGCTGTTGGTTCTGAGCTGTTCTTCATAGCTCATTATGAGAATTAAAATAACATTGGGTTTTTTTGGTTGTTTTTTTTTTTTTTTAACTAAAAATCAGTGCACAAATGCAACATTGCCATTAACTCCAACAGCTTCTGAAGAGGAAATTCCAGGCTGATCAGAGCGAGCTCTCCAGGTTCACCTCTCTTAGAACACAAAGTCCCTTTTGTACCACAGTGGGTTTCTTAGAGCACACTTCCAGGAGGTGACTAATGCAGCTTCAGTTACTTTTTATCTATAAAGGAGCTGATCCTTGCCTATTTTTCTGCTCAGAAGGACAGCTTGACTTCCAGACTGGGAGCTGAACTGGGCTGTTGTAGCTGTTCTGTTCTTCACAATGGAACTGAAGATTCACTAGGTTTCGTCCGTAAAAAAAAATCAAATGAAACTTTAGTTCTGGTTCCTATTATAAAGGCATCATTAGGAAGTAGTTTGACTATCAAAAGAAAACTTATTTTTTACTAAAACACAGTTTATTCAAAGCATATAATCTAAAAGAGTTCTTGTGCCCAGCACCAAGGTATGCAAGGTATGTCTAAATCCACACACCTATATCTCCTCTGCAGAGAGCCAGGTGCTCTGTTGGCTGGCTAGACAATGCTTGGCTGTAGGCTGGGTCATAAAAGGAGTTGGCACAAGGGACTATAAGGCCTCCTGATCTAAGCAGTTAATGGCAGCTGAACAGGGAATGCAGAATTATGATTATGGTCTCAGGCATCTGAGTTTTACCTTTCTTCTCTTTCTTACATGTTTAAGTCTGATTTTTGGATCTGGTTCTTGGCCTTTTCTCCTCAAGTCCCCATATATAAAAGGTGATCACAGCAATTCTCATCTTTGGTATTACTGGTTGATTAAATAAATCAGAAAGTGACTGCATATGTTTTCCTATTGGAGTTGATGCCGATACAAAAATTTTACTTGGCTTAGCATGTGCTCTGCTCTTGCACATCATTTTTGAAATGTAACCCTGGCTGTAAGTATAAATAACATTTTTTAAAGCCCTGTAAAAATGAGTTTAAGAATGTGATACACTTCACATACTTAGTAGACTCTCTCTAGTGTTGTTAAGCTATTGCTGTAGAAATTGCATTGTGAGATTTTAAGGGAACTCTTGTATTCCACAAATATTCTTTCCGAATCTTGCAGAATCCAAAGATCTTATCAGATTTCCAGATTTCCAGATCTACAGAATATCCAAGAGAGACATTCTAAACTTCTTCTTCTCTTTCTGCAGGCTGCTTTTCTGGAGACAATGACCACTTTTTGGCAATTCATCAACGAAAGAGTGGGAAACCTGTGTTTATTTATCACCATGTGCAGAGTGTGGAGAAGAGTCTGGATGCAGACAGTTATAAGAATTCTAAACAAAATTTCCATTCTTCTTCCCACACCAAAATAAGCAAGCTGCACCCTGCAATAATTGTTAAATCAACCTTCCCCAGACCTGCCTACGACCCGTCCCTCAATCTGTTAGCTATGACTGGTCAAGATTTGGAAGTGGAAAATCTTCCTATTCCTGCAACAAATGTGATTGTTGTGGTAAGTGCCTTTTTTTCTGAGTTCTGGAGTTGTTTTGTGAATAAATATGCCTGTAGATAAATATAGACATAGATTGTAACGTGGGGTAGCCAAAATTCGTATTCCACTGCCTAGCTGATCATTTAAATCTAAGTAGCAACCACACATCTTGAAGCTCTTCACTTTAGTAGAACTTGCATTCATATAGCCTCACCATGATCAACAAGCAATCTGATGAACCAGTGCAGAATATAACCTCTCTATAGGTAAAGAACTCACCTTTGCCTCAAATGCCTTTAATCCTCTTGTCTTTATTGGTATTTGCACTGCTTTTGCTGGATGGATTTTAAACTTGTTCTGAATAGGGCACAAGAAAATGTACTTTAAGGAACAATTCAACAGAGGCAGGGAGATTTTAAAAGGCTGACGCGAAGGTTTCATTCACTTCTATTTCTCCAGTGAATCCACCATTATGCTTACATAGCTGTTTGCAGACAAGCCTATTGCTTGCAAAGAATAAGAACTATGCTTTTTTTGATGTAAGCCGCATGTGCTCCTTCTGGGAGATATGGTATGGGACCCTCCTCTTTCGGTTAACTATGTGTGTGATCTATCCCATTCTCAGAAAAGTGATGGCAGTGCTCCCTCCTGCAGTGGAGGGCATGTCAGTGGAATCATATACTGATGCCACCCTGCTGCATCCTCACCCTTCATGCCAGCGGAGCAGCATACTGTCAGTAGAGCTGTCCTCTGTGGAGTGCACAGCACAGTCTGTATATGCTCTGCAGACATTGCTCTGCCTCACTCTGGTGAATAGGTAGCCCTCCCTGATTATGGAGAAGAGCATTGGGCTCATCCTTCTCCTTCCTGGAGGGAAGAACAACCATTCATAGTGGCTCACACATATATTAGAGTGAACTAATAAAGACTAAACTGACACAATGTGACTAATTACAATCAGCAGCTATTTGCCTAATTCTATAAATTACTCTGTACAAAAGATGCTAGATTAAAAGCGAATGGCCTTTACAAACAAGGAAAGAAGACAGAGCATACAACACTAGGGCATGTTAGCACACAAAGTGTTTCAGAATCACATACGAGTTCCTTGTACTGTTGGTACCTCTAGAGATCTGCCCTCATGAATGCACCAAATGCAATAAAGGCTAGTGACACAGAAAAGAATAATCAGAAAAAAAAGGGTAGTAATTTTATTAGTCTAACATCAAAGTTTTAACAATTAAAAAATACTGTCAGAGAACTAGGCTCAAAAAGCTGTGCTCTGGACTTGTTGCATCCCACATGAACAAGACCTCCTAACTTGAGATTAGATGGCTAGCTTAGTCAGTGGACTAGATTCAGTTGTATGTAAGTGTCCGTATCAGAGCAAAATAAGGTACTGACAGCCTTGCTTCACTGGGGACATGCCAGCTGTATGCAGAGTCCCAATACTGAATGGTACTGATCAGGAGGAGGAGATGCCAAGCAAGCTGAATACATCTATGCCCCAAGCTAGCCTAAGCCAGCAAGGCTGACTCCATAGTAAAGGTACCTGCTCTCTTTTTTTCCATAGCAAGCATTATTTCACCTCCTATGAAGGTGAAATCTTTCTTTTAGTGCAAGGAACTCAGAATATGCACGGCCCCTCATTTTTTCATTAAATTACACTGTTACCTATGGCCTGTTATTTTAATAGAGCTTTGCACACTTTTGGAGACCCGCAGTCCTCAACTTGCAATGGAATAATCCTGCAAACTATTCTGGGGCTACCCTGATTTTAGCTGACTGGCTCTGTGCCTGCATTAAAAGCTAAATGAGGCAGATTTTCAATTGGCAGTCACATAAAAAAAAGATCTATTAAATCTACATTAAGTTCTTATTAAGTGACCTCGGTCTGAAGCTTTGCTACTGCATTTCTAGGATGGAGCTGCTGCTCTGAAGCCTTCTGTTCTGGCTGAGAACCATATGTGCTTTAAGGGGGGGCATAACAGCATGAGCTAATCATGACATGAAAGCTGTTTGTTGCTTGGGATCTTCAGCTATCTCTGGATGTGTTGAAGGACAGCATTTTCAGTTTGTTTTTAATGTCACCCTTTCAGAAAAAGCCTTTGGGGAAGCATATGTTTTAAAGCCAAAGAGCTGAGAGTCAGACATCTCACTGGACTAAGCCCACAATAAGAAATTTTGAAGGTGTCTTCCTTCAGAGGGCAGCTGTCCCACAGCAGGGTGGTTGCCATAATCCAAACACAGCCCTGCTCCTTCCAGGTCTCTGCACTTCAACGTTTTGTTTCTCCATCTTGAATTTCACATTAAGTAGATGGTAATGTTAATGTCATTGCCAAGGGAGTCTGTTTTGTTTGAATACACGTATATTGTTCCCTCTTTGTTTTGAACTAGCACTTACTGCTTATTGCTGCTTTTTGGTTTTTATCATATAGGGCAAGTGGCAACGTTTGTTGTTTTGCCCTGGCTGACCCTTTTTGTTCCAGCCTTTAGCAATGTTGTTGGTTGCTCAACTTGAAAGGGCAATTGCTAGTGTTAATGTTTCCTGTAATCCAGTTACATGACTAGTGCACATTGTGATTTAGTATGAAAGCCAGCAATGCGGGTTATTTTTTTAAATAAATCAACGCTGTTGCAGCTCTGCAGATGGGAGGAAACTGAATTCAATCTAATTTCAGTGACTTGAGGTCCATTTTCTTCATGATAGAGGTGGAAAGGTAGAGTGAATGGATGCCTAATGTAGAACTATTACAAGGTTACATTTTGTGCTAAGGACTAGACCATCTGACAAGCAAAATGTTGCCAATGCACAGCAGAGTGCTATGAAGCCAAGAATTCTGCAGGTATTGTGTTAAACGGTGATGTTTTGTGACTCTATCAATAAGGAATGCATGTTAAGAAGTAATTTTACCGAACCTGGGGAAATTGTAGTGCTTGTTTGCCTAAGGGAGGAAGAAGAGGGATTTGTTTTCTGGGAGTGAGTTTTATATGACTGAAGGCTTTCCATCACTTTACCCAGTATTAAGTTCCTGTCTTTTTGTGTGTGTGTCTGTGTTCAGTGCACATTGTTTGTGGAGGGAAGTGAGGATAATCCAGAGCTCTTAGAAGCATTTTGACTGTTCTATAAATGCCTTAGTGCTTAACCATATGTTCTGTTTAGCTGTCTCTCTAAATGACATGAGACCAACTCATCTGAAAATTGCTTTGTTAACATATGGAATTACATAATTTTTTTGTAATACTTGAGAGTTTTCTATTTGTATGGGTTTATTTTGGATCTCAGAGACTATACACTCATCGAACATATTAGAGAGTTAGTAGTGAAATGAACAAGTCCTCCAAATGTTTATTTGTGTTTATTCCAAGTCTTTCCAATACTGAATGTGAGCACCACCAAGGTCAAGGCAGTACATGGAAAGTAGATATAGTCTGTGGATAACCACTTATGATTAAAAATGTTGCTGTCTAACACACTTGTTAAAAAACCCAAACATACATGCATCATATATACATAGTTAGGGCTGAACTTGAGAGAAAAGCAGAAGGACTTGTTGTAAAGGTTACAGCTCAGACTAGATCTAAAGTATCACTTCATAGAGGTGCTAAAGCATCATCCTTTGTAACCTGATATAATTTGGTCTGTCCAAGTCTCTCTCAGGCACACAAGTGTGTTGTACTAGGATTGGACCAAGCTCCTCAGATGCTTTTTTCACTTGTATCCTGTGAAGTGTTTCAGAAATGTAAAGGTAATAAACTTGCTCAACATATCAAGATTTTCCTTTTCAAACCTCGCTACTACTATACACCTTCTTACATAAATGTGAAAATCTATCTCTATTTCTGTTGCTTAGAAAGGTCACAGCACTGTACAGTAGCCTAAAATTCAGCGCATCTCTTCCGTTTTGTTTGGTTTACATGAATGTTACTGAACTGAGTTGATTTAATTAGAGTTTCTCTCAGCTAATGTCAATCGGACATAAGATTCACAGACAGCCACACAGAGCTTCTCTTTGCCTTTTCCATGGCATTTTGTGTAAGACTGAATGCCTCAGAGCTATGGCTCTGCCATACCATTACATTTATTTTGTCACCAATGTTTGGACCATCTGCCTTCAAGTACACTGAAGAGCACAAGGAAGAGCTTCAGGTACTAGTGCTTTGAGAGAGGGTTCAGTGGAAGAGTAAAGCACACAAATGTATGTATCTATAAGTAGATATCCACACGTGAACTAGGTGTTCAAGCTTTAGTATAGGCAGTGGAAATCTAGCCTATTGGTAGTCTATTAAGCTGTACAATTTCTGGATGATTAGAGAGTTAATATAGGTCAGGGACCATATCCAATAGTCAGACTGGATGTGGTCATCCTATTTTGGAGATTAGTACTGACACGGGCCGTTTCCCTATCAGTTTTCTCACTGCCAGAGAATAGTACCAGATGCATTTAATCTACCAGTAGAACGTAGCCTTGATGTCTACTTCAGGGTGAGCTGAATATCCCCCTAAGCCCAAATGTCTGTAATTACAAGATTTCTATTGATAGTGGGTGCTTAAGCACCAACTGCATACTACTTACATATTTATATATATTCATAGATGCACACAGACATGTACATTTAGTGCCATCTTAATCTGGAGCTGATCCCAGCTTAAACAACACATTTTATATTGAAATAATGTGGAAATCCTTTCCAAATCTAGGCACAGTTCAAGTAGGTGGGCTGCTTCTGGATGGCTTTGAGTAGCTGAAAACCATGAGGCTGTGAAACCACAGCAGAACTGCTTTTACACTTATGTCAAATTCATCTCACAAGTACTGCTATATCCTCTTGTCTAACTTTGCTCATACTACATATTCAGAGAAGATGCATGTCTTGCTTGCTTACTGACAGGGCCTTACACATAAAAGTTTATTCCTCCATCAGTTCCCCATTTCCTGATGCATCATGTTTAATTACCAGTGTCAAGGCCCAGAACTCATCTACCTTACTTTTTCCTATATTTTATTTCATTATTCCCACCACTTTTTTTTCTGCTGGAAATGTCTATTTTTCTAATTCTTTGGACTTTCTGTGAAGCCATGGCTTCCACATGGAATGTCCTCTCTAAGTTCATCTAGTAACACACAGGATGTCCTGCTCTCTCCTCCTTCATGTATCCACTCAGGACTTACTTTTGATGCAAGACTTGCTTATTCATTTTAAAGTTCAGCCAAATAAAGGGAACCAGACTGCAAAATATCCTTTCTTGTGAACACTGAAATTGCCTCTACGGACTGGCTTTGTTGGAGTTCCATAAGAAGAACTGTATGAGGAGAGCTTGATAAAAAGGTGAGGGCATTCAATCCTTCCAATAGTTTTCTGTCCAAAAAGATATTTTCCCTATAGGTACATTTTTGTGGAGACATTTAATATCGTTTTCTTTTCTCTTCATAAAAAAGGAACAATGTCTGTGGAATTTGCTTTTTACTTTTCTTTAAACGGAAAATAGATGTTTCTTCTTACTGGTATTTTGGTAATATAAGATGCCCTCTTTTTCAAGGCTAAGTCATAGAGTTTTACTGAATGAGAGGAGTAGGACACAGAAAGCCCTCTGAGTCACAGCACCAAGGTGCGTGTGATCTTTCTGTGTACCAGAAGGTAAATGGCCTTCTGACAATCCCAAGAAGAGAAGATGCTCTGATAATGTTTTTTCACTAATAACCCGTTCCAGCTTTCCCTAGCTGTCCACTCCACCAGCTGGAAAAACAGCTGACTGTTTTTCCATAGTCTCTTACTACTCTTTTCCCTGATGTTGAATACCTTGCCTTGATATAAGATAAAGTCTCTTCCTTATTTCAGTTCTTTTTGTTAGGAACTCTTCTGTCTTTCAAATACTGTGTCAGCTTCTGCTGTTAACTGGCCCAGTAAGGCCATGGTGAACAATCTGTAAAGTTATATTTAAATGTTTCTATCTCAGTCTGATAAAAATCCATAGAAGTCTGTGAGAAACTATGATAACTCAGAGTGATCCATTAGACCAGAAATTTAGGACTGCTTTTAGGAGACCACAGACCAAAAGTGATTCTTCATTTGGGAGGTAGAAGAGGGGAGAGGAATGGATAAGGCTGGGGATATTCTTACGACAGAACAGGCAAGGTTTCTGAAGCAAGTGGTTTGTTTTTGCTCATGTAGCGTCTGCTTTCCATCATGTGTTGCATGATATGTTATACTACAGTTAGTTTGGAAGTAATTCAAAATGGTAATTTTATCTTCCTATTACACCCTGTACAGTAATGTCCTAATTTTCACTGGGATAGATGTAGATGCATGTATATGTAGTTCTATCTATAGCTAGATGTAGTTATACTGTATTGTACTAATGGAAGTAATTAAGGAGCTGCTTTTTGAATACTGCATGAACCTGGGGTCGCAGCCTTGAGTCTGTCAGACTCCTACTCCAAAGGCCATTTACCTTCTGGTGCGCAGAAGAACCACACGCAGCTTGGTGCAGTGACTCAGAGGGCTCTGTATCCTACTCCTCTCGTTCAGTAAAAGTACCCTAAGCTCACTCCCTCTGTAGGCCTTGTGAAGAGGTGGTCAAAATACTTTTGAAAGTATATTAAGCTACAAAATGGGGTGAGAATAAGGCAAAAAATATGTTATGAGTGAGGAGAACAAGTAGTCCATAAAGTGGCAGGTCAACCAGTGCTAGGGCAAACAGACAAGCTAACTGTCTATGAAACATAACAAGAAGTCAGATGTCACTTTTTGTCACTTAACATCTGTTATTGCCAGCCTAAGAGAGGGATTGGCACTGGGCCAGGCAGAGGAGGCATAAATAGAAAATCATGTCTCTGCAGTGACTTCTCAAAGGAGCCTTCTGAGCAGTAAGATCTTGACATCCAGTAAGGTATCAGCTGTGTCCCTCTCCATTTCCAGGTCATGTGTTTGTCTGATGCTTGGAACAACCGAGGACAGGTGCTGTGCTGATAGACAGTGAAGTTTTAAGACCATATTATAATTACAGTACTGAATTGCTAACAAGCTCTAAATGTTAGTCACACATTACAACAGTGCACAATATCAGTCAGTATCTTAGTGTGATTGTTATAATCACTGTTGTGTCCCTTTACACTTTACATCATGACCCCAAACACCAGGTCTTCACAGTATTTGGCTTCTAGAGTCAAGTCCACCTTCTAATAAGAGATTGATGCTCACCATTATCTTAGTCCTTTCTTAAGTAATTATACTAGGCATAACATATCTGCAGCAAGACTTGCAAATAGACCTAGTAGCCTGCAGCTCTGTCATTCTGGATTTTGTTCGCACAAAGAAATCTGGAGAATCTGCATTAGTTGTCCTCATTTGCTTTCTGCTTCCTTCTGTGCACTTCAGCAGGGATAATTGCATGCTGAACCATTATCATGGTATTGTGTTTGCTGTCAGTCTTTGTGGAAAACAGGAAAGATTGCATTAGGTTGTAACATGCATTAAAACCTCCTTAAGGCACTTTTTTGTCATCTGACTTGCAAAATGTTAAAAGAATATTAGTGGGATATTCAGCAACCCAGTGCTTTAATTGATTAGCTTACTGCTGTCACATTCAGTGGGATGCTAAACTTGCACGAAAGCTAGTCATATCTTTCACAAATTGCCCAGATCCTCTTTGGTCACAAAGTTTTCCTTTTCCTGCATTTTTTAGTGAAGGGAAGATGTTTCTTGAAGTAATTTAGTTTTCTTCATAAGCTGCACAGTTTAAATGAAAACTGGATTTCAGGAGCAGGCATGTTATATGTTTTTAAACTAAAGGCTAAAGTTTCATTGACAGTTGGCATTGTGCAGTTCATCTGTAAGAAGGTAAGTGTCAGCTGTTCCATACTTCTTCTTTCAGCTGTATGTTCCTATAACTGACCAGTCCCAGCTATAGATACTTGTGTGTAGCAGAAAGGAATCTGCCTATGTTTTTCCAGTCTTCAAATTGCTGGGTTTTGTCCTCCAGGAAAGTCTTTATTAATTGATTATTTTTTTTCTTTTTTTGGCAAAACAGAGATTTTCCATGAAATTGGATTGGATTCAGCCACAGTTGCAGCCAAATCAAAGATCTTCACTTTTGCTTAAGCATTTTCACTATATCTCAGAGGTGCAGGGGAACTCAAGTGTGAGAGAAAGGCTATATACCCAAATGTGGGAGACCTGGCTCAAAGCCTTGCTCTAAAGGAGGTAGAGGAGAAAATTGAACTTGAGTCTTTCTCATTTCACATGATCTAGTCACTGAGGTAAGGGGTACAGAGTACTACTTATCTCATACTCACAGATGAAATGATTTGTTTGACCCAAAATGCATTGTTTCAGCCAACTGAAAATTCAGGGAAGTGTTGGTCTTGGGCTGATCCAGTACAAATTTCTTGTATGTGTTTTGATTTGGTCTATGAAATAGGGAAAAAAAACACAAACAAACAAACAAGCCCCCCTGCTGCCTCCTTATTACTTACATGGTCCCATTTATTCCTCAGATTGAAACAGGCTTCTGTGCCATTTCTGTGCCATGCTGTAGTGAATTCAAGGAGAAAAGACCCAGAGATTTAGACAACAGTGGATTTTCCATCCCTGCTCTTTGTTTGGCTTCTTTGTACAATGCCCACACTGCACTTTGGGTGTTTCAGCGTTCGGCTTTGGAGGTAGCCTTGCACTCCTTACCGGTTGGAACTGCACTGACTCCATTACCCTGAACAGTACAGACAGGCTTGTATTTCAGCAGGAGTTCAGGAGATTGCTACACTGCTATCAATGTTCTGTTTTCCTTTTACAAGTGAGCTGAAACCTATTACTGCCTAAATTTGACTAAGGAAAGGGAAAATTTTCCCAGCATGCAGAGTTGCAGGCCCCATCACTGGAATCACACGTGCTTGACGTCCAAAATCGTAAGTGAACAAAATGGCCCTACTGGGGTCATGAGACCCACCAATAAACAAATCAGTGACTGCTTCCCACAATAAATCTATGTGTTGTGTTGATAATGTTCAGGAATAAAGACTGAAGAAGCACTTTTTGTTCTTTTTTTTAAGTTCTTTTAGTGCCCTCAGACAGCTATCTTTGTGAAAACCCAAATCCCCTCCAGTAACATTTAAAAGGCAGATAAAGGGCACTCAGATAAAAAGACAGCAAGACAGCATGTGTTTCCTTATCAGTCAATGTTTTGTTGGATCTGGCAGTTCAGCCTCTGGAATAATCCTTTTGGTTCTTCACTTCTGACATCATTGTTAGGAAAAGTGACAGCTTTTATAAAATTCCTCAATAGATGGTTCATAATATGTTCTTGTATGTAACCCCTTAAATATTAAGCCTTATAAAAATTGCTTTTGAAAAAGAAAATAATATTTTTTCAATATTATCACTATATTAGTATGTGATATTTTTAAAACACAGTGACGTTTTGAATCAGACAAACGTTATTAGGCAGCAGCAGATGATCTTTTGAACACACTTTTTAAAATGCTTCATAGATCAGGTATTACTGCACTTCGGCATCTCTTTTGCAAAAAATAAATACTGAATTCTGAAATGAAATGCACAGGCTGGGAGGATATTGGAGTTTGAAAGTGATCGCATAACTGTCAACTGAATTATATTTTTTCAGTCACCTCAGTATCGAAATGGTTCATGGAAAGGGGAATAACCCAGGGAGGTAAGCAGAGAGGTACAAAGATGTCTGTGTTTGTTGGTGGTGCTCAAAGCATTTAAGTAATGTTTTGCTGTCCTTCCTTTGAAGGTCAGTCATGACTGACAATTTGTAATGGAGCTAATTCTTATTTGGCTCTGCACCACAATAAACTGGTGTAAAATACTTTTAGTGGGTACAGCGCTTTGAATTGAGTGTATGGTAGAAGCATCATGAAAAGTGTCAGTGGTATATATATCAAGACTGCTAATATAATAGCGTTGAATAGTGTAGGAAAGTGATTGACTGCATATGTTATATCTATGTTTATTTGAACATGAATTGAAACAGATTTACATTTCAGCCTTTATTAGCTGTTGGAGAATAATAGTGGAATGTCTGCTTTGTACAGATTTGGCTGAGGATACACATTCTCCTTGGGAATGGTCATTGTGTAATACACTGTAGCATAGAAATCAATGACAATATAAATCAAGATTTTTACATTTACATTATGCTAAAGTAAATTTTGCTTGATTTCCACAATGTCATTGATTGAATTGAATTTCATTTTTTTGCCCATCTTCCTGTTGGTGTTTTTAGAATAAGAGGTTATCTTTTTGCTGGTACTAATTGTACTAGTAATCTTGTTTTCTTTTTGAAAACAAGCTGAAAGAAATAAGGATCACTTCTGTTACAGTCCTGTGGTGTTCTGGCAACACTTACAGCTTTCTACACTGTTTAGCCAAATTATTGCTGATATGCTTTCTTCGTGTGACACATAATGTATTGTCTAATTAAGAACACAGCTCTGGAGGCTAACCTTTACAAATAGATATGATATTTCAATTGCATGTAATAAAAATTGTTTCATGTTAAAACACTTTAGTTTCAGGTACTGTACCATGTAGTTTTATAGTAGTGAAGTCTTCTGAGCTGACAGATCATTAAAACACAAATGTTTTGGGTTAGTGGAAGAATGACCTTAAATACTGCACTCTTAGAGCCTTGGCATTCTTTAAGCAAAGTAAAGCTAAAACAGTATAGAAATTATATTCCTTGTCTTAAGGTGATGATGACAAATAAGCATGAAGCAGACATAGTCCCCAAAACCTCTCTCATAGGCTTTCTCTGGAATGGTGCTACAGGATGCTGTGGCTCTGCCTAATTAGCCACAGTAAAAGTGTATACAGACAATAGAAATTAACTTGAAAATTAAAAATACTCACTCCTTTTCTTCCACTCTTTTCTGTTTAAACCATAGCTACACTAGTTAAATACCTCTCCCCTTTGTCCATTGTCTACTATGACATAAACTTAATTTTAAGGGTTTCTAGATTGATCCTGGTAAAAATACTCTGTTAAAGGATGGCTGGGGTGGGAGGAGGGAAGGTGATTATTAGCTGTAGGAACACCTCTCTGGCATGCTGTATACATACTTTTGTGGTTGGGACAGGAGACTACTGACTGGAGCTGGGAGCACAAGGAAACATAAACTGCAAATTTAAAAGACTACCCAGATCATGAAATAGCAAGAAAGCCATTGATCAAGAAAATCATAAAAAAACCCCAACAACAACTGACCCCTCTAGAAATAGGTAATAGGACAATAATTAAATAGATAGATAATTTGAAATCCATACACTAAATAAAAAATTTGATTGTAGCTTTAATTTTTAAATATGCTTCCTAAGAATCTGCCTGAAAATGGATATAACCTTTAATGAAATAACTGTAATGTGAGGCTTTCTGTAATGAATGAATTAGAAAACCATATGGATGCATTAAGTAGAATAATAAATGTACCATACACAAAAGTAGGACATCCATAAATCATTTATGATGTCCCTTCTCATCAGTTCTTGGCTCTTCGAGTCGTAATTGAAAGCCAGGGTAGCTGGATATTAGAAAAACTAGATTTGTTAGTCAGATAACAGACAACTTTCATTAAAGCATTAATTAATTTTAGAAGGCTGAGGGCCTGATACATTAAAAGTACTTGCAGAGCAGTGCTACTTTAGTCATGTTTTTTTCTATTTTAATTACCGTCTTCGTCTTCCTCTGGTCAATGAAAGTTATTCGTGTTCTACTTTAACTTGGTCAGCAAACATGATGGGATAGTATTGTGTTTATAAAACTAAGTATTGTCTTGCCCAAACAATTCCAAATGCTTCAAATGGCTGCATGGTATAGTAACAAAAGTAAGATGGCTATTCTTACAGTAACTGTGAGTGAGCTTGTTTTCTGTTTCAAAGGCAGAGATTTAGAGGACCTGTGTTAGGAAGTTCATTCTATGCATGGTCCTTCATGCCAGTAGAGACAAGCGAACACTGCAGAAAATACCTTTTTTCATTTTTTCTTTTCACTTTTCTTGTATTTAAACATACTAATTTAAACTCTCTTTTTATCACCTTTAATAGTTTCCTTCCTGGAATCTAATCTCATTAAGATGATGGCCAAAATAAACATTTTGCATCACTATCATGAAATGAGAGCACAACATACACACTGAAATTAATGTGAGACTTAAGCTACAAGCTTACTCTGCCAAAGAGGTACATGTCTATGCCAAAATGATCAGAGTTGTTTTAATAAAATACTTCAGGAAAATTCTTAACAAATAACTGCATTTACAATATTGGTTCTAAAAATATAAAAGATTCAGTCTGACAATAATATTCAGTATGAATAGCACATCTTTGTAGTGGTGATAAATATGCCAAGAAAAAGTAGAGATAGGCAGCTTATTTTCAAGGATCATATTTATTTCTGTCCAGGTGTTAAGAGAAGGATGTTTTTATAATTAATTCTCCATTATTCAAAGTGAGGGACTAAGGGATGCTGTAGATAATGAAAAAAACCATGATAATGTAATGTAACAATATAACGATATAACATAGTAAGATCATGATGTAGATGTACTGGACACAGAGTTAGTTCACATCTATCAGGGCTTGCTAGCCAAGGCCAAGCGTCAATGCATAGAGCTGGCCATCTCTAACCAAAAAGTCCCTTGGAGTCCCAGTGCCAGGGAATGTGTTGCAGAACATGAGGAGCATCAGTATCAGCGCTGAGTTACGGTATCCTCCTGACTCTGAGCTACCGCTGCTTAAGGGCAGCTTTGGTGTCTCCACAATGCATGTGCCATTAAACTGAAATCCAAGGGCAACTGAGCACTGACTGTATTTCTAGACCAGGGAATGTATTTCTAGGCCAGACTCAGATGTTCCCAACTGTCCACACCCTTTCTCACAGTCAAACCCTTTCTCTCGTTCTCATGTAATCTTTCTTCTCCTGTAATGCTACCAGTTTGTTTGGCTAGCCAGCCAGGTGTGCTCAATGGTTGGCAAAGCTTTCTCTTGGCCCACATCAAATGCACTTTTGCTTTCTACCGTTATCTTCAGTGGACTTTAAACCTGGCTTGGCTTACAGCTGTAGGCTTTCCTAGGGGCTAGCCAAAATTTCCTTGCGTGCCCTGTTTGACTCATGGGCTGCCAGTTGACCAGTCCTCATCTGTTATGAGCACAGCCCTATAAATTCTTTTCATTAAAGGTAAGAGACTTCAAACAAAGAATCCAGTGCTTTTGGCATGCTGCATATTCATGTCCTTTGATCAATCACTGAAGAAATTAAATACTTCAGAAATACGTATCTGCTGCTTGAAAGGACTGTTCAGTCACTGTGGCCTCATTAATGTCTTGTGTGTTGCCAGTCCCAGTGATCCCAGCCTTTGCCAAACACACTTGTATAAGTTTGGCAAAGGCTGCTAGCTTTTCTTTGTCTTAATGTTGTTATAACACTCTCCATCCATTGCTCTACTGCTATTGATCTTTGCTCTCTTGGCCATGTTACTACTATCATAGTTTCTTCAGTTGTAATAGAAAGGCATTGACTATAATCTTTGGCTCCAATACATAGTAATTTATTTTCTTGGCTTGTCTACTTTACCATATAAGCAACATCTTTGCTTTCTTAAATCTTACTCTGCCTGGAGGCTGACTGACTCTGCCTCTGTCTTTGGCTTTCTTTTTCTTTCCCTTGTCTCTAATTGTGGACTTCTTTCAAAATTACTTTGAGGCTGATGCAATACAAAAATACCTTGACTTTGATGGCACAGCATGTACCAACTAGCTCTCTAACAGCTTATTAGTTATGGAGTGTATCACTCATTCCTTGTAACAATTGAACTGCACAGGAGGCTGATCAAGAACCACTGAAATGAAGTCTTCTGAGTCAAAAACTCAAGGCAGAGTTATCCCGAAAACAAAGTTCCTTTTTAAAGAATTTTGAGGTTTGAGGTAAATTTTTAAGGTAAAAAAAATTTAACTGGGATAAAATGGAACTATTTAGACCCTTTAATTGGGAGGTAAGGAGGAAGTGAGAGTCATGCATCACAAAATGGCCAAGATCCCAGAGCTCAAGGCATAGAGCTACAATGGACACCCAGGTTCCAGCGCCTCTTTTGCCACATCCTGGTAGGAGCCAAGAGTCACAAAGAGAAAATTAGTGAAATCATCCGAGTGAGGTTATTTGTTTACATTTACATTGTGTGTCTTTGTTTACATTTCAGGATAGACCTGAGACAGGCTCATGCAGGGGGTGTTTTCAGTGCTCTTGAGATTGGTCTTGTCTTCAATATGTGGGAGTTTCAGAAGGCTAAGTCTCTTTTAGACACTGAAATGCTTTGCTCTCCTTTCCAGATCAATTTTTATTTAATCATTTGGACTGAGTGGAATCTGTGGAGTTGGTGGAAAAAGATTTGTCTGGAAGTCTAGTCATTCAATTAATCATGTGGCATACAGAGGACAAAGCAATAATTCTTCCTTCTGAAGTATATACCGATCAAGGACTTGAGCTGAGGTCTCCCACAGCCACTATAAAGCTCTAACCACAGATCTATTGCTTATTCTGAAGTAAATTGATCTTCTTCAGGTCTTCAGCATGTTGGCCGTTAGTGAGATTATCAGCAATATATTATTTCTCAGCAGTATAAGACTCACAATTTTGAGAAGAAATTCTGGGGACGGGAGCTGGAGAAAGAAGCCATTCTTAGCTGTTCTTTTGCTAACAGCCTGTAGAAAATAATGAGGCAGTGTATCAGCACGAGTCTCAACACAGATTATCCTGATAAGGTCATACTGAGTTCCTCATACAACCTAGATAGCAGGGAGTTTCTGCATCCTTGCTAGAGAAAAAAGTTGAAGGAAACACTATAAAGTAAAAATGCAGACAAGTATTTCTGTACAGGGAGATAAGACCACATGCAGTCCATGTGCTTTATCTGGTAAAGTGGGAGGGCAGAAGTTGGTTTTCAGAGGCGATACCAGACAGGTTACATAAACAGAAAGGAATGGATAAAACTTTAGTGTGGTCAGTCTAGCACACTCCATTATTCTGTGTTTGGAAAGATCACTTATTATCCATGGAAGCCTTTTAAAAATTCTCCATGTATAATTGGGAGTCATTTAGTTAAAATCATAATGTCAACTAGACAATTATTTCAGCCAAACTTGCACTACATTACTTCTGCATTGTTCATTCTTTCCTGAATTATATTTTCTACTGGGACTTACAACCTAATACTACTGATGTGAATTGATGTGAAACTTATGAGAATAAAGGTCCTAACTGCTTGATATGTTTCATGTTGCCCAGTATAAAACTTGTATTTCTCTCCATTTAATCAGGCATGTAACATATTCAAAAGCATTGATTCAGAAGAACATTGCTGCATTTTTCATACATCCTTCCTTTTTTTTCATCCTTCTCTGTTTTGGCTAACCATTCGCTGCTTACCATGCAGTATTCTTTACCCTTTTTTATCCTTCTCTTTCATTCCTGTAGTAAGTCTGCTGGAGTTCTTGCCCCCAAAATACCTAGTCTGTAGTGCCTACTTAAGACATTTGTCTCACCATCCATACACACAGTCCCCGATGATTCTGTTCTTTCATCTACTCCCTCTCTGACTCTGCTGTGTGCAAGTCGTATAAATTGTTTAATCCTTTCCTCATCCAACCCTTGTCTTGTCTTTTTTTTAACATGTGTTTGGGTTTCAGGCTATGATAGGGCAAATATCTAATCTTACCCAAAATCTTTCATAATAAATTCGAACTTGGAAAAATACTTTAAATAGCACATTCATCTTCCTTGATCATGCCCCCATATAGCTGCTGGAAGTTAAGCTCTGCTTTTCTCCTTGGAGTGCTGCATTGGTCTTCTGCACACTTCTGCCTGTGCACTTACCCCTTCTTCTCACACCTTCTCATTCTTCTCATGCTCTACTGTTCTGCCCTCCTTTTTGCATCTCTTCAGTGCTACCACTTACTCCAGGCTACTACCAGGGTCTTGGCTTGCCTTTGTGTTTTAGTCACCTTCACCTTTGTCTTTCCTCTCCATTTTGTCTTCTGCTCCTTCCTTTAGTCTTATAGCCTCAAACCATTTTACTGATCTCTTTTTCCTTTCCGTTTTTACATATTTCTTAGCCCACACTTCTCTTTGGTTCCCTTGATAGTCTTCCCCTCCGCTGTGCACGCTCCTTTTTTGCACAGGGCCCTCTGTTACCAGATCTCTGACAACGTTGTGGTTATGCAGACATTTTCTTGAACTGTAATGTGTATCTTCTCACCATATATTGTGACAGTATGGCAGCTGTTCTCAACTCTGGTTTTAGTCAGATGTTTTTGTCTGTTGGTTTTTTTCTTTTTTAATTATTATTTATTTTGTTCATAGCAAATAACTGCTGTGAGTATTTCTAAGCCTATTTGCTTATTTGCTTGTGTTAAGCTAGGAAAAACCAACTAGAGAATATTCCTGCTGTTGGTATAGGGTTGCCTTGCTTTTGCAGTGCTCCACAGACTTCTGGATTCCAGGTGCTGTGGGGATTATTGTGAAGCATGTACACCCATGTACTTACAGACCTGAAATTAAATGATCATATTAGTGATTTCTGAAAATCCCATTTAAACTCGGGACCAAAATATACTTTGAAGTCCAAGATTAAATTTTGCTATTTTTGAAAAAGTGTTATAGAAAAAAATGTATTTTCACTTTGAAAAGCTGCACGTTTGCCACATGAGTGGTGACTAAAAGAAACTAAATTAATGTCTGCTCAAAAACAATAAAAAGGTTATCTCAGCTGAAGTAAAAATTCATTTAAGATTAATTTATTGTAAGGTGTACATGTCAAAGGTCACTTAGCAATATAAAAATATGCAATATTTCTTAAGTGTAGGCCATTGGATAGATTGAATTTGTACTCTGTGGAGTTTTGGAGGAAAATGTCTGATGAAAATACGTAGAAAAATATCAAGTAACAATATCGTCCACCAGATGTCCCTGTACTCATAGGTGGTAATGAACAATATTCATTCAACTGTCTAATTGCTTTTATTAAAGGCAATTTACACACAGTGTATGTATTTCCCAAGTCTCTGTTAACCACTGTGTAATAAGATCATGAATAAATGGCAATTACATTAACAGTGTGTGAGAGCTGTAGTTATGAAAATAAATGACAGGAATTCACTGTTAAGTTTCTACTTGCCATCCCAGTTTTGTGTGCTTTTCCTTCTCTTGGGAAACAGTCTATTTTTATCATGCATTGCATGGTAGAAGTGATGAATATTGATCTCTTAAATTGGTAATTTATATACATTTATATGTGTAAATATAATTAGTCATATAAATATTACCAATCGATATGTTCCTATTCCTACCTATCTATCTATAAAAGACTCTAAGTTACTAGAACTGACAGAACTAGTGAGTTGAAGGAATGTGGCCTTTATGGAGATTTCTTTTAGCTTTGGTAGCTATTGGAGCAGGCTCTAGTCATGGCACCTGCATTCAAGCAGAGTGTTTTGTTTCTGTCAACCGCTCCCTTATCTTGCCATGCAGCATGCTCTAGCCAAATGCTCAGCTATCGGCCATCCATGCACATTTAGGGGTTACAGCAGCACTGTGAAGTATCTCTTCTCGAGTGGGGACTTAGGCTACTGCCCTCAAATCTGTAGATAACCATATACCTGACCATACCCACGGTGGGAACTGGGCAGGTCTGCCAACATGTGTGCCCTTAAGCATCGTGGCCGATTCGAAGACACAACCTGACTTTTTAGCGATGCCACAACACAGGCAGAACACCTTGTGCTCCTTTTCCATGGCATGACTAAGTGGCCAGAAGAGCATCTGAATCCCTGCTGGGAGCAAGGCCCTGGCATGACTGAGAGATCCCGCCTCAGGCGTTCACTCTGGCAGGTCTGCGTTGGTGGCTATCCTTGGAGAGAGAGCCGGCAAACAGTGGTGGCAGGCTGCTTGGTCACAGGACCTTCCTTTCATTTTCTGTGTCAGTGCCACCGTGGCATAGCCCAGGTTGGCGATGTGCGGTCCTGGCAAGCTCTGGGGACCTTCCCTACCTGCGTGCTGTTGCGTACATTGACAGCTACTACACGAGGCCAAGGCCCAGCTAACCACAGGGGCTGCCTGTCCTCCTACCCCGTCGCTGCAGAGGGGCTAGTGTGCTTAGGCACAGACACCCATAGGCAGGGAGCGGCACTTTGGCTTGGAGTGGCCTCCTTTAGGGTACAAAGGAGGTACATCTCTTGGGAAAGGCCACGTGCCTAGTGCTCCGATGGCTGCCTTGGGTCATTTTTTTCCTCTCCTTTTTGCTACAAGGAGCTGGTGGATGATGACAGGAATCAGAGGGCTTCTTGGGTAGGACTGTGTGGGAAGGGCACAAGACGTTTGTGTTAGCAGGGCTTGGGACGGATGCTGAACAGACCGAAGCACTCCCTGAAGTGTTGACATACCCAAGCTGATCTAGGGTGTCTCGGGAGCTGTCATGTAGACCTTGCTTTGGGCCTGAGGTATTCTTGCCAGAATCCGAACGAGCGTGGACAAACTACAGGTTTACAGAACCAAATCTTGTGTACCTGCTAAACAATACACATGTGGAAATCCCACCTTGAACAGGAGCCATCTATTTATTCTCAAGAGTAGTCCTGTTTTATGGAACGATGCTGGTGCTGAATTCGCAAGAATGCATCCTGTATTTAGTCCTGATAAGTTAGCTTAAAAGTGTGGACAGAACTGTAATTTTATAATTGTAGTTGTGACTCTCCAGATGTTTCTATGTTTGGCAATGTACTACTTGATGAGGATGTTTGGTTTTAATAATGGTTTTATAACCAATCCGCTGCTTTTTAAGCATAGTTACAAAGTTTTGCAAGATGCATAGCCTTGAAGATTTCTGTTGAATGTGTATGAATTTATTTATGGGCATTTCTGTTGTCTTCTGCCTGTTTTAAAAATTAAATGGTACCTAAAAAATTCTTATTAAAACCAGGTAAATGTTTATTGCCTATTAAGAGTGCCTTCTGATAATAATGATAGAGCAAATGATACAGTTTCTGTTATTTTTCAACGTGTTTGTGATTCTGTCTTTTAGTATATATATGTGACTTTCCCAGTTGGTGAGCAGTTATGTAAGTTTTCATACTAGATACATAGATTGATTCATCAGTATGAATTCCATCTTAATAAGACGACTGCCTTCTGGTGTCTAAGCACTGTAAGGTTGATTAAGTAAGGGGAAATCAGTGGGAGCCAAAGGAGGCAGGAAAGGAGTCAGAAAGAACAAATTTCTTAACTAATTTGCAGAAAATAAACCCCTTCTGAAAGCAGCAGACATCCTTATCTTGGTGGATGTGCTAAGAGTTTACCTTTCCTAAATTAAGATATCAACTAACAACACTTTATTACATAAAAGTATATGACTTGTATTTATGTATATTTGTGTGTATGTATTTCAAAATGGCATATTGCACGGAAAGTTAAGTGTTTTCTTTTGACTTTTTGGTTGCAAAGTTTTCTGTTTCCACAAGGCACTATTGTCTCTCAAGAACAGCTATCAAACAAAATAATAACAAAAAATGTTTACTGCCATAGCCCAGTAAACAAGGCATGAAAGGTTATTCCGAGTATTAGAAAATGCTACTCAGATTTTCAAATCCATAGACCAATAGAAAAGTAATTTATTTTTTAAATCTTTTTTTTTCTCCTAACTGTATTTATTTTTATTAAAGTATTTTCAGTTTGTGATATACCATGATATTAATGTAAAGAAGCTTTCAGGAAGAAGTTTTAGTGGAAGTAAAAGGTTTTATGTGCATTTTAGCCCAACAGTGAACTAAATTTATTTCAGTCCACTGAGCTAACTATATAACTTAATCCTGTTATTTTATTTGCAGTTTCCTGGATTATCTCTAGCTCTTTAATCTCATAAAGTGCCATGTTTATTAAACTGCTTGCATGCATTGGGGAAAGGCATTGGCTGAAAAAGAAATAGAGACAACAAAATTTCTTGCACAACTTTCTTAATTTGAATGTAGGAATGTCCACCACCTACTGTAAAGGCAGTAATGAAGTCTGATTACGTAAGTACTTGTAATTTTTAAATAGATTTTGTGCTTAAACCTAGAAGGGATGGTATAAAACAGGCAAAGGTGTAATAACCAAGTTGTGACTTAGCTCTATTTTAGCAGTATGTTGCTAATGCTGCAATAAAAGGACTCTTGTCTGTAGTTACTTGAAAATGCTCATTACATCTTGTGCTTTTAATGAGCTAAATTTCAGTTTACAGATCAATCTAGCACTGATTAATTCTACAATGATGGTAGTTATGAAATATCACAATACTTGTGCTAATCTTCTATAAAGTGTGTATCATACAAACATGGATAAGTTTTGGTCAGCAATGGCCTTTTTTTATAAAATTGCTTCCATAACACTCTTTTTAGAAGAGTTAAAATCCTCTTACTGTGGCTTCTTAAAATTGTGTTTACTGACAGTGAGTATAAGACCTGTCTTTAATCTGGTAGAGCTTTATGAGGAGAGTTGACAGTGGATTTTTGAAGTGAGGGAAAAATATAAGCAGTAGAGGAATTGTCTTAAATAGCTATTAACCATATACGTTTGGTTAACAGTATTAATGTAAGGTCGAATGTGCTATTGTAAGGTCGAAACACGGCTAGAAAAAATGTGGAACAATTCAGCAACTCTGAGTGTTATCTATATGATGCCTGTACAATGGAAAAAAAGGTATTGGATAATACATATACTATTATTTCTTTAATTCTTTTCTTTCATGCTTAGTGTAAGTCCATGCCTGTATGTTTTTCTGTTACCTTGGTGTGGATTACCATATGTAGGTGTGTGAAAAATACCCGTGCGTACTTTGGGCCTGTAGGTGTTTCTGTCCCAAGTTCTAGCCACATCTAGTTTGTGTCTCTGGGGATCCATTCAAACGCTGAGGCATCTATTTGCCTTTGTCTTACTGAGGGAAGGGAGCCAAAGGTCCCCTCCTAGGGACACTTGCTCAAACTGAACGCGCCTTAGATAAATAGCTGCACAGGAAATGGTACTGTGTTCAGTTCTAGTGTGGTGATAAAAGTTCACTGGTAGTTTCTGTCTAGACAGGACTGAGATCTCAGTACGTATGAAAATGAAAGCTACAGGCCAGCAGTGAGTGCAATATTGCAGCACAGCAGATGAACAAGAAACGTAGAAGGGACTGAACAAGCCCTGTCTGCTTATACGTTGTCATTTTGAGTCTTACGAATGTGACCATGAGTATGTTGTCTTGAAGCTCTCAGATTTCAGTGAGCATGGACAGCTACATTTTTTTGTTTTGAATAGCTGGTCGGGATTATATCTGTGGTGCCAGAATACCTTTCTGATAGCTACAGTATTTGCTGTTGGTCAGTGTGACACTGAGCTCTGCCTGAGAGCTCCCTGCCAGAGTCTTCAGACCACTAGAGCTGCCCAGAATGCAGCTATCCTTCATTTCTTGTCTTGTCCTTTCTTTCTTCCCGTAAGGGCTAGTAGCACTCATGATGTGCTTTTTCGAGGACAAACCTAACGCCTGATTTTCAGTGAACTAATCTATTTACATTTGGCTTTGCTCCATCAACTACAAACAATATTAAGTCTATTAAATAGCATCCTGGTATTTTAGAGCATTTGTGCATAAGTTTTGCAAAACAGTGCTTGAAGGTTGTTTACACAATGAAAAAGGCAATTCTCCTAACTTAGTGTATTAGTTATTTCTCATAACATTTGGATCGCAGTCCAGGATAGATATAATATATTCACAAAGGCAAAGATCCAGGAAAAACCTTTCCTTCAGCAGAGTAGCTGAAATGAACAAAATGTTCCTGGTTCTTTAATTGCTTTTCTTTCTATGACTTGCCATATCACATAATAACATGAAATAAAACAAAAGTGCATCTGTCTAATCTTGTAGCACTCATTCAAGCTGAACTCCCACACACTTCAATTTCAACCTCTGCCTTTTGGTTGTGCTCCTCTTGCTACAATAATAGAGGTGAAATACCTGTGACAGAAGTGGCACCAGAGAGGGTGGCATGTGGGAGAACAGTAGTTTACTTGGATAACCATGGCCTCGTCAAACAGCTTGTTTGATTTAGTTTTGGGGAGGAAGTTGGGAGAAGAATTTTCTTCTGAGAAGGTCAGAGCTCTGCCCTGGAGCCTGCTGCCTTTGGAGCAGGATGGCTTCCCAACAACACACGTTTCTTCTGACCTACAACCATAAATCTGTCAAGGTGCACTCATGTTTAAGAGGCTACCACACTCTTAGACATTTTAGCCAAGCAGCTCCATATCTATAAAGATCATTCTCCTGAGCATTTGCTTGCTGGTTTGATCACATAGCCCCCTTAGAAACCGGAGTAGCAAATAAGGACGCATTTATAGTACGTATTGCAAAGAGCTAGCTGTAAATGAGCCAGCCAGATTAGGTACTGGAAGCAGTGTGGCCATCAGAGCATATTAGCAATAGCTGTGGTTAACTTGTATGTTTCAGGAAGCTATTTGGATTTCTCTACACTGCACCTCAAAATGCCGTGACTCAGCAGGTGGCATCTGCAGGCGTTTGATACACAGGAAGGGACCACGTGGCCATAAAACCTCTTTTCTTCTCGTTCTTCAGCACGAGTGTGAATGGTGCCACTAAATGTCCTCTGAGATGCAAGATCATAAAATAGTTAGCAAAATAAGGCCTCTGTCATAAACAGGATATTGAAGTTGTTGCATTATATATATATATATGCTAAATAGTATATGTTTATTAACAATCATGAATAAGAGGAAAAGTAATTTTTAATTCTCTGAAATGTATTAAACATTAAAAGATGGAATGAAATTCTGTTCAGGAACTTCAGCTAAAATGAGATGCGGTACCCAGTGGGAGATGTTGCTGTATTGCTCATAAATTAAAAATGAGTACTTTTTGTATGTGTTTGGTTATTTTTTTCTAAGAAAGAATTGCTAATTGTTAGTAACTAAGTAAAAAATACCAAATACTGGTATGACTAAATATTTACTGGATAAAGAACAGGGAACAGAATCTAGGACTTGCCTCCCCCTGTGTCTAAAGCAGTCATTAAATTGCAGAGTCATAGTCACATTTGTTCTTGATCTCTTCCCTCAGAAATCTGGGCTTCTTATCTATACACTGAAGTGGCTTCAAAAGGATGGATAGAGAATGGTGGAAGTCCTAGAATAACCTCAGGCTTGTTAGACAACACTCATCCTTGGAAATGTGGCTTGAAGTCTCGTTGTAAAAGGGAGAATATTGGAGCCACATCTTTTTCCTTTGGATGACATCCCTAATCCCTAAATTACTAGAAGGAAGTAATAAGGATACAGTAATTCCCATATTGTATTTGGTGTAGAAATGGGCTAAGCATAAGCAAGCAAGCAGAGTCCTCCCACAGAGCTCTCGGTATGACTCCTGATGTGGAATAGGGTTTAAACCTTGCCACTGTCCACAGTGATCTTAGTTTGATCACCAGCTCCAGCACAGATTTTGTGTATGACCTGCCTGTTTATGCCTCGGTTTCACCTCCATTCAGTCAGGATATTATTTGATTTTGCCACACACAGAGGTAGCTGCAAATATACATTAACAGTTTATGAGTTTCTCAAATACAATAGTAATGACTTTAGAAACGAAAAAGCCTTCAAAAAATTAAAAACAATATACAAATACGTCTGAAAAGGTGCTTCCAATGTGAATTTTCTCACACTAGCAGGAAGAAAAATCTGTACTCCCTGAGTTTCATGGAGAAAATATATTGATTGAATTGCCTAGCTTTCTGGGTTCTTATAGTTTCAGTTTACAAGGGGTTTATATGATATGGTTGAGTTCAATAGCAAGAAACTTGATCCAAAAATATGGTAGGTGTTTCCTAGTTCTGTATTATCTGAAATCAGATAATTCTTAGTCCACAGCTAAAAGCATAGGCTGGTTTTCACTCCAAACTTTTAGAAATTAATTCAGTGTATTTAGACTTGAGCGAAAACACACACAGGTTGCATTAAAATCAGAGTTCTAGGAAACTCATTTCTTGTAACACTAGATACTGTAGCAGATCCAAAGAATAGAAATTTTATATGCAGGATATCCCCTTAAAGCTGTAACACTTAAAATGAAAATCACGATGCAGGTTTGTCAGCATTATATCATAGGTAATGCATTCAGGAGGTTGGATCTGTCTTTACCTTATGAAGATAGATCATTTGTTATGAATCCATTCCTTACAAAAAACATAGCGTTAATATAACCATAAAAATCTGACATGACAAGATATGCCTCATGTAGAAACAAATCTACCTTTGCTTCTATGACAATTTAAGAAAAGCATTTTAGTGAAACTGTTGGTAAAACTGTGAATCAGACTATAAATATGTTTATTATTTTTTTGAGTGAAAGGCTTAATTTGCAGAGGAGGTGCTGCATGCAGATGTTGCAGGTAAGGCAAAAGCAGGGCATGAAATTACAGGCTTTTAACAAATTAATTTTTCAATTCTGCCAGTCAAAATTTAAAATTCATGATTAATGCATGGTGCTCAGTTTAAAGCTGTTGGAATGACAGACTGTTCAGCACTGAATTCTACTACAGCTAACAAGGCAGATCAGGGAGGTCAAAGCTTATTTCTTGTAGCCTTACACAGGCAAGGAAATCCTTGTCCTTAGTATCTTGATATCAGAAAGTTCACATCATCTCCAATATGTTTTCTTGGAAAAGAGAAGCCTATGAGAAAGCCATGATTGGTAAGACCCTGTTCATGTTATTACATGTCTTCCAGTATTTTCCAGAGGTTGGTAGTTAACACTTCAGATAATCATCCTAAACCAGAGAAACTCTGTAAGCAGTAGCGATTATAAATTGTAACAATTCTCTCACAAAGGATATTAATTATAAAGGTAATGGGGCATGCTTTTAAACTCCTGTATATCTTTCCTTCTTTCTTTTTTTTTTTTCCTTGTTAAAGGAAAACCTTTGAATTTTTTTTCTTGTATTTTTGTCCAACATTGTCAATATTCTATAGACAATTATATACATTTGTTAGATCAAAATTCACTTTATCTTAGTTTTCACACCCCCAATTTTACCATTTCTTCTTATTTTCTCTTTTGCTGTTACATAATTCAGTAGAATGAATTGTACCTGTGCTTTTTTCAGGGTTGTTTTTTATTCATCTTTTTTTCATTTTGCATTCTGTAATTCTTAAAAACTTGAAACGATTTGGATAAGTTAAATAAGCAGTAATAAAAAAACACAAAACAAAGAGAAAAATAGGAAAACTGGAAAGGACGTTAAAATAAATAGCAAAGCTGGAAATAATTTCTTCTATTCCACTTGATGGCAAAAAAACTTGGACTGGGGTTGAAGAATTAAGAGGGGAAAAAAGATGTCTCATAGTTTTTGTTTCCCAAAACTAAATCAATGTGAATTCCAATTGGAATAAGGTCAAGTTTGCCAATTTGCTTGGGTTTTTTAACTTATAAATTTCATATTAAAAACATTCAAATGTTGTTTTCTTTGGTAAAATATAAGACCAGGTTATTTTTCAATGGGAAAACTTTCAGACAGAATATGTCATCCAGCTCTTCTGGGGCTGATGGCTTTTTTGCTCTTGTGGATTAGAATTATGATTTGGAAGAGTTTAGGAGTTGTTCTGTTTGCAGTGATCTGAGAAGCATCCCCAAGCTGCCAGGTACCAAGTTGCAGTTCTGAGAGGTTACAAATGCCAATGGCAAGGGTCTATTGATCACCAGCTCTACCACCTAAATCAGCTGGGCAAAAGGAATTTCTGGGTTTCATTTGCACTGTTGTGCATTGTCCCTTATTTGATGTAATCATAGAATCATAGAATCCTTTAGGTTGGAAAAGTCCTTTAAGATCATCAAGTCCAACCATTAACCTAGCACTGCCAAGTCCACCACTACACCATGTCCCTAAGCACCACATCTACACGTCTTTTAAATACCTCCAGGGATGGTGACTCAACCACTCTCCCGGGCAGTCTGTTCCATTGCTGGACAACCCTTTCGGTGAACAAATTTTTCCTAATATCCAGTCTAAACCTCCCCTGGGGCAACTTGAGGCCATTTCCTCTCGTCCTATCACTTGTCACTTGGGAGAAGAGACCAATGCCCACCTCTCTACAACCTCCTTTCAGGTAGTTGTAGAGAGTGATAAGGGCTCCCCTGAACCTCCTTTTCTCCAGGCTAAACAACCCCAGTTCCCTCAGCTGCTCCAATGATATTGTACATGGATAATGCATAGCTAAGGAAGAAAAATTAAATCTCCATTAGGAAGAAAATACTGTTGTCTGTATCAAGCTTTCAAATATTAGACTTCATATGCTTTCTCAAATGAAAGAAAGAAAGAAAGCTACAAAAAAACCCACTTTAAATTATAGCTCATCTTGCGGAGTCTGTCATGGAGAAACCAGTGAAGTTCTAGGTCTCCTAACTGCTCCTGGAGGTTTCTACCTTTCTCAAGAACTGTTAATTGTCTGCCTTATTGTCAACTCTACCTCCTTGCAGTGGCAATACCGAGGTGAAGAAGGTCAGTGTAAGCGTGAGGTTTTACAGACAACAGGGCAGTGTTCTGCAATTACAATCAAAGACTAGTGTGTGGCCTCTGAGGAATGTGCACTGGCAGATCGTGTACTTGGGGAATTGCTCTGCAGGGCGGCTTCACATGAATGATTCAGGTTGATATCTCTTGAGCAAAAAGTTTGCAGTGGGAAGACATTTGTGATTTAACAAAAAAACATACTTAGGCTTTTCAGCTTAGCAGACCTTCTCATGATTATTTTTGAAATTTTTGTTAATGGCCTTGTGATCCTGTTTCAAATTTTCTAACAGCATGGTAAGAACTTAAAAATGGATTCAGTTAAAAATACTTGTATCTTTCAGAGAAAAGAATTCCCTCAGAAACAGAGGAAGTCACGTTATCTTGTTTAACTCCCGGCCTTGCCTTGGTAACTAGATAAAAGAATTTGAATTAAAGCTATTCTTCACACAATGTGTTCTCTACTTTAGAGTTTCTCTAGCTTACAAATTATACAAAATGTATTTAAGGCTTTCAAAGCATGCAGTTTCTTTCTAATTCTAACTGTGCATGTGTGTGTGGATCTGATTTACAGCATAGTCACTTCAGCATAGAATAGAATAATTAGAAAAGGTCAGTATGTATGAAAAACACATATCTACCTGCATGCTGGGATTATGAAAGTACAATTTCCAGCATTCTAGGGAAAAGAGGTGATCATTCAAAGCAATACAGCCAATATTTAACATGTTCTGTCTCTTGTATGCAGATATGTGCGCATGTGTGTGTGTGTGCATGGTATCATTCAGTGGTGTCATCCATTTTGAAACTGTTCTCCAAAGCAGTTTCCCATGTATGTGGTTTGCCACCACATTTTCCTCAAAGTAGCACGAAGTCTCCTTGCACAACATAGCACCTAATTTCCCTGTCCTATATAACCCCCCCATATACATGTATGTATGTATGTATGGCTATACACATTTTATATATATATATATTATATGCATATATTTTTATACAGTTGATATATATCATAGTTAGGTATGGTTGTTATGGTACAAGTCTCTAAAATGCTTAATAAACTTAATTTTTGTAAAACAAGTCTGTCAAATCAGATTTCAAACACCCCGATTATTTTGGGGTAGAGAATTTTACAGCCACAGTGCTCAATGAGTAGTGATTTTTTAAAAATCTGTTACTGTTTCTATGCTTCAAATGTACACTGCAGATTTGCACTGAAGTAAAAAACTAAGTTGTTTCTAGGTTGCTCTTTGTTTATCATATTAAAAACCATGGTGTATTCTTCCCTGGGTGCACATGTGTAACTCCCATTAGCATTACAGTAAGTATCACACAAGCACTGAGGAGATAGAATAGTTCCCCAAGGCCTTTATGTTATCCTCCATGCATTAAATCATGTGGAGCGGAACAGAATAATCTGAAAATATGAAGGCTTTTGAACTAGGGCTATTGAACTGTATTATCCTTGCTGCACTAATTCCACAGAACTGGCAGCAGCAGCAGAGCTGATATAGACAGAGCCCCCCAAAAAAGCATACAGATATTTTTCTAGCCTTCTGGAAGGCAGTGAGGGACAAAAGGCTGCTCTGCTCTTGTAGATACGGTTGGTAAGTTGCAGAAAAACTGCCAATTATGGGATGTAAGGAAGAAATTTTGTAGAACATTTTTTTTAAAGTGTTTTCTCATTCAATGCTGCCTTTTATCTGTGTATATTGGTATTGATAGGTCAGGTCTCTGAATAGGTCATTAAAGATAAAATTATTAGTGTTCTTCAGCCTTAAAGCTGGTGGAAACATGAACTTTTCATTCTGAATAAAGCATTATGTCTTTATAATATTAAAGAGTTTAGATAACTGGGGGGGGGGGGGAATCTACTAAAGCAATGTGTTCTACTGAAACAGCCTTTTATAATAGTAACTTATTCTGTCAGGGAGTTTTGACCAAGTTTTTAGGTTGCTTTTTGAGCAAAACTAGGACAAAAACATAGCGAAAGCTTTTGGCCAGTAGCTAAACTAGCTCTAAAGCTAATAACATCGGTGTGCAGTTTCCATCCTCCAAGATGTGTCAAACTATTCTTTTAAATGTGACCCCACTCAGAAATATCAGTTGTTCTTTGCGGAAAGATCAGAGAAAACTAAAAATTCGAATGAAAATGTTTCTTGGAAATGAATTAATTTCTTTGGATTTTAAAAAATATTTGGGGTATATTGCATATACCTTTATGGAAGATATGCTTAGAATTTTCCCAGCAAATTCTGAATGAAATTAACAGCCTGGTCAGTAATTTAGTTCTATTAATATATAATCTCCATTACCATGCCTTTATCTGTTTAAAGTTCACGTCTTCCTGGCTGTGATCATGAACTCCTATGCAGTAACCATAGCTTGCAAATATTTGTTCACTTATCGCTGGTTGTTGTCCTTCTTACCTGTAATAAAGCTAAGTAAACAGCGACAGGCAACATATGCTTATCTCATTGGTAGGCTGCAAAATGATGAATCAGAGTGAATAATTATTTGGGAAATAGACTGTTTCAGAGCAAAGAAAGCCACCCACCTTGTGTCATCTTAGAAACTTTTAAATATATTACGAGAATATTGGCTAGGAAGGCCAGACTGATCCAAATTAGTAGGACGTTAACATTTATTTGTAATGTAAAGAGACAGAGTAAAAGGTCACAGAAAAATTTCATTACTGTAAATCTGCCAAAGATGTAGCTTCCCCCTGATATGGGACAAACTGTTCTGTAAAAGAAGTGCGTTTGCAAATCTCATTTTTTTTATAGGACTTGTTTCATTACTCTCTGAATTCAGTGGCAAATGTCCTGATGGTATTAATGGCGTACAGCTACTTTCCTGCAAGGTGCGCTCATCTTTTGCACCTTCAGGATTTTATTCAGCAATCAATCCCTCCACTGATGTTTGAGGAGGCCATACTCTCATTGGGTTGTGTGAGTACTGGGATACAAGGCTGGCATGAGAGGTTACGTGTAAGGTGAGAACTGGTGTTGGGGCAGCTACTGCAGGAAAGAAGCTATGTGGCAGTGCTGGGTAGGAAGTAACAGAAGGAAAAACAAAAAAGCAAGCCACCAAAATGATCACTTTAGGAACATGGGATTTCTTGTTTGGCTTCTTTACTGAAGATCAGGTGGTATGAGTTTAGTTGTTTTTGTGTTACACATTGGTGACTAAAGGTCACTTCTTTCTAGTCCTTTTCTGTCATTTCCTTCCCATGTTACATTTCATCTTATGTTTTTTATACTGCCTCATTTCCTTTCTCTTTTCTACTAATTTCATCCCTAGATAGGTAATGAGGGAGGGGGAAAGGGAATAGTGACTATCTCTAGTAGTATTTCTTCTCAACATTAGATTTATTCATGTGACTCAACTATACTGCTTCCCTAATGATTAATACTAAATTTCGTGACCTTCCACTTCACCACACAGATTGACAGCTGACAGAGACCAGTAGATAAGTAGAGGTTGCCAGTCTATCCACATCCTCCTTTTCCAAAGGTCATTCATTGGGTCCCTCCTGTCATCTCTCCAGAGGACCTTTTCTGAGGAAACTTGCTGCTTCCATTTCTGACACCACAGGAGGCCATGTTAGAGAAATCCAATCTTCAGTCTTCCCCATTTACCCCAGTGAAAAAGCTGCTTAACTATAAAGATTTTAGTCTATATTTCTATTCAAAGACATTCTTCATTTTGGATCTTCTTCGGGCCTTACACTGTCATGTTATACCACCATGTACTGCCTTTCCATTTTTGCATATATTCCTTAGAAAATCAGTAGGAAATCTTCCAGTATCCTCCCAAATCATGTCATGATTGAAGTGTGTGTCCTTTCCATCAGCTGTTGTGTATCATCCTATTCAAAAGTGTTGTCCTGCTCCCATCACTGTTATCTGTATACCTTTTTCATAGCAATTTGGTAAGCATCTGTCACATGAATTGCTTCAGTGCTCCCATGTAAGTATGTGTATATCCTAAAGCTATGTGAAAGCAGACAGTCAAGGAGGTCCACATGAAGAATCACCTTGAAACAATGTCTGTGTTTTTCTCTATTCTTCTTCCCACTCACTTCTCCAGTGAGCTGGGGAAAATATTTCTGCAAAATAGTTTAATTTTTTATGAAGCTATTGAAAGGTGCAAGATTATATATTACCTGATATATTACCTGCTGAGAAAAGAAAGTCCAAGTGGGTACATAACGTTATTATTTGAACCTGTCTGCTTTAGCAGGAAAACATGTATTACATACATTTTAAAAGTTGTCTTGGCCTCCCAGCGCGAGCTGAGCTGTTCTCACTTGTTACTAAATTTAGCATGACTGCACAGAAACAGAAAGGAAAAAAGCAAATATACCTTGAATCTTCCATTAACAGTTGTTAACTGCATAATGTCTTACTTGTGAGATGATTTTGGACAGACATTCTTCTTTATTACACGTGCTGTGATATTATTAGAGACAGGAAAAAATCATGGGAAAAAATCTGCAAATAGATGTGGTCCTCAGAGAAAGAAAACCTTCTGAGATTTTTCTTCCTCTTATAAAACACTTAAGCTGGCCATCAGACTCTAACAAGGAGTACATCTGGGAAAGTAAATCAATGGTAATGTTTCATAAAAAAAAAAAAAAAGAGAGCTCAGATGCTCTTTAAAGGTTTTGTGGTTCTGTATTGGTTGTGTTAATGAAGTTCATTCTCTGCAGATTATATAACTGCACATGCTAATGCTTCTTACATTAGTGAATGAATTCCCTTTTCTCTTATAGTAGAGCAAGTCTCTGGTGAGAAACTGAATTCATGATGAGATATAGGTCAATATCTCCCATCTGACTAGGGCGATCCTCCCACCAGCCTGGAGAGAATGTGGGTGGTAATGAGAAGGGCGCAGGTACTAGCAGAGATTAAAATAAATGAAATGAGCTCTGCTTGTCGGCAAAAGTTATCAGTTATTCTAGTCTTGCAGACCTGATGTTTAAATGAGTAATAGGAACATCTCTGATGATACAGGATAAAATGGAAAGTAGAGAAGCAAAAAAGTCATCAGCTTTCTGCTTGGCCACATAATTCCTGCTATGCCTAAGAGTGTTAGACAGAGAGAAACCTTCCTTTAAGTGAGGATGCCCATTTCCTGACTTGCTTGTGGCCTTTGGCTCTCCCAGAACTGACAGCTTCAAAAAGCAGAAGAGAGTACAAATGAACTAGTGTCCATAAGTTGCTGCTTAGGCTGCTGTCAGTAATGGGAAAGGTGATCCCATGCAGACGGAAACATCAGGCACTCAGCCATAATTATATCATGTTTGAGATGATGGTGAGCAAAAAATGATATCCCGATGAGAAACACAGGTTGCGATTACCCTTCACAACATCTTCCAGCTCTGAGAGAGTGGCCTTAAACTGCCTCTCCTTCAACAAGTGATTTGGTTTTTATTATAACAGTACTTTGTAAGCCTGATTCCTACTGAGAGTATAAAGGAAGGATTTAAGCCATTCCAAGGACTCTCTAAATTTGCAGGAGTCAAGAGTTGTGAGGAAACTTTTTTAAGGCAAGGAACTTTTAACAGCGATCCCTTCCTAGCAGTGACAGGATTATTTGTATGTGAATAGTCTATTTCCTAGGGCTCTTCAGTAAAATAAAGAATACGGATAAATGCTCTAACGCACATTTTCATCGCCAGCAAAGAATAATTACTTCACTAGGCTCGGAAGAGCTATGATGAGATGCTGCATGGAGATACATTTACTATTAGAGTGCTTCTCTGCACGTTCGATAACAGGCAATGCTGGCTGGATAACTGATCGGTTACCTCACATCTTCTTCAGTGTTGACATGACTTGCAGCAGCCCAGCTGTCACAGTGTGTTTCAATTAGGCTTGATTCCCTTACCTAAAAAGGTCTGAAAAGCTAATTGGCACAGAGGTACTTTTGTCTCCCAGTTGCAGGGAAAGATACAATTATGCAGCAGACAGGGGAGAGGGAATACACAGGGCAATGATGTTTCCTACTGTCGTTAAAATATTAGGTAAATCTGGAAGAGCAGGGATCATCGTAGCTCGAGATAAGGAGAGGGAGTAGTTAAATTTCTCCCTGACAGAGACAGGGGTTTATGTTTCATAAGACAATCTCAAAAATTAAAAATACCCTGTCTTCAGCAGAAGAGCAGTGCTATGATAAGCTCAGGTATTTTGGAAACTGTTACTACCAGTGAGCAGCTGTCAGTAATATACTTATTTACATGTCATGTTTAGAAGAATTGATATATTATCCTTCTTCTTAAATACAAACATTTTGAAAGATATATGGAGGAGTCATGGAAAGCTTTCACTTCTGGTGCTTGTAAATAATTAATTAGTAGGGGTAATTTACTGGTTTATGTTAGAAAGGGTTTAAAAAAATCCACCCTTCTACTTTTTGCCAGTGGAAAGTAAATGCTAGATAGTGCCTGTGCTCATTTTCCAGTCCATTTTCCATCTTCCTATTCAGGACTACAGAGAGAACTGTTGTTTTCATGCACTGCCGCTACCATCTAGTGTCATGAAAAATGCTAAACAAGATTTTTATTGGGTGTACTGAATTAATATCCCTGGGTACTTCAGCATAGTTGCTGTAACAGAAGACACAGCCATTCAGTTATAGTTATTTGTTGTTACAGATTTCTGGTTTTGTGACAAGAGAGAGGGAAATAACCAAAAATAGTTTCAAGGCAGATCTTCTGGTTTGCAACTACACCATATGCCCACCACGCACAGTATGTCTGATTATTCCAAAAATTGAAGTGTAGATGGTAAAACATGATGAATGAAATATATGGCTGGTATAGCACTACTGCCTTCAGAGAAATTACAGTAGCAACAAATCTAGCCCAATGACCTAACAGGTACATCTATTTTCCGGCAGCTACTTGTAGCTGTTTATTGTTTCAGTATAGTTCAGTGTCACATCAGTGGAATTGAGAGTTTCTTTTCCACTCCTAGAGAGCTTCCAAACTGATTCTGAAACTAATTGAAAAATCACTCCTCTGTTTTTCCTCTCAGTTTATTAAGAAATTGAGCCTGTCTGGTATATGTCCCTTTCATAACAGCATCCTCTGTGGTGTTTTAATCAAATCTGCATTCTAGCAAGATGTTCTGAGTTTCTGCTTGCTCTCTTGTAAGTAAAAGCGTCTTTTTGTTCTCAGGGACACTGTTTTTATTAGATCACTGTTAAGCGTATTAAAGAAAAGACTCTAGGAATAGACTCTCACCATCCCTCTAAAAAGTTATAAATCTGATTTATATGTTATACGTGAAACCACTGCACACGTTCCACCCCATTAAGCTATGTGAGGACATGTAGTATAATATCATCCACCAGCAGGCTGTTACTTATTCCATAGTTCATAAACTAATAGACTTTAGGAGGCTTATGCAAAAGTGATTTAAATCCTAACATTACAGCTGTCAATATCAATCCCTCCCTCCCCCCCCAGAAGAAGTAGCCCACAGAAGTGGCAGGTTGCGACAGGGGCTTGCATGTGAAAAAGGAGGGATGTCTAAAGTTATTGGGAACAGACCAGAGAGGAGACACACAGTGAAGAGCTTTGACAGAAGTAAATGATGCCTTGTGAATAGATCTTTAGCTTTTTCTCTGACAGAGAAATAGCAGTTTTCCTACTGTCACGTTTGCTTACTTAGTACAAGCCTACCCCAAATCCTTCAGTGTAAAAGGGAAGATTCTGACTGAATTCAGGCAGCTTTGGTTCCAGATTTTTAACAGGTCTGTACTTTCTTCTTTATTTGCCTAATTCTCTTCTCTTTATTGCTGCTGGAGGAACACCACAGCTCCTTTGTCCTCCCCTCATAAGCTGAATACTTGACCTTAGCAGAGTGTAGTTAGAAAAAAGAAATCTATAGCTTGTGTCTGGTTGTCAGAAAGATTAGCATGAATCCGTTATTCAAGGACCCATGTTTGAACTTATCATCCTAGTCAAATCTTTCACCTGTTCCTTTAGAGCTCTGCCTGATCTTCTTTTTTATGCCTTTTATTAAATCAGCACTAATAGATTTGATTATGAAGATGTCCAGAACATGGAAAAACAAGTGCCTTCACTCACTGACCTAAAACTCTAAAACTAGTTTTTAGAGTCTAGATGAAGGAGAGAAGCAGCATGGGGCACTGAGATGGTCTGTGCTTCAGCATGACTGAAGAATGATAAATCCCCCGGCAGTGTAAGTCAGCAAACCCTGACCAATGGCTCCACGTCCACTTTCACCACCCAAAGATCTGGCCAAATGATATGAGCAGATTAAGCAAATCTTGGAGAAATGTGTGTTCCTCTTTTTTTTCATCTTTCAAACTCAATATAGCCGAAGTGGCAGATACTGTGTGGCAAGCCAGTGTCAAGGACAGATTCTGCATCACTTCACTACAACAGCAAGCAGACAACTCTGTAGCTGTTCCTCTGGATTTTTTAAGTTTCATTTTTCTTGAATAAGGATGAAATGATCATCACAGTGCCATCTCTGTTGTTTTCATTTGGCATTTCTTTCTGTTTAAGTCATTCTCATTTTTATACAGAGAAATTCAAGACTGTTGTATAGACTTTTCTGGGAGGTTATGGGTCAGCTAGGGAGCAGGATGGGTTTTGGCATCTAAAATGCATGCAGGAACATGGGCTTGTTGGCTTAAGTAGATTAGCAAGAAAGTAAAAATTTTAGCAGTGCTTAATGATATCAACGATGACATTTTCAGCCAGTGTCCTAGAAAGACACATGTAGCAGGTCATGCTTCCCAAATAAATAGTAGAGACTGTTTGCAAAGCTCAGGAAGACAACTCTGCATGATTTGAAGATCATTCATGTTTGAGGAGGATTATTCTTGACCTTGTAGGTCCAGAAAGCATATTTTTAAAAACTAAGTCAAGTGATGGAATAATTGCAGGAAGTGGTTTTAATGCACAGACAGCTAAGGAAATCTTGTGGTTTTTAGCGCAGTCACTGTTTTAAAAGACTCTTCTTTGACATCCCCAGAATTTCGCAGGCTAATAAAGTGAGTCAGGCAATTAAAGATAATAGATAAAAGTAGCACGCAAATATAAAGGAAGATTTCTTGCTGAGATATTAATGGGAATAATTAACTATGAAAATCAAGTAACGGTGCAGAACTCAATATATTCCAGTTCCAGGTTTTATTCAGAGACATTTTACTTTCATCCTCTGGTTTCACCTGCAGGGAATATACAAGTTAGCAGCACTATCTTGAACTGAAGTAGAAAGTTCATAGCAACAGTCAGTTTTAAAATGCAGATCTTTCCTTTCTTGTGCAAGTTCAGTCCTTTTAATAGAAAATTTATTTGTGTTCTAGAATAGAGTATTTAAATTAGTGCCTGTTATTCTGGTTTATTTAAGCAAATGCATTCTTCTACCAGCAGGTTTCAGAAAGACTCCTCTGGCTGAGGAAGTGGGCAGTGAAGAAACAAAAATCTGTGCATTCCCAGTTTCTTCTGACCAATTCACACTTCACAGGACAAAATGGTAATAAGAGGATGAATACTTAGCTATATCAGCATTGCTAAGGCTAATATGGATGTCTGGAAATTAATTTTCTTTTGGACAGATTTGTTTTTAACCAACTTCAAAATGAGCCAGAATCAGGAAAGGTGACTCAAATATTTTTGGTAAGCAATAAATTTGTCACAAAAAAAGTCATCCCAAAGAGAGTTCACATTCAGGTCTAATTCAGTAAGTAGCTTTGACTGAAAAAACAAACTGGTGGGAAGGGCAGAGAAGAGGACACAGAAAATCCCCTCTATGTAGCAGCTAAGTCTCTAGAATACTTCCCAGGGCATGTAGACCCTTCCTCATCTTCTGGGGATTTTGAAATTAGTTTCTGGACCATCTGCTTTTCTGCATTAGATGCTTTCATTGTATTCCCTTGACAATTTTGTACCTAATGTGATCTAATTGGAGATTTACTAGAACAGTAGCTGTAGCATTCAAGCACTGTCGGTGTCCTAAGCACCAGGCGAGACTTATCTTCTCTACTGTTTACCGACTGAACGTGCTTTATATAAAATGAAGCAGTTTCTGAAAGAGAAATCAGGATTTCCTTTGCCAAGAGTGCTAACTGACCCTGTGGGTGTCACTTTCTCCTGGGGACCCCAAGATGATAATTAAGCTCCCCCTGCTGCAAGCATGGCAGAGTGGTGGACCTTACGTCTTGCGTTTCCCACGGGAGACTTCTGACTGCTTTGCTCTTTCAGCATAGCTGGAAACATGGAACCAAATCTAACTTTTCATTTTCTTTATTTTTTCTATAAGTGCCCAAAAATGAAATGCCAAATGGAAAATGTCAGTTAGTAGGAAATGCTTTTTTTGGTTCCTCATTTCAGTGGGAAGTCAAAATTTGTAGTTTTGCTTCATTTATGCAGTTTGTCAGATAGATGAAAGCATTGAGTATTTCTGCAACCCTACAGTCAGCGAGGGCTGGAACAGAAATATTGAGCTCCAAAACGCACGCCTCTTCCACCTGAGCAGGAAGGATAACTGCTTTCATGGTATCAATAACAGCAGGCATCCATTATTCGGTGGCAGACAAAGTGGGGAGATGTGGCAAACATTTTGTCATTTATTACACTTAAGGTGTCAGAAAAGAGGGCAGCTCTCGGGTCTGCTGAGCTCTGACTTGCAGAACTTAAACTGCCTGCCTTTATTGCAGGTCATTATTCACCATGACCATTAGAAAAAGAGGAAGATTCACTGGAAAACATACAGCATGGGTCTGTGGGGACAGGGGTGATAGAGCACATACTCTGTATTTCCTGCCTTCATTACTTGTTCTCTTTCTCCCACTGATAGCTGAATTTCTGTGATAAATGGCAGCATTGTGTATAATTAATACTGTTTATAGTTTGTAAATCAGTTTGTAATGTACTTAGGCATCCTTTTAGATGAAAGGTACTCACCGTTATCTCTGTGAATCACAGGCTCCTGTCTTGTCAGGAGATACAGTAAGGCATAAACTTTTTGCCACAAATCGCTTTCCTCCCACACCTTGCAGTTTTACAAAAACAAGGCATCTCAGGCGTTCCATGTTTCATTTTTATATGATGAAACCAAATCTTTACCTCTCACTTTTTAAATAATTTCCCTTGTCTTTCTTTTCCTCACTGTGCATCAGTCATGTTAATTTAAATAGTGGAAGATCTGTACAACTGCTAAAAAACTAACATCTCAACTCCTCTCCCTGTCCAATTCATATTTTATGATTCAATCAATAGCTCAAGGTATTAATTGTTAAAATAAAATAATGGCACCTATGAACATCATATCTGGATCTTTTAAAAAATTCACTAGTAGTTCAGATATTCATTACATATAGAAAGCTACTCAAAAAAGTGATGATACACCTCTAAATAACGTGAATCTTTTAAAGCCTACTTTGGGTCAGAGAAATACCGTAACACATTGATTATATTTGGATTAATGTGGTTAATCACTACGTGCGATTTGCAATTTTTTTCCATATAGTAGTTTTGCACTGCATTTGTGTGTCAGTCTTGGGATTGGTCAGGAAGCATAACGTGCTTCTAGACCTTCAAACTGCCTCCCTATTATATAGGGGTTTTGCAACAAGCTCCAGAACCACACTGTGGACCTGCTTAGGGGCATCCAAATCCATCAGGCATAGTCCAGTCTTGAATACCCTCTCCTGATGTGCTGTTTGAACACACTTTGGTCATATGCCTATGTTTGATTTATTTGCCAAGAGTAAAGAACTTTGAATGGCAAATGTTGTCCAGGAGATATTGATCACTGTTTTTTTCAGGCTTTGCCGGATTTAAATGCTGAAATCAATACGTTATCATGGCTGCCAGTCTTTCACCTTCCTGCTGGAGAGCAGTGAACAGGACAAAGTCCTGTGTTTCAGCTACTGAATTCATTGTCCAGCCTGCTACTGCAAACCTGCCTTCCTCCGAGGTTTTTCATCATGAACCAGGAGTCCATCTTTGCACCATGTGTGACTTGGCTATAAGTCCTGTTCCATAAGCCCAAGCAGGAGATCAGTGGTCTCTCTTCAGAAGGGGGACAGAGTAGACTGTGCGAAGTAATAACATCACACCTGTACCATCCCACTCCAGCCCACAAGTTCTCCAGAGCCCGTTTGGCAGAGCCCTTCAGTGTCATATGCCATATTTTGAACCTTTTTCCAGAGCTGCAAGGTATCTGTAATTGCCAGAGTCTTTCAGTGGAAGCAAGCTTACTGTTCAGCTGGTGCTCATCCAGGTTAGGAAGGTGGTTACATTTTTAGAACTTAAATTGCTATTTAGTGTTGATTGCCTGGATGGAGGCTTTTGAATAATGAATATTGCTTCATTATTGCCTCAGATTGGAGGCATGTTATTGATTAAGTGTCCTCGGACATCAGTTTCTGAAGCTTGTCTCTCTGAAACCTTGATTTTCTCCCACCAGGATACTGACAGATGGAAAAAACACATTTGTTAAGGAGATCAATTTGTTGTTAGTATATGTTCTGTGTACCTTATACACAGCAACAGCTGAGCTGTAGGAGTTAAGTAATAATAAGTCCATAACAAAGATACATGCTAACAGTGGAGAGCTGTTATCGTACACAATCAAAACAAAGAGATTTTTGTCATTCCTTTTATTTATGTGGAACAAGATAATATACATTTTAGCCAGCTCTTTTTGTTCTATTTTTGCAAAGATGTTGACATAGTTATGAATAATATTCTATGAGCTTAAAGCACAAGAATGATTTCCCACAGTAATCAAAGCAATGTTATCCTGATAAATTCCCCATGTTTCATACTAGGCGAAGCGAAGTACTCTGTAGGCCTCAGCCCTAGTGAATGGAAGTCATTTAATGGTCTTATATTTTATTTTATGTCATTTAAAGTTTACTTACTCAGTATTGAATGACTGACAAAACTTTTATCAGGCCCTGATATTGCAAAGACACCATGTCATTGTGGACATGGGGTTGTTGTCATCTTTATTATTCTGAAATAGTTTGCAGTTATGTGAAAATGTGGATAACTAAATTGTACATGAAAATTTTGTATCCTTTTCTAAGGACTTTGTGCATTCAAAGTCAGTGCATGGGTAATTTTCAAATTATTCTAACTATACAGAAAGGTACTTTTGAAAGATGTCTTTTTCTTATGCCATTAGAAGCTGTGAAGGACGTGGAGGGGAAGGATAGGCAACATCACAAGCTACAGCTCTGTCATTGTTTCCTAGCTGAGATTTTGCACTCCACTGTGCCATTTCTCAATCTCTGCAATGGCTGCTAATCAAATTCTAACAATGTGGTGTTTGACTTGATCAGTTGAATAACTAAAGTGACTGTTTTTCTGGATATCAGGTTGTCATATGTTTGAATTGCTCTATTCTTAACTTGATTTGTTGTGGGGTTTGGGGTTTTTTTTTTGTATAACTGAACTGATTTGGATGCATTTCACATACAGAAGAATAACAGCTGGTGAGGGGGCGAGGAAGAGTAAGCTGTAGCTACCAAAAAAAGGGGATAGCTTTTATCATATGCCATTATGTAGAGTTCTTGTCTTCAAACCACATCCTATGCAACTCTTCATCCTTTGTCTAAAAGATCTGCATGCCTAAATGTGTCCTTTCCAGAAGGCAAAAAAACCCCCCAATCTGTTAGTGTCCTGCCTTGCAATGATAGTAATTCTGCTGAAACGAAGTAGAGTTAATCCTAATGTAATGGTTGAATTAGAACAAGCACCATCTTAAACAGTTGTCTTTGGCAACCTAAGTCTAGGTTCGGTCTCACATTCCATAAACTATAGAGGGAAAGGATTGTGGTCCAAAATGATTGAGTAGAAAATCTGTCTGAAACCGTGTACTTGCGTGACACCTTTGTGTCCCTGCATCAGAAACATTGGGCAGGTGAGAAGGCAGGAAACAAAGTAAACTTCAAATCATATTTAGGCTCAGAAGCTTATCCCAATCTGACAGCTTCTGCAGAGTGCTTTGATCTCTTGCAAGTTCTAAGGGGAAAAAAGAGGGGGTTTTAATATCAATACTTAAGGAGGTAGCCTTCCTGCAGCTTCCATATGCTCTCCTGCTATGCTCCTAATGAATGAAGCAAAATCTAGGGCTGAAACCTGTATTACAGAAGCTATTGGGGGCACTGCTATTGAGTTCAGTAACTGCAAAATCCTGCTTACATAATTTATTTAATTATCACCACTTTCTAAAGAGAAAGAGAGTTTTAAGTGGCTTTCTTCAAGCTGTTTAGAACCTCTTACACATGACAAAATTTCTCTTTTGAAATAAATGTCAGAATTTTGCAACTGTTCATGACAACAATTAATTCATCGATGCTTTTATTGTTAATAAATAATCCTAAAAAAAGCACATAAAAAAGAAAATATGAAATATTGCAATACTAGTTAATTGTAAAACTGTTTTTTTGAAACCAGATGAAGAAAACTTACTTGAAGCACAACAGAGCATGTAATGTCAGAGCATGTTCTAAGGTTTTGGGCGGGGGGGAGCAGGGATCAGAATTTTGTACTGCTAGCACAGCCCAGAGCAGCTCTGTAGCCTAACCCATGCACTCAGTGCCCCAACTTACATCATGGGAATGGCTGCACGGTGATGTTGCCTCCTCTTCACATGACAGCTTCATCCATCTCAGAAGGAACTAGGTTCAGATCAGATGAAGAAGGTGGTTCTTCAGTGAGCAGTAGACCTTACCCGGTGTTGCTGTGGGTGCAAGAAGTTTACTGAGGTTCACAGAAGGAACTTTGAAGAGGGATCTGTTGAAGGTTATTATTATGGCGAACTACAGTAGGCTCAGAAAATCCCCCATGCCAAAAGTGGTTTGACACGGGATTAGTAGCAGGGGAGAGATTTCATATGCTTGCCCTGTTCTTACTGTTCACTTCATGTCTACTTATGGCTGTGAATGAGACACAGTATTGGGAGAGCTGGACACTTGGTCAGAACCAGTAGGGCTGTGTGCTTCTGTTGTAAAATGTAAGCACTGGCACAGTATAAGTAATGTTTTAATTTTATTTCATGAGAGCTATTTTAAGATTTTATGCCAATTTATGCACAACTAAGCATGAAATAGAATACATATTTCAGAAAATTTCATGCTGTGAAGTGATATGAAGGAGGTGCCTTCCTCCTTAAAGTGTTAGATGCATAACAGATTTGTGAATAGTGATGGGGGCCGTCGTTGTATACCATGCACTGTCCATGACCCTATTATAAGTGTTCTATAAAATGCAAAGGCTAATAAGCAGCAAGGCAGCAAAATGCTGAAGCATAATGCTGAATGTGTGAATAATTTTGTGGAAGTTAATAGGAGCACTCATATTCCTTGAACGTTCATAACAGCTGCTCTGGAAAATGAGTGCAAAATGCCACTCTTGTTCTTGGCAGGTCTGTGCCCTATGTTTATTCATAAACACAGCTGTTTAATATTAGATACAAAAGTAAGCTTCTCATTGTTTTATTGTTGTCAACCCTGTAGCTTTGGGAAAGTGATCTGGATCAAACACTTAAAGAGCAAGCCAGAGAGTGTCTTACTGAAAGAAAGAAACATTTTTTTAACTTTCTTACTTTACTGATTTTACTTTTTCCCTTTGGAAAAAGTCCGTGTCAGTTTCCCTTATAGAATTACTTCCAAATTTTTGTTCTGGGAGAGAAGTTGCTGTAAGTCTGCAGTACAGGTACAATGCACAGAACAAAACCACTGATTCTGGCTAATTTTTAATGTCATGTTTGATTTCTTAGCATAGAATGGTTGAGACTGGAAGGGGCCTCTGGTGATTGTGTAGTCCAACCCTTTGCCCAAAGCAAGGCCCCTCAGACCTGCAGGTTGCTCAGGACCTTCTCCATTTGGATTTTGAATATCTCCTAGGATGGAGACCCCACAGCCTCTTTTTTTGTGCCAGTGTTTGACCACTTGCACAGTAAAAAAGTGTTTCCTTATATGTAAATGAAACCTCTTGTGTTTCAGTTTGTCCCTATTGGCTCCTGTCCTGTCACTGGGCACCACCAAGAAGAGCCTGGCACCATCTTCTGTACTCCCTCCCATCAGATATTTATACACATTGCCAAGCTCCCTCCTGTACCTTCTCTTCTCCAGGCTAAGCAATCCCTTTTCAGGAGCTCCCATCAAGTTCCAGCAACTGCTTTGGAGCCATTGTTTTCACAGAGGTGAAGTACTGTTGACTTTGGTGCTTGTGTGAACAGTAGTGGGTCCCAGATCACAGTTCTCTGTATATTTGGAGTTCAGCAGGAATAATGATTCCTTTCATTCACAGCCATAGTCTTTCCAGTTCAGCAGAAGCCTAGAGCTATTGCCTGAATCAAACCTCTGCCACTGCCAAAGGCACCTGCACTTCTCCCCCAGCTCTGGCTTACTTCAGGATCAACAGAAACCTGGAGCACTTGCTGATTTACAGTGTCTAGCCTCTCTAAAGTGTAAGGCCAGGAGCTTACCTGAGAAACTCGTTTTTCCTCATTTTGATGACATAGAAGGCAGTATAGTCCTGTAGGCATAGACCTGGCTCCTAGGCTTTCTATGTTACATGACCATAGGATTGAAAGGAGAGCTTTTTCTGGCATAGATACTCACTTCAGTATTCAGGGTTATGCGTTTATGGACTACGCCTAAAAGCTCTGTACCAGGGACTGCGACACACCCATTAGTTGCAGGTGGGTGAAACAGGATCCAAATAAAACAGGGACATGAAAGCCCCCAGTAGCCATTGAACACCTTACCCTCTTCAGGGTACATCTATGTATATGCTACTCTACAGTAGCAAAAACAGTAAATGGTGCTCCCGAGGCCTAACTTTCTTCTAGTTCATTTCTCTATGCACACTCTGCATCTTTACATTGTTCCGTAGGAAAACACATTCTGAGATTTCCACAGAGGAGAACGGTTTTTATTAGATTGTTATATCTCTCCACTGACCCTAGACAGAAGTAGGAATTATCATTTAATATGAGGAACTGTTAAGCTTATACAGCAAAGACACAGCATAAAACATGTTTTGCTTACATTATTTTTGTACTTCGAAATCATTTATCCTTGGCATGTAATTTAGAAAATTTGATGACTGTTGGTAATTGCCTGTATTTTCTGTGATCAGCGTGTGTAGTGTTCAAAATTGATGTTGCTAATTAAATAATGGAAATAGGAACCGAGAGTTAATTGCAGTCTGTGCAGGTTGCCCCCTAGGTGTTTTGTGTCACCTGGTAAGTCTCAGCTCATTAGCGGAAACAAAGTCAGTAAGTGTTTACAGAACTGGAAGCAGCTGGAGAGTTACAAAATTACCACGTCCCATAGAAGCTGTGTGCATGTGAATGTGTGTGGTCATGGTCATGGTCATGCTCCTGATCACCAGCATGAGCAAGACATTAATGAATTGAAAAGCAGTAGAAAATGACAGCCTGCATGTAGTTCTCTCTGTTGATTACCAAGATACAAGATATAATAACTGAATTTTACCACCTCTCTGACGTGGCTATACAGCTTCCAGTCAGTTCAGAGGTTGAGTAGGGATTGTATTCACATAACCTTAGCCTGCATGTTGTCCTGGGAGTATCTGTTCACTTGGTTATCAGATATGAACCTTGGCTCACTTTCTGAGTCATTGCTTTTAAAAATTTATTTCTTTGCAAGTGAAGTACATAAGCTTCTCCAAGATTTGTATTATCTTGAGTTTAGCCATATTAAGTACATGATGTTCAAGTGAACTTCACCTGAATCACCCAGTGTGTCTGACCTACCTTATTGTTTATACTGCGTTCCCTGATTCTGAGTTACCTTCAATCTTCTGTGTTATCCTCAAGCTTCTGTATGATTTTGTGTGGCTCAACAGAGCTCTAATAAGGATGTTGACCAGCACAGAGCTAGGAGCAACTTTCTGAAAGAGGTCATCTGTTCCAGCATATTTACAGGTTTACCTTTCTACTTGCTCTTTCAGCATCCAATGAGATTACTTTTGGAATGGAATATATACAGTATACATCGCATTCCTATCACCCCTTGATTTCTTATCCCTCAAAAAATATCTAGAAGTGGTTCCTTCTTTCTTTCCTCTATCATTATGAAAATTTTGCCATCTCAATGTGTATTCTTGTTGATATTTAAACAAAAAAGCTTAAGTAGACTAAAGTCTACTGGCCCTAGATATCCATTGATAATTTTTCTTCCTTTAGCTATTGCCAGCAGTTCATGTAGACGTTTTTTTCCCATTACAGTATTACATGGTTATCTGAAGGGATAAAAATTACCCTTCTTCACAGAAACATAATTTATATTATTCTATTTCTAGTCTTTTCACAAGCTTTGCAGTTTTCTTCATGAGGAAGCACTTTGGGTTTTCATAAATGGGGAATGTCTAGATGTCAGCACTCTCTGGATTTGAAAGCAGTGCAGCAGGCGTTCCTAGAGGGCCAGAGCATATTTGTAGCTCACAAAGTATTTCTCTGTCTCTCCTAAAGGGGCTTTTTAATTGTGGCCATACTCAGCAGAACCATTTACAAGTTGGAGCTGTCATGGGCAGACTATCTTTTCCAGATCTGTGGGGTATGTGAGACAAGAGCCTTAGGCTGGGATAGCACTGCTGCGTTCACTGTTTTCCAAATTCAGAGCAGCCTGCAATTGGTTTTGCACTGCGAATAGATGGGCTGCCCCAGCCTGAGGTCATAGTCATTATGTGGCTCTTTAGGAAACCCTGATTTACAACCTTTTTATAGAGATGGAACTCATATCCAGAAAGACAAAATTAATGGCACTACAGAAGTGCAAATATCACTAATGGTGTGAAATTATCCCCTTAATCAAGTTTATTTAATGAAATTTGAATGCTGGAAGAAAAGATGAGTGTAGAATTCCCACTGGGGAAGCAAACTGGATTGATAACATTAAATCTGAAGTCCCAGTTCTCTTTCTGCTATTCCAAGTTTCTAAGCCACTTTGTTATTGCTTCTTAGTACCAGCTCTCATCATCTACGTTCTCATTATTTCAGCTCTGAACCAAGAATGGCACTGCTGCTTCTCTTTACATCCAGACATAATCCTTCTTCATTCTAAAGTAAACAGCCACATACTCTACTAATCATTAAAGCTCTACATGTATTCTATTGTACTTGAAGTTCGAGTACACAGGTATGCATAAATATCTTAAGGACATGGCCTTAAAAAGTCTCATATATCTAAATAGTCATCTTCCATAAAGATATAGAGACTGTCAACTAGCAGCTTCTTTCTTGCACGAAAGTTTTATGAAAAACATCTTTAAATGACAAAAATTGTCGGCGTTCTTATGTAGGTGTATATTCTACTTTCTTTTACTAAATCATCTCAGAAATATTAAAATTAAAAAGGTTTGAGTCACTGAATGAAGATTCGGATTTTTGACTTACATAAATTGCAGAATGGTTGTTCAAGTAGAAGATTAAGTCTATTTGGACTCCTACAAAATGGAAAGAAATTATTATTTATTCATTGCATTTTGCAAAATGTTTTTGCAAATGCATTTCTTTCATTTGTGAGCTGCTCTGTGATCTGTCTTATATATATATGAACTGTAAGTGCAGAAGACAGAGGAGAAGAGACAGAAAACAGAATTACAATGAAATTTAAGAACTTCACAGCTAGTTGCAAGATTACAGCTTAGGATCTCTAATCACAGTCTAACTTTAAAAGACTGATGAGTCATAAATATGTTTTCAAATTATATTAGGTAAAAAAAGACACCATTCAGCTGACATGACAAAGTTCCCATCTGATTCAGGTTATGCAAATAATTTAAATGCTTGTCTTGTATTTTGCATATTAGTTATGTAATATATTATGATGTCAATTAACTGCAAAAATTGTTCTTAATGAAACAGAAGAATCTTTAATGGTATATAATATAGGCTTCAAACAGAAAAGAACATACATGATGAAGTACATGCAAATAACTCAGGATGAAGTACATAAAAATAACTCAGATTCAGTGATCTTTGTAAATGATATATGAGAAGTCCTCTGTTTCTGTACCTTAAAATCTATGTAAATCTTAAAATTTTGGACCTTTGTTAGGGTTAGAACACTAACATTTTCTGACATAAAGAATAACTCCAAAACCTGGAAAATGAGGTAGCGAGGGATGTTGGCCAGAATTCTGTGTTGGGTGTCCAAATCTTCATTTTTACTTGTAGCATTGACATTCTGTGCCTTCTTTATGTTTGTAAGATAAACACTTTGCCATGATGCACTTCTGTTGCTTCAGACCTAATGAATACTCTTAATTGCCATTGCTAGATCCTTTGGTGTGCCCACATGAAAAGAACTACAAATGTAATCTGAGAATTATTATTTATTACTAAAGTGTTCTTTCTTACATCCTTGCTCTCCCTGTCACCCAGCATGACATAAACCCTCACTGTGTGTTTGAAATTGTTTAGGAAGAATACAAACAATTCTGCATTTAGCAGAGGACACACTATACTGGACCATGTTATACGTGCCTGACAAAAAAGACCTGACCCAGGAAATACAATGTATGCAATAGTAAGGGAAGAAATAAAATTACCATAAGGATGACCAAAAGATGTTAATACAAATAACAACAATACCGTCTATTACAGCCTCATGCTGTGGGTTAGATCAATGTTGCAGCTGTCTAAAATACCTCTCAGGAAATGCATACCAAGTAATTTGGCAGGAGCTGCTTCAGTCTTCCAGGCGGCTAGTGAACTCTTGTTGAACGCAGATCCTGCTCTTTCCCTCACTTGCATAACATAACTTTATGTACCTGTTTGCACAGATCTGTAATGATGATGAAAGCATCCCTTTTGTACACTCCTTTTCTAGTAGGACACAGGAAGAGCCGCTGCCCACCTGCGGTGTTCTCCCAGGGGAACACACCTCAGGAGGTCTGGGACTGGTTATGTACCTGCAGGAATAGCTAGCAGTGAATGAATGGGATCTGCTTTCCTTTCAGCTGGCTTATAAACATCCCTGATTAAGGCAGATGAAAATGAGGTGCCTAAAGTTGTGCACATGAACATGACCCTGGCAGCAGAGGCTGATCAGCTCTCAGAAAAGTAAAAGATACCAGAAAGTTATTGAGAGACAGACATAGGTCTGTTAAACATGACAGGCTGTGTTGATGAGAGGAGAAAATGTCTTGTGTGTAGATGGATGGAGATGAATTTTACTGAGTAGGTTTTGTCTAACATGGCAAATATGAAGCATATGTTTATGGAGTTGAACAAAGAATTCTTGTATCCTGTGACAAGAGGTAGATGAGGAATTGAGGGCAAAGGGGTCTCAGCTATGGCATTCAGCTTCACGGATTTTATTTCTCTCGTTTCTTGCAGTACCAATTTGTGGAAAAAATCACAACTGAAAAAAAATCACATTTTGAAAACCGTTTTGCTACAACGACAGAGAATATTTAAGAATGGTTACCTTCCTCTTGCTGTTTCTTTTGCTTAAAACACTCAGATTTCTTTACAAAATGGTAATTTTGATTTTTTATTTTATTTTATTTTCCTCTTTTCCCTCCAGTCATTTAATTATGCAGTTTCTGGAAGGTTTTCTGGGAATGTTATATTTCATGGGAAAAAGATCATAGAAACGAGAAGCTGTAAAAGCCGTTTAGTTAATCTTATGTTTCTTTGTTCATCCTAGCGTGGGGTTGTTCCGTTTTATCATCCATTATTTATGTTCAGCTTTGTTTCAGCTGGTGAAATGAGCATTCCTCCACTATTATAGGCAAAATCTAATGATGAACCTGGTAAAGCAAGTTTGTTGGTTTTAGTTCTAACTCAGAAAAAAGGCAGAGGAAGGATTAGCTGACAGACTGAGGATGAGCCCTGCTAACCATAATGACCTTGGCTATCAGCTACCACGTTAGCAGTAACCTACCACATTTTTCATTGAGGTAACACGGTACCCTACTGCTTTGGTCAAGTAGTAGTGGTGGTTTCTGGATGTCCAAAATCCTGTGAGCACATGTATAGAGTAATTGTATTGCTCTTGCACAACTGATCCAGCTTGTTCTGGTGAAGCTGAACTCGCTGCTGCTGTATGCAAAGCCACGATAGCAGTGTTATGGTAGGAGTTGGGCTGAGCACTTTGCTGTACGCCACTGGTGCTGTGTCATGCCATCCCGTTGGGTCATGTAGTAGGACTACACCCTCATATTGAGTTGTATGGTAGTGGCTCTGCTGTGCAGGGCTGACAAGAGAGGGGGTGAATGGATAAAATATATACATTCAGACTGCTGGACAACACTGTGGCTTCTCTGTCTTTGGAGGAGTGAGAGGTGGAACATGAGAGCAGTCCAAAATAAGTGATTTGCCAGCACTGTGTAAAGAGAAAGGAAAATGCAGCAAGGAAGTGGAAAGTGAGGGTAGTGCGGGAAATAAAGCTCTTTCAACCTCTCCAGTAATTTCACGTCTGCATCTTAGAGAGTATAGTGCATATTTAGTCCAGCACTGATGGGATCCATTGAGTTTGCTCCTGCGCGCTGACCAGTCATTGTGCAGGCCTGGCACGTCTGTGCTTAGCTGGGTGCAGAGCTGCCCCGGGGGCAGCCTGCATCTCCCAAGCAGTCATATGAATTTCAGTGGGATAATGTCAGTGGATTTTCTTCCCAGAAGTGTTTGCTGGTTAGGACCCTTTGCAAAATGGATTTCTGTCTTATCACAGCTAAATGGAACAAGACCTTGTAAATGATAGGTCATTGAGGTGTTTTCTCAAAATAAGCTAAAAATCAGTTGCTCTCATTAGATGTTGTGTGTAAAAAATAGACAACAATAGCCACAGTCTCCAATGAAATTCCTATCTTTCTCTGCATGATACTGTCAAAAAAAGTATAACATATAAATATACGAGTTTAAATCATCTTCCTCCACTTTTCCTGAGGCTTTGTAGCTTTTTGTTTTGTTTTGCTTTTACACTTAACTTCTGAACTTGTTTAAGTAGACACACCTCCACTAATAAATTTAGGCCCCAAGTTTTAGCTGTATACCAACTGAGATAGAAGGCATCCAGCCTTTCATTAACAGGCATAGATGCTATTGCTGTGTCTCTTTTCTGGGGAACAAGGTAGATGTCCTGGGTTTTTTTATGAAGTGCGTGAGCCCTCTTGACATCATTTGCAGGACTTGTGTTGTGATATGACAGGTATAACACAGATATTGCTCTGGATCGGAGCCATACACTCGGTTTCTGAGAAGTCGAGTATTTCTTCCCAGGCGTCTCTTCCTGCTCGCACAGAGCAGCAGCCACAGAACCACTGGGAATCTCCCGGGTTTCCTGAGTACAGGAAAGAGGCAGGAAGCATGCATAAAGGTACACTGGCTGCATTCGTACAGAGGAACAGTACCTCCCAAACACAAATGGTACTGTTTGTGGTCACCTGGGGAAATCTGGAATATTACTTCTTGTAAGTTTAAAGAATATTGTTAAAAAATAAGAAAGAAAAAAAAAAAGGAAAAGGAAACCTCACCCACCAAATTTGCAATTGCTATTTCTCACTGAAAGGATTATGAATTATTTTGCTTTTGTGTATGTGTGAGAATGAGAGAACCACATGCAAACAGTTTTTTATATTCTCTTTTAAGGGTGATCGATTCTGAGTATAAAAGGGAAAAAAACGCATTTTTCTCGTTCTAAACATCTGAGGTTGGCTTTGACAGCGGTGTTGCCTGTTTAAAAAAAAATGAACACAGAATGCTCTTCTGATCCTAAACATAAAAGAGAGAAATTGAAGATCCATGAATTGAGCTTTTCCTCCCAGTCATTTTAGAGCAGTAATATCCCATATTACAAGGCAGCACAGCTTCTTCATCTTTGACCTCACAAGTGGGAGTCATCTCTAAAGAAAAGTCCCCCATATTAGACTGAAAGCCATTTTCAAAAACTTCTCTAATGGTTGAATCAGAAAACTTGTCCTATATTAGGACATTTGGGACATGGTATATGTGTCACATTTCCAAAGACAGAAACCCAAATCTTGAGCCGCTGGTCAAAAATACAATATTGTTACTAGCATTAACAGGAATCATTGAAGTAAAACACCCCTTAAATCTTTGGTGAGATTTGGTGTTAGTGTTTTCCCTTAAGCTGTGCCTTCTCTGTTCAGTACTAGACAGAAGAGGAAAATCCTTCATCTGCCCAGCCGCTCAGGAGAAGGGCGATTTGTACCTCATAGCCTCCGAAATACAGTTGGTATTAGCAGCTTCAGGAGGTCAAAGGTCCTGAGACAGTTGCCAAAATCATGAGATTCTTTTCACCTGCTTTCCAGTTTCTGAGCTTATAGGATTCACATGCAATCATTAATGGTTTTGATAAAACTTTGAGACAAAAGCACATGTCTAGTCGCATGAATCCCATGACAGGATAAAACCTAAAGTAATGCAAGTTTTGTTTAAGAAAAAATGCAGGTCCCCAAGGGTTTTGCTTGATTTTGCTTAACTTTGTTTCAAGTTTATAATAGTTAAAGAAATGTAAGGCAGAAATTACAAAGGTGCCTTGTATTGTCTTCACTTGGTTTATATGGATTTGGAGTGCTAAATTAGGTAGGGGGAAGTCAGTGATACAAGTTTTATTCCAATAATGTGTGATTATGGTGATGATAATAGCTATAAACAAACTTCAGTAGGCCAAAAGGCTGAAAGCAGATAAAGACCCAAAACGTACTGGTGAATTGTGTCATACTAAAGAGCCCTTCTTGTTGGACATTTGTTTCCTGAAAACAGGATCCTGATCTCTCAAGAGCTGAGGTGTAAGAATCGCTTCTTACTTTGAAAGTCTTGGCTGTGGTGGACAAATAACCCAGACTGTTCTGGGACACAGGCTGCAATCAGGGATCGCACAAGAACAGTCTTTCGTGTAAATATCTTGATTCCAGTTGAGCCAAATGTATTTTAAGACTTTTTTTTTTTCAGATGTATTTCAGATTTTCTTCTTCATACGCCCAGGAACCGCAGAGAACTATGATTATGTGAAAAAAGGGAAAGCATTTGCCTCTTCCTACAGCATTTCCATTGTGCATGTTCAAGCAGATTTTGCTCATCTGAAACTACCAATAAAAAATGTCTCTGAAAATAAATGCATGTGAAAGCTAGGACGTCAGCAGTACTGAAATCTTACTTTGATTTTCAAAGCAAAGAGAAAGGTTACTAAGGAGAGTAAGTCAGTGGGAGTCTTTTGGCCACATCAGTTCCTGAAAGATGTGGAAGTTCCTGTATTGTCTTAGGTTTCTAGTTTTGTTCTTCATTAGTTTGTAAGGTTACAAACATATATATATGTGTGTCTGCTACAAACTAAATTTAAAATTCTGAAGATAAAAAGAAAAGGATTATTTGGGGTTTTTTTTATGTCTGTCATTTTTCTGGAAGGCATTTTGATGTATTGAGGACCATTTCACAAAGTCATAACAGGAATTTAAACTTTATCAACTAAGAATTGTTTGAAACATAAAACTAGCTGAAATGAGGGGTTTACAAAAGGAGCAAGGAGAAACAATACTGGTTCTCTGGCATTTCGAGCTTTACGCTGGCTTTACCTAGAGATTTAATAATTGGACAGGAAAAAAAAAGTATTCTAAAGCGTTGTGCTGAGCAGGCTCAAAAGGGTCTGTTTGCTCTGAGGATTACAGCTGACTTTGGGATGATGAAATAGGATGTGACTGGTACAACCATGCTGTGCATAAAAGTTGTACCGGACGTAATAGCACCATGCATTTCTTTTGTAATGGAAGGAATAATTTTTTGCTAATATTGAATAAGGACAGATAGGACGATTTTATGGACCTCATTATACATGCCTCTCAGAGAACAAAAAGCTTGAAATAGTGTTCATCTGAGCTCTTCCAGCTCTCCCTGTGTTTCCACCTCTCTGTGTATTATCTTGTGCTTTTCCATCATCTCGTCCTTTTCAACTGTCTGCCATAAGGGAGGAGGGCAGGGAGAGGTGGATGAAGGAAGGAAAAAGCCTAGAAAACTATCAGAGCTTTGAAATTAACTTCAGCTGTTGTTTTAAGAAAGCTGAAATAATTTGTGATGAAGTAAATCCCAGTCCTTGAAGAAAATCAGCACCAAATTAAAAAATACAGGAATTTTGGGGGGCAACATTAAAGTTATCTGTGAAAGAAGTTGAAAAGTTCTATCCTACATAGCTGCCCCCCATATTCTTACTACAGTATATAAAATCCTTAGTTTCACAGGACTCCTGTGAAACAGTCAAATACTATTGTCCCTGTTTTATAGACAAAGAACTGGGGCAGATTAACAGAGGCAGACTTGCTAAGGCTAGAGGCACAGAAAAATTTCAACCTCCCATCCCTACTGGTAATCAATTTGCAGTAATTGCAAATGCTCCCAGCTTAGGACTTTAAAATAGATGTAGTATCGTCGTGACCGATTTTTTAAAAAGGAATAATATACTTCCACGCGCAGGAGAAAACTGTCCTTCCATCACTAGGTACTTAGTGTTCCACCAGGTGGGGAAGCAGAAAGTTCCCTCTGTCCCAAAGAAGTTCTAGAAAATCAACCACGAAGTCTAACAGGACTACTGCAGTCTCCTGCCCCTATCCTTTCCCCTTCCAAAGGGCTCCCACAGCACAGAGGCCTTCTGGGACTCGTATTGTTTAATGACAAGGCTGTGTCAAACTTGTGTCCCATGGACAATAGATAACTTTTCCTTCCCCTCTTTTACACCCCCTCAGCAATGACAAGCACACATCCCATGGACATTTAGGATGTAGGATTCTAGAACCCCCTCTCAGAAAAAGTCCTAATAACTTTACTGGGCTCTGGATAGGGTTATTCCCTTACTGAGGTGGGGCTGTGGGATGGTAGTCTCATACAATCTGTAGAACACTAGTTGTTTGGAAGTTGTACATACTTTCTGACTTCCAAATATATAATGCATGATTAATGCATTAATTATACCATAGGAAAGAGGTAAAGGAAAAGGAGAAATACGTACAATGAGCATTGAGAGGACAGTCTAACCCACACTCTCAGTCTGTCCCCCCACTAAATACATCACATTGTGGTACAGGAATGACCCACACGACTCAGAAGCCAGGAGAATGAAATAACCTACCTTCTGAGGTTTCTTTCAGAAGAAAGATAGAAGATTATTCTGTGTCTTCTCATTAAATCTGATCAGTAAATCCACATTACCTTGTGACATAATGGTATCAAATGACACTGAAAGAGCTGACCCTTTATCTTTGCTAGGAGACTGCAAGCCCAGAGATTAATGCAAAACATAGGACTGATAGAAATCAAAGTGTGCCTCTTGAAGAGAGGCATTAACAAACCATATCCTTAATAGGCTGAACGCATTCTCATACACTTTAATCATCTGTGAAGGTCATGGAGTCTTTCTATAGCTGACTGACTCACTGCCCAAGTGTGTGTAAAAGCTCAGCAAGGGAATCTTGGACAAAAGCCAGACATCACAGATGGAGCGTTTCTCACTCTTGTGTTGGTGCTTCCTACAGAAGTGGTCAAATCAGCCCCAAATCAGCTGATCTCACTTGAGAAATTAGTTCTTCTCCCTGCAAGAAGTGTAAATCTGTCACATAGCTGAAACAAACCAGTTTAGTCATATCACTCACCCACCTCCAGAGTAGCTTTGCCAGTCTGAACTGTGGATGCCAGTGGAGAGCCCTGGCCTCACCTCAACGCCTGGTATGGCATCTTTGTCCTCTGTGATGCCACCGTCTCTAGGAACATCCTTAGTTGGTACCTACACGTGCAAACAGGACTTCTATGAAACCCAGTATCTAGTCCGGGATGATGGCCAGCACTCAAACCTTTCGATAGCAGACTGAGAAAGTTATCGTTTTATTGCCCTAGAGTTCATCTTGGTTTCTGATAATTCAAGGTTTGTAGTATCTCTTCTGTACAGTTTTCAGGAATATTAGTGACTTTCAACATCCATCTAAGCATCCAGCCCTTTTTCTGCCTCTTGTTCAGTTTTTGTCCTCAGAAACTTCCTGTGGTAAAAAGATCTGTGGATTAATTGCAGTGTGTGAAAGACTGCTTCCTTTTATAAATTTTGATTTTCTCATATTTTAATGAACATTCACTTGAAAATCAGTATGGGGGAGACCATACAGCAGTCCTAACTAATTAGATTAACCCTGCAGTTCCCATTAGTGTTACTTCTGTCTTTGATTTCTTTCAGAGAGCTCATAACATGCATAAATATTTAAATGTATATGCTTTCATGAAAAATTGATCAAGAGCCAAAATTGTTCTTTAATGCTATATAAGAAATGCATAAATCCAGGAAATATTATGCTTACTTTAAAGAAAGATTTTCCATAAAAGATGTGGGGTTTTTTTCTCTAGCAAAAATGCGAATGAAGTTGTACAATGTCACATCTTGAAAAGCAGCATCCAAATATACAAAACTTCCCTGAACTAATCAGGACTGAAGCAATCAAAGTATCCCATTCCTATCACTTTTTCTTAATGTTTATATGAAACCAATTTAGATTTCTTTTTCTCATCACCCAAATGCCCTTTGGACAAGCACACTTAAATTTTTGCAGGCTACATGTGAAGTTTGGAACTGTTTGGCAGATTTGCATATTCTGCAGCTTTGGTGTCTCCTCATTAGCAAATGGGTGACTTAAACAGAAGCATGTTCCAGGTCCAGAGCGTTTCTCAATGCTTTTCACTGGTTCTTGTAAATTCAAACATATGCCTGTGATTTTTCTACTATTTCAGGTGATTTTCACTACAGTTTTGTAGAATAGCCAAGACTCCCCTCACAGTTTTTCAGTAATCGCTCTCTGATCTTAGAAGTATTTAAATATCCCAAGATTTATATTTCTAGTCACACTCTGATTTAGCAGGAATATATTATGTATGAAATTTTGAGTAGGTCACTGCAGGCAACTGCTAATACACAGAAACATGAAACTCCTTTAATTAATCACCAAGAATAATTGATTTTATACTCAGGAGAATTTTATCTTAGTTTACAGACATAATTCGAAGTTTAATGGGGACTTCATAGAAGGGCAGATTTCTCCTCTTGAAGAAAATAGCATTGTAGATGGAGAGGTAAATGGGAGAGGAGGGAATGCCACCTCAGACACGGTTTGGTTTAGGGCAAAGTGCCTTCGGAGGCTCGTCTTGGCAAAATGCTTTGTCCTAGTTGCATAATGCTGACCTGCATCAGAAGCTGAGGATACACTGGCTCCCGTGTGATTCGTGGACTACGTGAGATGCTAAACCTGCTGTGAGCCATGACACACAGAATATTATAAGAGCCAAAATCTTCTGTGAATGTGTATCAGGCCACGTGAGCCAGTCAAAGGGGCTAACCTGATGTCCAGCGCAGCTGTGATCTCAAGTCATTGAATGGCAACAGGAAGGCAAATCTAATGTGTTTTAGGGGAAGAAAAGAGAAAATGCAGGTATTTTCACAATTTGTTGCCAGATTTTTTGTAGTCCTGTACCCAAGCTGTACAAATACAACTCCAACACTTTCACCTTCGCTCCTGATAAACACGTCCTTTTTGGTTGTACAGCTGAGGCTGTCTGATGGGGGTGGCAAGATGAAACACGGTGACACTAATTAACTGTCGACACTGTCACTGTGCAGGCAGCGGAGCAGGGTGCTCAGATGGAGGGACCCACAGCCCGGCCACAGTCCGGTATTTGCTTTAGGGAAAAAAACATTTTATAGCATTTTTGGTGATTTTCTTAAATCATAAATAAATAAGTGGAGCACAGGCAGGTAAGACAACGCTTTTCTGGGCTTTCTCTTTTGTTTGGTCTAAGTAAATAGGGGTGATTATTTTTATTTCCATTTTTCGAGTTGCCTTTCTTTGGTTTTAGCACAAAATAGAACTTACCAAATAGCCCTTAAGGATGTAAAATTCCTAGTATGTATAATTTGCTGATTTACTTTTAATCTTAGTTCATAAAAGTATTGTGAAGACTTATACTTTAACCTTTAACCTTCTTCATCGTTGATTATTTTTCTTCCTGTATATTCAGGTTAGCTGGAGGTTTGAGAAAACACCTGTAGTGGTAAGGTCAGGAGGAATTTAGAAGGGAGTAACCAATGTATAGAAAAGGAGTGGTATATTTGAGGCTCATTGCAGAAAGAATATCACTGATGATAAGGAAAAGATAAGAAAGACAGGCATCTCTGAATTTTTCTTGAGGAGCAGAACTTGACTTGGCAAATTATAATTTATTGTAATATCCTAAACATATTACTTCAGAAACTGTGTTTTGGTGGGTTTTTTTTCTGTAACATGAAAATCTTTATCAAAAAGCCCCTGTAAGGATCTCAGTTGTGAATGGTCTTTGGTGCTTTCCTGTGCCGAGTTTCCTTTTCTGGAACTCTGTCTTCCCAAGTTTTCCCCTACAAGCAGAAAACTCCTTCCCTTCAAACTACCTGTTTTGCTTGGATCAGATAAACCTAGAAACTGTTGCTACAGTTGCAATATCCAGGTCGGTAATTGCTCAGGGAAATGAGTCCTCCAGGGTGTTCGCCTCTAGGCTCAACAAGTCAGCCAACAGCGGTAGCAGATTCAAAATTGTAAATTCCTTGGGGAGTAGGTTGCAATCCATGATAAACAGATGAGCAAAGGGTAAATGATTAGTGCTAACTGGGATGCTTCAGCCCTTTCTTTCCCAAAGCAAAAGGAGCAACTAGAGGAACACAGTAAGAGATAACTTGTGTATCTATGCTAACGCTTTGTTTTATTTATTTCTATGGATTTACTTTATAGGGGTTAATTTCACATTTTATTGCAGGTGCACAATGATTTTATCTGTGTAATTATAACCTGTAAATGGCCAGACAGGCTTCCATTCTAGGAGTGATTCTCTTAATGACAGTTTATATTGTTTGTCTAATGTACAGGTATTGTTGCATTTGCAGTTCATCCATTACCAGTTTTCTGTCCTAATCTCTTACCTTTATGGACTATAGTCAACACAGTATCTAGGCATGCCATCAGAACGGAACAATAACATTAAAATATTAAAATTTTAATAATGTTTTAGAAATTTTCTACTGATAGGAATAGTTAGGACTTTATTTTTTCTTTCTCTTCTCTATCTTCTTTCTTTCTTTTTCTTTTGTTTTTTCTTTCTCTGACTAACTTTTCTCAACAAAAATTATCATAGTTAGGAATTTACAGAAAGGCAATTTTGTACCAGACCCTCAGGTCAGACTTAAATTTCAGTCACCTTCGGGAGGGCACATCCCAGACCTGAGAATATAATGCCCCCAAGTGTTGCCTTCATCCCAGGTCTTGATAGTGTCAGTATGGGTTATTGTATGATAACATTCATGTAATTGAGGAGACCCATTGCCTTTTAGTGCTGAGTAGGCATGAATTAGCCTGGATCTTGTCAGAAGGAACTTGGGAAAAGAGTATAATCTTGCACTGTTCCTATCACTTTCCAGAAGCATCCAGAGGCCACAGGATACTGAACTGGATGTGTCTCCAGTCCGGTCCACTCCTGCCTTATGCTTTTACGAATCCAGTATAAACAAGGGGGTAATAGAGAACACGGAGCACATTTGTGATGTGCTGCTCACTCTAAAGCAGGTGCTCTTGGGGTCCCATCAAGCATTTCTATACATTATCTTTCACTGATTGAGTTAGAAATCCCATTCCTAAAGCGGCAGATTCTGGACTGCTAACTTTCCTCTTGATAGGAAGAGGCAAATACACTCTCTTGTGCCGCCTGATGTAGAAAAAGGTGACCTGTGTTACTCTTACTTAATTTTTACTATAAGGAACTAAGCTTCCCACTGACACCAGCAACTGAGAAGCAGATTCCTTCAATGGACAGCAAGGCAAGGTTCTTATAAAAAATGTGAGCTTTTTCTTCCTCAGATACTTCTTGGGGGTTTTTTGGATGAATAGTGACAAAAAAATCTTTATTGCTGCACAAGAAGCACCGTGAGATGAGGCTTATGGGCAAATTTCTTCCCACCCACTTAGGAAGTTTCCTAAAACGGTCCTGAAATCTCCAGCTGCAAGGACAGGTGAGCTTTCTAAGCAGGCTGTTGCCAGACCGACAGAGTGAGTGCTGTCATCTTCAGGCTTCCCCCAGAATCACCAAGGACAATATAGATATAGCTGTTAGAGAGACACACACACTGTGCAGCCTTTTATGACTATTTATTATAGGACACGGTGGACCAAATTCTGATGTGGTAGAAGGAAATGTGACTCTCCTGAAGATAATGGAGTTTCACCACGTTTTATTGTCCCTGGATGTGATGAACCACAATCCCAGCATACTAAATCTGTAAGAATTTATTACCTCCTTACAGGCTGTTTAAGATCTTCTATTTCATCTGAAGCTGGATATTTTTCTGGCTGTTTCATTTCTGTGTCTTTATCGGTGAGCTCTTAACACACTATTTAACATTTAATGTGATCCGATCCCCAGCTCAAGTATGTTTAAGTGAATGTATTTTGATTTTATGCCTGCTAATTTTGCTCAGTAACAACAGTTAGCATTAACCCCATAACTCAGGGTCACTGACTTAGACAAGCAGTTTTGCGCTCTTTATACCGTCCCGATGGATCTCTAGGGACCCTCACGACAGCCTTCCTATTTCAGCAACAAATCCCTTTCTCATTTACCCAGGATCCTCAGACCAGGCTGTCAGCTTTCAGTGTAGTGACGGCTTTGCAGCTCCAAACCAATTCTTGTCTGCTGTATTGCTCAGGTGCGCCGTGGCCAGAGCGAGCCAGTCTGAGGAATGAGAATAAATGGTGCTCGGATCTGTTAGATCTCCCTGTCTCCCCTCCCAAGACATTTCTCTGTTTCAGTGACAAAGCTGGAACAGTTTTGTGGCCACTCAAGATGTCTGTCTAATTCAAGAAGAAGCAAAGAGAAGAAGATTTTGCATTTTGAAAATGGGTAGAAACAGTAATTTAAATTGAAGAATCCTATAACACTTCCAGCTGAATTAAAGCTCAACTGTGTGGTAAGAGCAGATCTCAGTTGATACATCAAGGCCTGACAATCCCATTAGTGTAAAAAAATGAGAAAAAGTGGAAAAATTTGAAAAACACTCAGTACTGATGGAAAAATCAAATTGCCAGTGGAAAAGGAAAGCAAATATTTTATGGTTTTACATCATAGCTTACAAATACTTACTTATAAAAAAAGAACAACAGTCAAAATGCATGATGCTGTTTTTCTTTGAGAAAAAAGTTGCCTTTCTTTCTAGACCATAACCGTATTCCCAATGTGATGTCTGACCCATGGATATTTGGTTATCTTTATGCAGCTCTGGTTAGGAAGGAAGAATACTTGCTTGGATCCTCCAAGCAGCAAGCTGGTCTATGGCTTTAAGTAGAAAGTTTAAAATAAAAAATCTTTTTCAGCTCAAGTCAACTCGGTCAGTCAGAACTTACTAACCTCCTAAGTCAGAAGTTGCCAGAAACATTGGAAGCCTTCTGGGACCATCTGACATACTCTTCTTCACTCCCTTCTCCACTACATATTGTCTGCAAAGGGGATATGGAAGCAAAGAAAGGGACCCCGAAGGACCACACGGAAGTATTGGCCACCAGGCGTCATGTGAAGACCCCATATCTGGGTCTTCTTGGAAACAGAAGATTTGAACCTAAATTATTTCCTGAGTAAAATTCCACTGACTTCACAGGAAGGATTTGAACTTGAAGAAACATTTAAATTTCACTATGATTCTGACACAGAGAAAGAAAATGCTTCAGTGATATGGTTGGTCTCTGCTGAGAATTAATAGCCTTCTCTGACTCACATGAGGAAGTTTTAGGAAATTCAAGCATGTGGAATGTATCCAGAATGTTTCTTTTTTGATCTCAGAAACAGCTAATCAAAACTAAAATTGTATAATTTCACTATGTCTGACTCATTCTTCACCTGCAGGGAGAAATGCTAAGATAATATTCAAAGCAAATCTTCATTGTGTAAATCCAACATCTCATTCTTTAAAGGTGAATTGATGTTTAATGCTTGACTTTCATTTTTAATGTAGTAATTGTGTTATCTTGAACACTGTGACTTGTCCAAGGAATTTAGCCAAAAACCTCTGGAACCTATTTTGAATGCAGTTGAGGAAAGGTGGTACTTTGCTAACGAGCAGCATTTAAGATGCTTAAATTTTCCTTTGGATGTGTTCTTTATTACGATGCAATTAGATTGCACAGATTACCATTCTGGGAAAAAAACAATTAGCGAAGAGTCCCTGAGATCAGTCATCTTGAGAACTGAATATGTTGAGCCAGGAGTTCATTTGAACTGGTTTTGTTTTTCAGACACTGCAAATGGATGTAAACAAGCTGAATATCACATTGCTTCGGATATTTCGCCAAGGAGTAGCAGCAGCACTGGGACTGTTACCTCAGCAAGTTCATATCAACAGGCTCATTGTAAGTATCAAAGGGCTGTGTATAATAAAAATTACCTGGTTATTTTGAATTCTCTTAAATTTATTTTCCTGTCATTATGGAAAAGTGCAATAAAATAGGACAGAAAAATACTTTTTTCCAATATTTTTTTAAACTGCACTACAGAAAAATAGATCTCTATTACAAAATGATTTAAATTTTCTTTTGAAAGGAAACCATTCTCAGCTATAGTCTAGAGAAAAATTAAGTCAGATAAATCTCTTTTGTGTCCTATTCATAAGCAGATTGCTTATCCCTTAGTTTTCATTCCAATGCAGTTCTATAGCACATTCATTATGAGACACTTATTCATGTTTTGTTTCTCAAAGGTTGAATATTGCTCAAAAAATACATGTGATTCTGCCTTTCGAACGCATCTTCACAATTTATCCTCAGACTTTCCATTAGTAAATTAAATGTCTTCTCACAATATTAATATTCATGTTTTGCTATTCAGCTATGACAATCTATGCTCAGAAATTATCTTGTAGAGACTATGGTATCATATTTGCAAAAGATGATGACAAATTTGCTTCTAGCAACAAAGACTTTTTAAAAGCAATTGTCATTGTACGCCTTTCTCTGTATGGTTAAGAGCATACATTCTTAACACTGTGGTCTTTTTATGACAGTTTTGCCATGAAACAAAAAACCCCACAACATCCTGTGTGTATTGCTAGCATACAATTCACATTGCAAAGGGAAGAAGAGTTATTTTATTTTATTCTACATGCAGGTTGAATATTAGGGAAGAAAACTGACAGGTTCAGCATAAAAGTATTTCCTGCCTTGATAGTTTGATAGGATTGTATACATCAAAAACTCCTTCAAATAATGTCTCTGTGAGAAAGGATCACACAAGAAGTACAGCGGAAAGGATAAGTAGGAATGCAATGCAGCCCTTTTCATGTTCGCCAGGGATGTCACTCATTCCTGACAAGTGATGCTAAATCTCCTTTGTCCTCTGCATTAACCAGAATGAAAGGTTGAAAGACATATTCAGAGAAAAGCACAATTAAATGAGAAACGTTCCCGAGTTCGGGATGCCTATTTCAACATACTAAGTCACTTAGTAGCTTTTGCACTATGGTCTGTGGAAATTATGTAACTAAGCAGAAGAAATATGCTGTTTATTTTCCTACTGGCTCCATAGCTTTTCCCTTTCTCCTCTCATTTGTGACCTAAGGGAAGAGATAATGTCATTTTGCACCTGCATATAGCTCAGAATACAGTAAGTACTATTAATTAATTAGTCTTCTCAACATCTGTAAAAGTCTGCTATGAGTTAATCTTTTAATGATGTAAGAAAGAACACAAAATTTTACCCTATTTGCTCTAAAAATCACACAGAGAAAGTCAAAATTCACCAGGAAGAAGAATACATCTTAGGAGACATTATTCCCACTTCCCATCTTTCTAACATGAGACAGTTCCTCTCATGCAGAGTGCTGGCAAGCAATCAGCGCACATCAAAATTCATCTCACCCAACTTCAGCTTAGTCTAAGCTACTCATCTAGGTTCCCTGTAAAAGCAATATAGAGAACGGTAACTGGAGGAAGAGAGGCTTTGAGATCCTGATTATTTTAGGATGGATTAAATCATTCTCTGGAGATGTCAGTCTCTCTCCACTGACTTTGGAGATAGTTTA